>NC_138777.1:106041155-106471155 GCF_965119305.1 Pelophylax lessonae | reverse complement strand
TTTTTCCCAAAAATCAGCGTTTGAAAGATTTCTGCACAAATACAGTGTGACCTAAAATATTGCAACGATCTCCATTTTATTCTCTAGGGTCTCTGCTAAAATATATATATATATATAATGTTTGGGGGTTCTAAGTAATTTTCTAACAAAAAATATTGATTTTAACTTGTAAACAACAAGTGGGAGAAAAAGTAGGCCTCATGCACATTGGACGTTATCAAAACGTCAGTAGAAAGCTGTAGCTGTAGAAGGAGTTTTTCAGCTTTTTTGCAGTAGCATTTTTTTAGCTTTTTTTTTTTTTTTTTTTAGCAAAACTATATTCCCACAAAAGCTTATGGCTCAAAAATGTTGATAAACACTGAATAGCTGTTTTTCGGCATTTTTTGGCGTTTTTCCACATTTTTAAGCTTTCATCAGAGTTAGGCCTCATGTACACGGGACGTTGTAAACGAACGTTTAGAAGCAGTTGGGCGTTTTTTTTAGAAGCCCCTGAACCCACCTCTATGTTATCTTATCTGTCCATGTACACTGGGTCGTTTACAGTCATTTGCAGGCAGTTGAGTTCAGGGACATTTTTTGGAACTAAATTATTTGCATTCGAACGTGTGTTTCCCGGCGTTTCAAACGCAAAAACGGGACCGAACGCGACCAAACGTGATGAAGTATGTTCAGCCACGTTATACGTTTTATTTTCTTCCATCCAAAATCAATGGTTCCCTATGGGAGCCTATTGATTTGAATGGAAGGCGCACCGCAAGTCGGATCAGGATGATCCGACTTGCGGTGTGACTTGCGCTGTGAGAATCTTGAGGGGGAACTCCATGCCAAAAATGGAAATAAAAACTATGTGGGGGTCCCCTGCCACGTTGCTTTTAGCAGCGTTTTTTCTGCCTCCATTCAAAATCGATGGTTCCCTATGGGAGCCTATTGATTTGAATGGAAGGCACACCGCAAGTCGGATCAGGATGATCAGATTTGCAGTGCGACTTGCGCTGTGAGAATCTTGAGGGGGAACTCCACGCCAAAATGGGAATAAAAACTGCGTGGGGGTCCCCCCCAGGTTCCAAACCAGGCCCTTCAGGTCTGGTATGGAATTTGTGGGTAGCCCCACGCCGAAAAAACGGCGTGGGGTCCCCTCCAAAATCCATAGCAGACCCTTATCTGAGCATGCAGCCCGGTAGGGCAGGAAGGGGGAGGGGACAAGCGAGCGGCCCCACCCTCCCCTGGACCATACCAGGCCACATGCACTCAACATGGGGGGGGGGTGTTGGTGCTTTGGGGCAGGGAGAGGTCTGCACCCCCCACCCCAAAGCACATTCCCCCCATGTTGATGAGGACAAGGGCCTCATCCCCACAACCCTGGCCGGTGGTTGTGGGGGTCTGCGGGCAGGGGGCTTCTCGGTATCTGAAAGCCCCCTTTAACAAGGGTGGCCCCCCAGATCCCGGACCCCCTCCCTATGTGAATGGGTATGGGTACACAGCCACTTTATTCATTCAGAGTTCTGTGAATGAATGAACTACAAGTGCTGACAGTCTTTGCGGCTAAGAACTTTGAGGATTATAGGTTGTTCATTGATTCTTCCTGCCATTGTGTAACTGCCTCCCTGCACGAGGTACAAGCAGAGAGCTTACTCTGACAGTCTGCTAGAGACCTGTATTGCACCCACGATCTACTGATAGTGGGTGCAATGCTTTCCAGGCTCCTGTAAAAAAAAAAAAAAGTAAACGCACATTTTTTTACCTGCAAAAAATGTGAATTTCTGTTTTTTTTTTTAAAGGTGAACTTATCCTTTAGGCCCCTTTCACACAGGGAGTCCGTTCAGATCCGCCTGTCCGTTTTCAGGCGGATCTGAACGGATGCCCCATGCATCTCTATGGGGCATCGGATGTCAGCGGAGACAAGTCCGCTGACATCCGATCCGTCAAAACCGGACGGATGGAAACCCTATTTTCCATCTTTTTGGCGGATCGGATTGGATGAAAATGGTCTGTTCTCATCCGATTCCCCCATAGAGATGCATGGGGACCTGACAGCTGTGTCTCCACACACAGCGCGGAGACACAGCTGCCATCCTCCTGCTCAGCGGGGGATCGGCGGATCGATCCCCCGCTGAGAAAAACGGAGTCCACCTGACGGACTCCCTGTGTGAAAGGGGCCTTGAAAGAATGTTTGATAGTACAGAGCTGTGCATGCAGGCAATGTACGTCAACATTAAATTGGAAAAAAATCCAACTTGGTTTTTAAAGTGGTTGTAAACTCAACTTGAGAACTTTTACCTATAGGTAAGCCTTTAATAAGGCTTACCTATAGGTACTGTAAATAACTCCTAAACATGCACCGTTTAGGAGATATTTACATTGCATGCAGCCAATGACGTCATCAGGAGCATGCGCTCTAATGGAACGGCCGCCCGTGCCGTTCCTTCAGAACCCTATGCCGTGCTCCCGCGCACATACGCGGGAGTGACATCACAAAAATAACTTTTGTGCAAACCAATCAAAATACGCTTATTGCTATTTTTTTTTACCAAAAATATGTAGCAGAAAACAAATTGGCCTGAAATGTTAAAAAATTTAGATTTTTAATTTTTTTTGAGAATGTCATATAGCAGAATGTGAAAAATATTGTTTTTTTTTTTTTCAAAATTGTCGCTCTTTTTTGTTTATAGCGCAAAAAATAAAAATCGCACAGGTGATCAAATACCACCAAAAGAAAGCTCTATTTATGGGAAAAAAGGGACATCAATTTTGTTTGGGTACAGTGTCGCACGACTGCGTAATTGTCCGTTAAAGTAACGCAGTGCCAAATCACAAAATATAGCCTGGTCAATAAGGAGGCAAATCCTTCCGGTCTTAATGTGGTTAAAGTAAATGAAAGCCCAGCCAGTAAAATCTCATAAAATCTTTACAGTAATTGTGTATGTTTTTTTTTTTTCTAAATAACAAACAGGTTTATACTTTCCTGCTCTGTGCAATAGAATTGCACAGAGCGGTCCCAAACCTCCACGTCTCCTGCCGGCGCTACTGGATCTTCCCGTACACTGAGTGCCCCTATAGAAAGCCACTTTCTTTGGGGGCACTTATGCAGGCTCGCTCCTAACACAGACAGTTGGACTTGGCCCCGCCCCCATCTTCCTCATTACTGGCTTTGACTAACCCCCCTGGCGGTAATGCCGAGCGTGACTCGGGTGGATTTTTTAGTCCAGGATCGGTATCCCAGAGTCACGCTCGGGGTGAATGTGCAGAGAGCGCAGCGGTGTCTCTTACCTTCTCCTGGCGATCCAGCGATGATCTCTCATTGCTGTGACCTCCAGCCGAGAGTCCCGCCGCTCGTCCGTCCTCCATCGGTGTGATGACTTCCTAGTTCCGTTCCCTGCAGCAGCAATGCTGCATGGGAGCGGAACTAGGGAGGGAAATTTTAAAAAACGTTGCACAAAACACAAACACATAACACATTTTATATTATATATATATATATATATATATATATATATATATATATATATATATGCATATATATATATATATATATGTATATATGTGTATATATATATATATATGCACACACACACATATATATATATATACATATACCTATATACACACGTATATATATATATATATATATATAAAATTGTATTATTGATTCGATTATAATTATATATTTATATATATATCCACTTAAGCCCCGGAAGATTTTACCCCCATTTCGACCAGGGGGTATTTTGCGATTCGGCACTGCATGACTTTAACGGACAATTGCGCGGTCGTGCGACGCTGTACCTAAACGAATTTGGCGTCCTTTTTTTCCCACAAACAGAGCTTTCTTTTGGTGGTATTTGATCACCTGTGCGATTTTTTGATCACGCGCTATAAACAAAAAAAGAGCGTCAATTTTGCAAAAATAGCAATATTTTTCACATTTTTTATATGAAATTCCCCCCAAAAAAAATGTAAAAATCAAAATTTTTTAACATTTTCGGCCAATTTGTTTTATGCTACCTATGTTTGGTAAAAAAATCGCAAAAAGCGTATTTTGATTGGTTTGCGCAAAAGTTATCGCGTTTACTAACAAAGGGAAAGATTTTTGTCATTTTTGTTGTTTTTTTTTAACGCGTAATGGCGGCGATCTGCGATTTTTTTTGCGGTACTGCGACATTGCGGCGGACAGATCGGACCCTTGACTGACATTTTTGACACTTTTGGGGTTACCAGTGACATTTCTACAGTAATCAGTGCTATATATATATGCACTGTTAATGTAAAAATACACTGGTAGTGAAGGGGTTAACTTTATTTGGGAGGGAGGGGCTGTGTGTGTCTCTAGGGGCGTGCTTTCTACTGTGATTGGCTGTGGCTTGAGCTGTAAGGACACTGATCAACGGATCTACATAGTAGATCCATGTGATCAGTGTCTTTACAGCGAGGAGAATGACAGGTGGCTTGTTTACACAAGCTGCCTGACATTCTCCCTCTCCCCCGCCGATCGCCGAGTGGCCGGCGGACATCGGGTCCGCTGGTCACACGCGCGGGGGGGTCCGTGACCACGCGGGAGCGCGCCTCCGGCGGCGCGCACTCGCTCCCTAGACCCTCACAAGCAAGCAACGTAGCCCTACGTTAGTTTGCCTGTGAGGGGCTGACCGCCGACGTAGATAGTCGTGCGGCGGTCGGCAAGTGGATATATATATATATATATATATATATATATATATATACACACACACATATATATATATATATATAATATATAACACATGAATTATAATCTAATCAATAATATAATTTTATTATATATATTATATAATAAAATTATATTATTGATTCGATTATAATTCATGCGTTTGTGTTTCAAATTTATCACATCTGGGATGTCTACTAGACTCTTGTTTTGGTCAGGTTTAAGTCAGTAATTACTAAGAATTGTAGGCCTATAATACATAACGCCAAATTTCCATGCAAAAAAATTGTACCGCTTTTGGTATATAGTTCCTGACATAATCATACCGCCAGCCATGAAGTCTGTTATTAGTGTTGTGCATGTGAACAGGGACAAGCTGTGAAAAAAATCAGTAGAAACAGCCAAAATTAGGAAACACAGTATGTCTTCTGAAAAAAAGCACATGCAGCTTGTTATGACCGTAGTGCATGTGGAGAAGCTGTTAAGAAGGTGTAGGACAAATATCAGGGGCGAAAACATGCATGGAGTAGACTTTTCATTGTCATTAAGTTGCAAGAGTTTTAAAGTAAAAGTGAGTACACTGAAGGACTCAGTGGGATGGCCAGTGGGCAGATTCAATGGGGCAGGCTGTGGGGAATGTTAATGGTCAGGCCTGAGGGGGTAGGAGGTCACAGGCCTAAAGCT
Source organism: Pelophylax lessonae (assembly GCF_965119305.1). Classification (NCBI taxonomy): domain Eukaryota; kingdom Metazoa; phylum Chordata; class Amphibia; order Anura; family Ranidae; genus Pelophylax; species Pelophylax lessonae. The sequence continues at coordinate 106,465,793 of NC_138777.1, read as the reverse complement.
TTGTAAGGGCCCCCAAAGTTTATGATGACTGCCCTGAATAGGTTTATACATTTTATCCCTTTACCTATTCCAGCAGTGCCATTACTCCAGTCAGTTTTAGGGTAGGTAAAATCCCCCATTATCATCACTGTGCCAGCCCTTGCAGCCTTTTTTTTATCTGAGAAAGGTGCTGAGTCTCCACCTTCTCATTAACACTGGGTGGCCTATAACAGACTCCAGTGATTAACTTTGTAGTACGCACACCTATATGCAGTTCCACCAATAATGCTTCAGCCTTAGCACACTCTCCATCAGCTAGGTCCTCTTTCACACTCCCTTTAAGATCTCTTTTGACATAGAGACAGACACCACCTTTACGTTTTAGTCTGTCTCTCTAAAAGAGAGCATAGCTAGGAATATTAAAAGCCCAGTCACGTGAAGAATGAAGCCAAGATTCAGCAATACTAATTAAATCATAGTTCTCTTCATGTACCAATGCTTCCAAATCACCTATTTTGCTTGGTGGACCTCTGGTGGACCACTGGCATTGATGAACAAACACTTTAATTCATTGTCACATTTTGCACATGTATTTAGCAAATTTTTGTTTGAAGTACTAAACAGTACCATTTTAAATGGTTGGTTGTAACATGGGAACCTTCTTATCACCTCCCATAGCCCTTCCCCCATCTTCTCCCATTCCACCCACCATTAGAGACTGACCCCTGCGTGACCTGTCTTCCCCATTATAATCTATTCACCCTCCTCCCTGGATCCTAGTTTAAATATTCCTCCAGCCTTCCCATAAACCTCTCCCCAGCACAGCTGACCCCTTTCATTTAGGTACAAACCATCTTTAGCATAATCCCTTCCTCCCTTTTCCCAACAAATTCTCCAATATACACAGCATGTTTCTACCTTAAGCAGTGGTCTCCAAACTGCTGCCACTGCCTTTTGTTTGCCTTTATCTGGTCCTTGGGACACTTTTCCTGCCACTGATAAGAATCACTATTCCTGACACCAACAATGAGGAACCATTCTTTCCACTGACACCAAAAGTGGGGTATATTTCCTCCTACTGACATCATCAATGGGGCACTATTCCTCCCATCAACATCAACAATGGAGCACTATTCCTCCCATCAACATCAACAATGGGGCACTATTCCTCCCATCAACATCAACAATGGGGCACTATTCCTCCCATCAACATCAACAATGGAGCACTATTCCTCCCATCAACATCAACAATGGGGTACTATTCCTCCCATCAACATCAACAATGGAGCACTATTCCTCCCATCAGCATCAACAATGGGGCACTATTCCTCCCATCAACATCAACAATGGGGTACTATTCCTCCCATCAACATCAACAATGGGGCACTATTCCTCCCACTGACAACAATAATAGCACTTAATTCCTCCTACTAACACCAATGATGGGACACTATTCCCTACACTGGCACCAACAATGGGGCATTATTACTCCCACTAACACCAGTGATGTTACACTATTCCCTACACTGGCACCAACTGGCACTGACATGATGGAGCAGATTTCCTCTTACTGACACCAACGATGGGACACTATTCATCCCACTAACACTAATGATGGGACACTATTCCCTACACTGCCACCAACAATAAGACATTATTACTCCCACTAATACCAATGATAGGGCACTATTCCTCCTCCTACCAACCACTGGTGCTATGCAAAATATTAACTCTCATTGACCACCAAGTGTGAGGCATTGTCTACTCCCACTGACACTGGGGCATTTTCTACTCACACTGGCCACAGTCCGGCCGCACTAAATTCTGAAGGACAATAAACTGTCTCTTTGCTTAGAAAATTTGGAAACCCCTTTCCTAAAGGACATTTATTAAAAGTTTACATCTACTTTAAGAGACTTTGTAGTATGAGCCTTGAACTAATCTGTCCCTTTACACATTATCAGCAGCACTTCCTAGCTTTCCCTATCACAGCTAAGCACATTGTCAATGTGGCTGCTGGGAATCCAACCTGTTATAGTTAAAACCCCTTATTGGCCCTTCTATGCCATCTGACCAATGTACAAAGGCCAGGACATGCATTATTTGTAGCTGGTTGCTATGGTCGCCAAATTATGCATTAGTTAGCCAAGTCTGTAAACTGCAAGGGGGCTGGGTTGGACTTATATTCTTGCTTAACTCAAACCCGAGTCTCATTCCTAGCTTTCTGCATCTCTGCTAGATGATCTCACCTTCCCTATTTCTATAAGTAATTCAAACAATAAAATTTTTGACTTGTCACTCAAACAAGAGATGTGGAAAAATGAGGACACCTGTTCTAGTAACAACTACTTAAAAGAGAAATTATCTTAATTTTGCAGAAAACTACTTGTAACTTTCTGTTTTTTTTTTTTTCTGAAGCAGTAACTTCAAGGACATATCACGAATAGGATACAGACAGCAAACACTTAAACTGACACTAACTAAGTCCCCGTTCACACTGGGGCGACCTGTGAGGCGACCTGGTCGCCTCACAGGTCACAGTAGGTCGCCTTCCATAGGGAAGCTGCGGACCCGTTCTAATAGGAGCGACACAAGTCGCTCCGACTTAGAAAAAGGGTCCGGAGCTTCTTTGGGGCAACCCGGAGCGACCATCATAGACTTCAATGTTATGAAGTCCGTGCCGGCCGCTCCGAGGTCGCGGCGCGCTGCTCGCACCGCGACCTCGGAGGTCGCCCCGGAAGTCGGATCGCCCCAGTGTGAACGGGGCCTAAGCCTTCTCCACTATATAAAAAATAAACACATTTAAGCTATGCATACACTTTAAATATATACTGTATGTGGGGAAGTCACATTTCCTCATTACTACTGCATGCAGCGCTTTCTGCTTAGGCTGGTCAAAGAAGAGATTATATTTGAGTTAAAAAATGTTTTTGCATTTGAAAATTAAAGAAATATTCAGAGAATATTTAATGGATATACTACTGTTTTAGAGTAATTGTTCTTTTCGATATTTTACATTTTAAAAAATGACAGGTTGAAGAGATAAGTTTTTTGGATCTTACATTGGAAGATTATAATCGTTTCTGCCACCATCCCGACAAAATTGTTTGTGGTTTGTGGTGCCTCAAGTCAAGTATGGGATTTTATGGGCAGGAGTACAGGAGAATAAGCAAAAGTAGTATAATATACAAAATTTATTGCGAATTAGCAATATATATACAACAATTAAATGGTGACTTTAATGGGTAAAGTCCCATTGTGCAGTGAAGAAGAAGAAATAAAGTGTGTTTGCATGTGGCAATAAGTGACTTAAAAGTGGGTTATATGTGGTCTTGCTCTGCTGTTCCTCATGTCAGAAGACCTGGATGAGTGCAGAGGAGGTGCCAGATCGGTGATCCGACATGTTTTGGCCTATTGTGGCCTTTATCAAGGATATTTCACCGATTCTACAGATAATCAAAAAGGGAGTATCAAGTTGGGCAATATTGTACTGAAAACATACATAATATAGTTTACACATGTGTGGGTTAACATACAATTGTTTTGTCCACTTCCTAAGACCATGCCTTCCCAGGTTTTGTCCAGGTGCTGCAGGAACAAATATGCTGCATAAGTACATTAAATGGGTATAAAAAGGTATTTTGAAGGCTTAATATCTAGTAGTATTTACTTTCTGAACGGAATGACCCGATCCAGGATCCAATGTGGTTTGACTGGCAGAATCCACATTGATTGAGATCGTCTATCAATTTAGGGAATATGTAAAAATTATTGTAGTAAGTAATAATTGTTGTTAACATCAATCCGGCTATCACACTATTTGTGCGACAAACTTCGCAAGATATTGAAGCAATTAAAGAGAAAAGACACGCATCCAATTTAACGAAAAAACAAAAACAAGCCCTTCAGGAACTCAGAGATAACGATGACATCGTTATCAAGCCTTCAGATAAAGGAGGGAATGTGGTTGTCATGTGCAAAGAAAAATACAAAAAAATGTGCTATACTATACTTTCTAACACAAAATGCTACAAAAAGATTCTTCCCATAATGACAAAAGCATATGATCAAACCTTCTACTCTAAAGTAGACAACGCATTCAAGGAAGGCACCATATCTCAAACCCTGTGGGAATACATAAGGACACCACATCCTAAAACACCTACACTATACGCGTTACCTAAACTACATAAAAACTTGGAAGAACCACCGGGAAGACCAATCATCTCCGGCAACGGAAGCATCTCAGAGTCTATGAGCAAAGTAATTGATAGGTACTTACGTCCTCATGTCAAAGAACTACCTTCATACACACAAGATACCCTCCACCTTCTCAGAATACTTAACGATATCACCATACCAGAAGACACATACCTGATTACCATCGACGTCGAATCTTTATACAATAACATACCCCACACCAAAGGGCTACAAATAGTTGAGAAGACACTCCGATGCCACAGTGAACGGGACCAAAATTTCAACAACTTCATCACTGATATGTTACAATTTATACTCAATCACAACGTCTTCACCTTTGGCGGCAATTATTACATTCAAACCTGCGGGGTAGCAATGGGGACCAGTTGCGCCCCCTCTTATGCGAACATCTATTTGGGCTCATGGGAGCAAGAATTTCTATCTAAAGAGGAGAATTCCATCTACGCCGAAAAAATCCTTATATGGCAACGATATATCGATGACATATTGATAGTATGGGACGGGCCGGAAAATATGATACAGGAACTACTAACCAAGATGAACCAGAATGAACACAATATGTTCTTTACAATGACCTACAGTAGACAACAAGTATCCTTCCTTGACACTTTAATATATAAAGACCCGACGGGCAAAATTTCCACCACCCTATACAGAAAGGAGACAGCAGGCAACTCCATTCTTCACGCCTCCAGCTTTCACCCACAACCTCTAATCAATTCTATACCTTACAGTCAATACCTCAGATTGAAGAGAAACTGCACAGATCCAGCCAATTTCCAACTGGAAGCCAACGCACTGACTACCCGATTGCTACAAAGAGGTTATACCAAAACCTCACTACGCAAGGCATTTAATCGTGCCAATTACAAAAATAGACAAACACTTCTCTTCAAAAACAAGGAACCAACTAAAACCGAACCCGATACCCGAATAATTATAAGATATACCAACGAACATCAGCAGATTCGAAATATCCTTACAAAAAATTGGTCCATTCTCATGGAAGAACCGAGCACCGCAAAACTTTTACCAAAACATCCACCCATCACCTTCAGGAAGGCAGGCTCCCTACAACAACAATTAGTACATAGCGAGTATAAAGAGGGATCTAGAAAAGACCCTTGCAGAACCAAGGGCACCTTCCCGTGCGGGAGCTGTGCTCAATGTCATGTTATCCGTCCAACTACTAATATTACTTTACCTAATGGAGAATTATTTCGCCCCAAACATTTTTGCAACTGCAAAACGAAGGGAATTGTTTATATGATGACATGTGAATGCGGGTCTTTCTACATCGGGAAGACCCGACAAGAGTTCGGCAAGCAGTGAACCAGCATTTACAGACTATGCACGTTGGCAACTTTTATGTCCCATTAGGGAGACACGTAAGGGATCATCATAACTATAAAATGCCTAAAATCAATTTCATGGCTCTGGACAGAATCCATGTCCCGTTACGAGGCGGTGACTGGAATAAGATTCTTCTACAACTAGAAATGCGCTGGATTGTACAACTTAAAGCCACAAATTCACCCGGACTAAATGAAGCACAAAGCTACCGCCCATTTCTTCAGGGCTTCTCATCTGGCAAAACAGATTAGTCTTGTCATCCCAAATAAACGAAATACTTGGAATTATCTTTTCCCCCAATAATACGATTCGGATTGCACCACAATGCAACCGACTGGGGTTTCCACCAACCTTCAGATCATCTTATTTTCACACAATGAGTCAATAGAATTAGATTGCATAAACCCTGCAACCGATTTTTTGATTTGATTGATTTCCTGTTGCTTTTTCCTTCATTATTTCTGGTTTCCTTCTCCTTTTCCCATCCTCATCTCCATCCAATGGATTGCATCAACTAATCCAATCGGATTGCACGAACACCTTGGAAATTTTTCTCCAAGAAACAAATCCAATCGGAATACCAAATTGGTACAATCAATTCGGAATTCGACTACTTTCAGATCACCCTGGTATCATACACATGGACCAACCCTATCGGATTGCACGGATCCTGCAACCGAATTTTTCATTATTTCCGTTTCTTTTCTCCCCTCTCTCCCCATTTTCATCTTCTACTCAATGGTCTGTAAGGACTATTCTAATTTTTTGTACCAATATCCGCAAATGACTTTGGCCCCCCTTTACCTTTTCGATGACCTTTGACCTCATGTCTGGACCAATGTTATTCGACTTTGTGTCTCCCACCCTGACCCATCCCACATCTCCCCACAGGAATTTTTCTTCCTTTTATTATATTGCTGCAACCTTAATCCAAAATGCTCTAAATTATTATCTTGGTACTATATTTTATTGATTTATTTAGGGTTTACACTGTTGCACAGTGTATCTCCCCTTTGATACATGTTCCTCTTATACTGATGTAATAATCTGCATCCACTTCCTTTTGCCTCCCCATAAGAGATTCCAGTGGCTCCCGGCACAGAAAGCCCCGATCGGGGCTCTTGAAACTGAATGGTCAGTGTTTTCACCCTCCTGTATCCTGCACAGGGACTTCAGCTTCTAATCTGTGTCGGCGGCCTCGCAGGCACATCCGCACGGCTACAAGGGATGCGCCCTGACAGTACGTGGGCGCACCTCGTACCATGCTACGGACTCCACCTGTTTGGCATCACGCAGCGCATCATTGCGCATGCCCGGCTGCCTTTAAAAGGCCGGGGAACACTCCGGGTGCCTCAGTCTCTCCCACACCGAGGTAGGAGATGGACCCGGAGCGTATATGCTGCCTCTATTTATGACAACTCCTTCTCAAACGTAAGTTAAACATGGAGGGGATCTCCTTGCATCCCCTCAACAAAATTTGAGAAATTTCTTCACCCATGTTATACTTAAGATAACAACAATTATTACTTACTACAATAATTTTTACATATTCCCTAAATTGATAGACGATCTCATTCAATGTGGATTCTGCCAGTCAAACCACATTGGATCCTGGATCGGGTCATTCCGTTCAGAAAGTAAATACTACTAGATATTAAGCCTTCAAAATACCTTTTTATACCCATTTAATGTACTTATGCAGCATATTTGTTCCTGCAGCACCTGGACAAAACCTGGGAAGGCATGGTCTTAGGAAGTGGACAAAACAATTGTATGTTAACCCACACATGTGTAAACTATATTATGTATGTTTTCAGTACAATATTGCCCAACTTGATACTCCCTTTTTGATTATCTGTAGAATCGGTGAAATATCCTTGATAAAGGCCACAATAGGCCGAAACATGTCGGATCACCGATCTGGCACCTCCTCTGCACTCATCCCGGTCTTCTGACATGAGGAACAGCAGAGCAAGACCACATATAACCCACTTTTAAGTCACTTATTGCCACATGCAAACACACTTTATTTCTTCTTCTTCACTGCACAATGGGACTTTACCCATTAAAGTCACCATTTAATTGTTGTATATATATTGCTAATTCGCAATAAATTTTGTATATTATACTACTTTTGCTTATTCTCCTGTACTCCTGCCCATAAAATCCCATACTTGACTTGAGGCACCACAAACCACAAACAAAAAATGACAGGTATCTTTTGGATTGTAACTGTGTGCAATATGATTGTTTGCACTGATAACATGTTCTAAAAGGCTGAAATAGATGGAAGATCATTTTGACAAATATCTCCCATATTATTTGTTGTCAGTGTTTTTTTATTACCTTAAAATGCTGTGGTGGTGTTTGTGGTCACTTATTATTCAAAGGATATTTGTAAATCTTGTTTTAAATCTTTCCAAAATCTTCATGTCTGTGGGCAGCTGTTTTGAAGCAAATCAGTGATCAAGCAAGCTAAGCTGGCAACACACTCGTAGAAATTTGTTTGCGATTTTTTGTTTTATAGTTGTTAATTCAACTTTCTAATTGTTAGTGAGGGCAAATCAACATTCATTTTTGACCACAGTGCTAAAAAAAAATTCAAAAAGAGCAGAATGGAATGTTTTTCTTAAATTAACGATTTTTCTGACAGTAAATATGGTTTTCATTTGGTAAAGTACATTCACTTCAAAATTGAATGCTAGAAAAAATACATTTTTAGGTACTTTGGAATTTCATTCATCATGTCACTGATTGTACTGATGAGAATTTTTTATATAAATGTTCTTGCGAAAGTTCATTTAAAAATGTTTTCCTCCAATAAAATGGCAATGAAAGGGTCTGGAGGGCACCCCCTCCATACTTATCCATATGTCTAAAAGGCTCCTTGATTAAACCATTTGTATTTAGGAATGCTCTTCTTAAGTGACACTCTAACTTGTCACCTTCTCCCCCCAGCATTACCTACACTACTTATCCTGCCTTCTTTTATTCATTCAGATGAACTTGATTTGATGGGCCATTGAAGCAGATTTTGAAGGTTTAAAGGGATTGTAAAAGCTCAAGGTTTTTCACCTTAAAGTGGAGTTCCACCCTATTTTTATACTTACCTCCATCTTCTCGCTCCGGGTCACCTGAAAAAGAAATGGATAATCGCATATTTTTTTTTTTTTTACTTACCTCGTAGCGAACAAAATATACTTACCTTACTTCCTTCTTCCTCCTTCCTCGGCCGCGGCCCGTCGTCACTTCCTGGCTCTGCAATGATTCCTGGGAGCTGGACGTCATAGCTCCCAGGAATCATTGCGCCTGCACCGGCCCCGACGTCAGTTCCGGGTCGCGCGCGTCATCCCCTTCTAAACAGCTTCTGGGCATGCCCAGAAGCTGTGGAGGGGTGACGCGCGCGACCCGGAAGTGACGTCGGGGCCGGCGCAGAGCATCGTGGGACCACAGAAGGCGGAAGAAGACGCCGAAGAGGACGCGCTGGCTTCAAGCTGCCCACATCTGAGATGGCAGCGCTGGACAAGACGTTTGCAAGGTAAGTATTTCGTCTTGCAGGTAAGTGCAACCCGGGACAGATCAGAGGCTAGCCATTGTGGAATGCACTAGCCCTGACTGTCCCGGGGGTATTAAAAAAAAAAAAAACAAATCCAGGGTGGAACTCCGCTTTAACCACTTGCCGACTGCCTAACGCCGATCTACGTCGGCAGTCAGCCCCTCACAGGCAAAGTGACGTAGGGCTACGTCACTAGCTTGTGAGGGTTTAGGGAGCGAGCGCGCGCCCCCGGAGGCGCGCTCCCGCTCCCGCGTGGTCACGGACCCCCCTGCGCGTGTGACCAGTGGACCCGATGTCCGCCGGTCACTCGGCGATCGGCGGGGGAGAGGGAGAAAGTCAGGCAGCTTGTGTAAACAAGCGACCTGTCATTCTCCTCGGTGTAAAGACACTGATCACACGGATCTACTATGTAGATCCGTTGATCAGTGTCCTTACAGCTCAAGCCACAGCCAATCACAGTAGAAAGCACGCCCCTAGGGACACACACAGCCCCTCCCTCCCAAATAAAGTTAACCCCTTCACTACCAGTGTATTTTTACAGTAACAGTGCATATGTATAGCACTGATTACTGTAGAAATGTCACTGGTAACCCCAAAAGTGTCAAAAATGTCAGTCAAGGGTCCGATCTGTCCGCCGCAATGTCGCAGTACCGCAAAAAAAATCGCAGATCGCCGCCATTACGCGTTAAAATAAAAAACAACAAAAATGACAAAAATCTTTCCCTTTGTTAGTAAACGCGATAACTTTTGCACAAACCAATCAAAATACGCTTTTTGCGATTTTTTTTTACCAAACATAGGTAGCATAAAACAAATTGGCCGAAAATGTTAAAAAATTTTGATTTTTACATTTTTTTGGGGGGGAATTTCATATAAAAAAATGTGAAAAATATTGCTATTTTTGCAAAATTGACGCTCTTTTTTTGTTTATAGCGCGTGATCAAAAAATCGCACAGGTGATCAAATATCACCAAAAGAAAGCTCTGTTTGTGGGAAAAAAAGGATGCCCAATTTGTTTAGGTACAGCGTTGCACGACCGCGCAATTGTCCGTTAAAGTCACGCAGTGCCGAATGGCAAAATACCCCCTGGTCGGAATGGGGGTAAAATCTTCCGGGGCTTAAGTGGTTAATGCATTGTATGCATTAAGGTGAAAAACCTTCTGTTCTGCAGCTCCCCCCACCCCTGTTTTCTTACCTGAGCCCATTCGTTCCAGTGATAAGCACGAGCCCAGCCCTCTGTCCTCATTAAATAGATTGATAGCAGCTGGAGCCATTGGCTCCCACTACTGTCAATCAAATCCAGTGACATGGGAGCAGGGGGCGGGACCAAAGGACTTGGGAGAGCGCCCGCACGGGTGCTCCTATGGAAAGCGGCTCTCTGTGGGGGCGCCCAATGAAGGGGAGGGGCTGATGGGGCACCCCAGAAGTGGAGGATCGGGCTGCTCTGTGCATAATCTTTGCACAGAGCAGGTAAGTATAATATGTTTGTTATTTTTATTTAACCAGTTGCCGACCGGTCACGTTAACTGTACTGCAGCAGAGTGGCTCGTTCCCGTCCAGCGACGTAGACCTACGTCACTGGACTCCTCCCCTTGTGGGCGGCGTGTGCGCGCCACCGGAGGCTCGCTCCCACTGTATTCAGTTACAGCGGGAGTCGGGCCAGGGGAGGAGTGGCAGTGATCACCGCTGCTCTTCCCCGATCATCGGGGATCGAGTGTGAAAATCCGCCCGCTTGTGTAAACAAAGCGGGCGGATCTCCTAAGTGACAGGCAGGGTCAGATTGCAGGGTTCAGCATAGCTGAACCTGCGATCTGTCCCTGTGCCACTCAGTCCCCTCCCCCCACACACGTTAGTAAGCACCAGGCATACATTAACCCCTTGATCACCAATAAAAGTTAACCCCTTCCCTGCCAGTGTCATTTTTACAGTAACAGTGCATATTTATAGCACTGATTACTGTGGTAATGTCGCTGGTACCCCCAAAAGTGTCAAAAATGTCAGTCAAGGGTCCGATCTGTTCGCCGCAATGTCGCATTCCCGCAAAAAAAATCGCAGATCGCCGCCAGATCGCCGCCATTACTAGTTAAAAAAAAAACAATAAAAATGACTTAAATTTCCCGTAGTTAGTAGCTGCGATAACTTTTGCGCAAGCCAATCAAAATACGCTTATTGCGAGTTTTTTACCAAACATAGGTAGCAGAAAACAAATTGGCCTAAAATGATAAAAAATTTTGATTTGTACATTTTTTTGGGGGGGAATTTCATATCAAAAATGTGAAAAATACGGTTATTTTTTCAAAATTGTCGCTCTTTTTTTGTTTATAGCGCAAAAAGTAAAAATCGCACATGTGATCAAATACCACCAAAAGAAAGCTCTATTTGTGGGGAAAAAAAGGTTATAAACTCAATTTGGGTACAGCGTTGCATGACCGCGCAATTGTCTGTTAAAAAAATTGCAGTGCCGAATCGCAAAATATGGCCTGGTCAGGAATGGGGTAAAACCTTCCGGTCATAAAGCGGTTAAAAATACGCTCATTGAGAATTTTTTTGTCAAAGACATGTAGCTAAATAAATTTTGGCCTAAATATTTGACAAAAATTGAATATATTGGATATTTTTTAACTGTCAAAGTAGAAAAATATTGTTATTTTTTCAAAATTGTCGCTTTTTTTTATTAATATCGCAAAAAATGAAAATCGCACAGGTGATCAAATACCACCAAAAGAAAGCTCTATTTGTGGGAAAAAAAGGACGTAAATTTCGTTTGGGTACGGCATTGCATGACCGCGCAATTGTCAGTTAAAGTCACACAGTCCCGAATCGCAAAAAGTGGCCCAGACGTAAGACAGCAAAATCCTCCGGTGGTAAAGTGGTTAAAAAAACTTGAACACTTAGAATCACTTTAAGGGTTGGTCTGCTCCACATGATGTCCTCTGGTATGATTTGGTATGGTACCTGTACAATCAATCTACCCACAAATGTCCATGGGTAGCTCACCCCACCATGTTTTCATGCAGTTATAAAAGGAGAATTTACCAACCTATTAATGAAATACTGTCATGAAAACATGAAAACAAAGTCATCACGTGAAAATGTAGCTGTTATTTCAAAACGTTTTAATGTAAAACCTAAAAAATGTATACTCCCATATTATTTATTTCCCTTTAAGGTACATGTATGGTGAGATCACAATGAAACACACACAGCTGTGTAGGAGTTGACCTCCAAGGCAGTACAGCATGTACTATGTTGTAAGGATAGTTATGACATAATCCCTTTCAGTTTTGTAATGTACAAGGAAGCTGAACGTCAGCAACATTTACAGTAAAGATACAACTTTATCATTTAAAATTTTATATATATATATATATATATATATATATATATATATATATATATACTCTAAAATGAGAAAGGAGGATACCCATACAATGCTATATATAGGTGTTCTGGGTTAGAAAAGGTCATACGATTTAGTTAAACATTCAGCAATTATGACTAGTGTTGAGCGAACACGGACTGTATTATTCGTGTTCGTACCGAATAATTGGATTTTTTGTACCCGAACACGGACACGGACACTTTACTGTATGTTCGGGTAAAAATCCGTGTTCGGTCGTTTTATTTCCGGGTTTTGCATGCTTTGGCGCTCTTTTCATGGCGGGCTTTCAACAGCCAATCAACAATCGTTTAACTGGTGTGCCTTAAGCCATCCCAGCCATGCCTGCAAATGTCTCAGTAGCTGTGATTGGCCGTCTGAAGCATGTGACCAAGTCTTTATAAGTTCGAGGCAGCCGCAGCGGCGTCATTATGCTGCTTAGATTCAGGGACAGAGCACACATCAACGTGCTGGCTGCTGATTAGGGAAAGATAGGCAGGAAAAAACCATTTGTGTCCGGATAGAATTGAGGGACAGGTCGGAGTGTTTAGGCAGGGCGAGTTGTAGGCATTTTAGGGATAGAGTCTGCTGAATTATATAGGGTCAGTGTCTTCTACAAACTACAATCGATATTGCTGTGTGGGGGGTGGGGTCTGCACTCAATCCTGATCTACGATCTCTTCTCAATCCTGTTAGGGACAGAGTCTGCTGAATTTTAGGGAAACTGTGTTCTACAAACTACAATCGATATTGCTGTGTGGTGTGGGATTGGAGATAGGCAGGTGTCAGTGATCCACATCCATTTTTCTGTGTGTGAGCTGCAGTGAACACAATCTTTTTGGGCTGCAGTGAACACAATCTTTTTGGGCTGCAGTGAACACAATCTTTTTGGGCTGCAGTGAACACAATCTTTTTGGGCTGCAGTGAACACAATCTTTTTGGGCTGCAGTGAACACAATCTTTTTGGGGTGCAGTGAACAAAATCTTTTTGGGGTGCAGTGAACACAATCCTTTTTGGTGTGCAGTGAACACAATCTTTGTGGGGTGCAGTGAACAAAATCCTTTGTGGGGTGCAGTGAACACAATCTTTTTGGGGTGCAGTGAACAAAATCCTTTTTGGGGTGCAGTGAACAACATCCTTTTTGGGGTGCAGTGAACAACATCCTTTTTGGGGTGCAGTGAACACAATCTTTTTGGGGTGCAGTGAACACAATCTTTGTGGGGTACAGTGAACAGAATCTTTGTGGGGTGCAGTGAACACAATCTTTGGGGGGTACAGTGAACACAATCTTTGTGAGGTGCAGTGAACACAATCTTTGTGGGGTGCAGTGAACACAATCATTGTGGGGTGCAGTGAACTCAATCTTTGTGGGGTACAGTGAACACAATCTCATACTGAAGGTTTGAGGGTGCTGCCTGTTCCATACTCCCCCTACTCCTCATCTAGCCTTTTAGGGGTACAAACAATAGTAATTGGGGCCTAGTGTGGTTGTGTACGTGTGATATACATACACTTTTTTGGGATCATATTTTCTATTCCGCTATTTAATCAAAAACCTTTGGGGATCAGTTAAATTGGGGGATAGTCTGTGTTGGTACGTGTGAGAGAGATCCACCTTTCCAAGTTGTTGGGGTTCATCTCATACTTCTGAAGGTTTGAGGGTGCTGCCTGTTCCATACTCCCCCTACTCCTAGCCTTTTAGGGGTACAAACAATAGTAATTGGGGCCTAGTGTGGTTGTGTACGTGTGATATACATACACTTTTTTGGGATCATATTTTCTATTCCGCTATTTAATCAAAAACCTTTGGGGATCAGTTAAATTGGGGGATAGTCTGTGTTGGTACGTGTGAGAGAGATCCACCTTTCCAAGTTGTTGGGGTTCATCTCATACTTCTGAAGGTTTGAGGGTGCTGCCTGTTCCATACTCCCCCTACTCCTAGCCTTTTAGGGGTACAAACAATAGTAATTGGGGCCTAGTGTGGTTGTGTACGTGTGATATACATACACTTTTTTGGGATCATATTTTCTATTCCGCTATTTAATCAAAAACCTTTGGGGATCAGTTAAATTGGGGGATAGTCTGTGTTGGTACGTGTGAGAGAGATCCACCTTTCCAAGTTGTTGAGGTTCATCTCATACTTCTGAAGGTTTGAGGGTGCTGCCTGTTCCATACTCCCCCTACTCCTAGCCTTTTAGGGGTACAAACAATAGTAATTGGGGCCTAGTGTGGTTGTGTACGTGTGATATACATACACTTTTTTGGGATCATATTTTCTATTCCGCTATTTAATCAAAAACCTTTGGGGATCAGTTAAATTGGGGGATAGTCTGTGTTGGTACGTGTGAGAGAGATCCACCTTTCCAAGTTGTTGGGGTTCATCTCATACTTCTGAAGGTTTGAGGGTGCTGCCTGTTCCATACTCCCCCTACTCCTAGCCTTTTAGGGGTACAAACAATAGTAATTGGGGCCTAGTGTGGTTGTGTACGTGTGATATACATACACTTTTTTGGGATCATATTTTCTATTCCGCTATTTAATCAAAAACCTTTGGGGATCAGTTAAATTGGGGGATAGTCTGTGTTGGTACGTGTGAGAGAGATCCACCTTTCCAAGTTGTTGGGGTTCATCTCATACTTCTGAAGGTTTGAGGGTGCTGCCTGTTCCATACTCCCCCTACTCCTAGCCTTTTAGGGGTACAAACAATAGTAATTGGGGCCTAGTGTGGTTGTGTACGTGTGATATACATACACTTTTTTGGGATCATATTTTCTATTCCGCTATTTAATCAAAAACCTTTGGGGATCAGTTAAATTGGGGGATAGTCTGTGTTGGTACGTGTGAGAGAGATCCACCTTTCCAAGTTGTTGGGGTTCATCTCATACTTCTGAAGGTTTGAGGGTGCTGCCTGTTCCATACTCCCCCTACTCCTAGCCTTTTAGGGGTACAAACAATAGTAATTGGGGCCTAGTGTGGTTGTGTACGTGTGATATACATACACTTTTTTGGGATCATATTTTCTATTCCGCTATTTAATCAAAAACCTTTGGGGATCAGTTAAATTGGGGGATAGTCTGTGTTGGTACGTGTGAGAGAGATCCACCTTTCCAAGTTGTTGAGGTTCATCTCATACTTCTGAAGGTTTGAGGGTGCTGCCTGTTCCATACTCCCCCTACTCCTAGCCTTTTAGGGGTACAAACAATAGTAATTGGGGCCTAGTGTGGTTGTGTACGTGTGATATACATACACTTTTTTGGGATCATATTTTCTATTCCGCTATTTAATCAAAAACCTTTGGGGATCAGTTAAATTGGGGGATAGTCTGTGTTGGTACGTGTGAGAGAGATCCACCTTTCCAAGTTGTTGGGGTTCATCTCATACTTCTGAAGGTTTGAGGGTGCTGCCTGTTCCATACTCCCCCTACTCCTAGCCTTTTAGGGGTACAAACAATAGTAATTGGGGCCTAGTGTGGTTGTGTACGTGTGATATACATACACTTTTTTGGGATCATATTTTCTATTCCGCTATTTAATCAAAAACCTTTGGGGATCAGTTAAATTGGGGGATAGTCTGTGTTGGTACGTGTGAGAGAGATCCACCTTTCCAAGTTGTTGGGGTTCATCTCATACTTCTGAAGGTTTGAGGGTGCTGCCTGTTCCATACCCCCCCTACTCCTAGCCTTTTAGGGGTACAAACAATAGTAATTGGGGCCTAGTGTGGTTGTGTACGTGTGATATACATACACTTTTTTGGGATCATATTTTCTATTCCGCTATTTAATCAAAAACCTTTGGGGATCAGTTAAATTGGGGGATAGTCTGTGTTGGTACGTGTGAGAGAGATCCACCTTTCCAAGTTGTTGGGGTTCATCTCATACTTCTGAAGGTTTGAGGGTGCTGCCTGTTCCATACTCCCCCTACTCCTAGCCTTTTAGGGGTACAAACAATAGTAATTGGGGCCTAGTGTGGTTGTGTACGTGTGATATACATACACTTTTTTGGGATCATATTTTCTATTCCGCTATTTAATCAAAAACCTTTGGGGATCAGTTAAATTGGGGGATAGTCTGTGTTGGTACGTGTGAGAGAGATCCACCTTTCCAAGTTGTTGGGGTTCATCTCATACTTCTGAAGGTTTGAGGGTGCTGCCATTTCCATACCCCCCCTACTCCTAGCCTTTTAGGGGTACAAACAATAGTAATTGGGGCCTAGTGTGGTTGTGTACGTGTGATATACATACACTTTTTTGGGATCATATTTTCTATTCCGCTATTTAATCAAAAACCTTTGGGGATCAGTTAAATTGGGGGATAGTCTGTGTTGGTACGTGTGAGAGAGATCCACCTTTCCAAGTTGTTGGGGTTCATCTCATACTTCTGAAGGTTTGAGGGTGCTGCCTGTTCCATACCCCCCCTACTCCTAGCCTTTTAGGGGTACAAACAATAGTAATTGGGGCCTAGTGTGGTTGTGTACGTGTGATATACATACACTTTTTTGGGATCATATTTTCTATTCCGCTATTTAATCAAAAACCTTTGGGGATCAGTTAAATTGGGGGATAGTCTGTGTTGGTACGTGTGAGAGAGATCCACCTTTCCAAGTTGTTGGGGTTCATCTCATACTTCTGAAGGTTTGAGGGTGCTGCCTGTTCCATACTCCCCCTACTCCTAGCCTTTTAGGGGTACAAACAATAGTAATTGGGGCCTAGTGTGGTTGTGTACGTGTGATATACATACACTTTTTTGGGATCATATTTTCTATTCCGCTATTTAATCAAAAACCTTTGGGGATCAGTTAAATTGGGGGATAGTCTGTGTTGGTACGTGTGAGAGAGATCCACCTTTCCAAGTTGTTGGGGTTCATCTCATACTTCTGAAGGTTTGAGGGTGCTGCCTGTTCCATACCCCCCCTACTCCTAGCCTTTTAGGGGTACAAACAATAGTAATTGGGGCCTAGTGTGGTTGTGTACGTGTGATATACATACACTTTTTTGGGATCATATTTTCTATTCCGCTATTTAATCAAAAACCTTTGGGGATCAGTTAAATTGGGGGATAGTCTGTGTTGGTACGTGTGAGAGAGATCCACCTTTCCAAGTTGTTGGGGTTCATCTCATACTTCTGAAGGTTTGAGGGTGCTGCCTGTTCCATACCCCCCCTACTCCTAGCCTTTTAGGGGTACAAACAATAGTAATTGGGGCCTAGTGTGGTTGTGTACGTGTGATATACATACACTTTTTTGGGATCATATTTTCTATTCCGCTATTTAATCAAAAACCTTTGGGGATCAGTTAAATTGGGGGATAGTCTGTGTTGGTACGTGTGAGAGAGATCCACCTTTCCAAGTTGTTGGGGTTCATCTCATACTTCTGAAGGTTTGAGGGTGCTGCCTGTTCCATACTCCCCCTACTCCTAGCCTTTTAGGGGTACAAACAATAGTAATTGGGGCCTAGTGTGGTTGTGTACGTGTGATATACATACACTTTTTTGGGATCATATTTTCTATTCCGCTATTTAATCAAAAACCTTTGGGGATCAGTTAAATTGGGGGATAGTCTGTGTTGGTACGTGTGAGAGAGATCCACCTTTCCAAGTTGTTGGGGTTCATCTCATACTTCTGAAGGTTTGAGGGTGCTGCCTGTTCCATACTCCCCCTACTCCTAGCCTTTTAGGGGTACAAACAATAGTAATTGGGGCCTAGTGTGGTTGTGTACGTGTGATATACATACACTTTTTTGGGATCATATTTTCTATTCCGCTATTTAATCAAAAACCTTTGGGGATCAGTTAAATTGGGGGATAGTCTGTGTTGGTACGTGTGAGAGAGATCCACCTTTCCAAGTTGTTGAGGTTCATCTCATACTTCTGAAGGTTTGAGGGTGCTGCCTGTTCCATACTCCCCCTACTCCTAGCCTTTTAGGGGTACAAACAATAGTAATTGGGGCCTAGTGTGGTTGTGTACGTGTGATATACATACACTTTTTTGGGATCATATTTTCTATTCCGCTATTTAATCAAAAACCTTTGGGGATCAGTTAAATTGGGGGATAGTCTGTGTTGGTACGTGTGAGAGAGATCCACCTTTCCAAGTTGTTGGGGTTCATCTCATACTTCTGAAGGTTTGAGGGTGCTGCCTGTTCCATACCCCCCCTACTCCTAGCCTTTTAGGGGTACAAACAATAGTAATTGGGGCCTAGTGTGGTTGTGTACGTGTGATATACATACACTTTTTTGGGATCATATTTTCTATTCCGCTATTTAATCAAAAACCTTTGGGGATCAGTTAAATTGGGGGATAGTCTGTGTTGGTACGTGTGAGAGAGATCCACCTTTCCAAGTTGTTGGGGTTCATCTCATACTTCTGAAGGTTTGAGGGTGCTGCCTGTTCCATACTCCCCCTACTCCTAGCCTTTTAGGGGTACAAACAATAGTAATTGGGGCCTAGTGTGGTTGTGTACGTGTGATATACATACACTTTTTTGGGATCATATTTTCTATTCCGCTATTTAATCAAAAACCTTTGGGGATCAGTTAAATTGGGGGATAGTCTGTGTTGGTACGTGTGAGAGAGATCCACCTTTCCAAGTTGTTGGGGTTCATCTCATACTTCTGAAGGTTTGAGGGTGCTGCCTGTTCCATACCCCCCCTACTCCTAGCCTTTTAGGGGTACAAACAATAGTAATTGGGGCCTAGTGTGGTTGTGTACGTGTGATATACATACACTTTTTTGGGATCATATTTTCTATTCCGCTATTTAATCAAAAACCTTTGGGGATCAGTTAAATTGGGGGATAGTCTGTGTTGGTACGTGTGAGAGAGATCCACCTTTCCAAGTTGTTGGGGTTCATCTCATACTTCTGAAGGTTTGAGGGTGCTGCCTGTTCCATACTCCCCCTACTCCTAGCCTTTTAGGGGTACAAACAATAGTAATTGGGGCCTAGTGTGGTTGTGTACGTGTGATATACATACACTTTTTTGGGATCATATTTTCTATTCCGCTATTTAATCAAAAACCTTTGGGGATCAGTTAAATTGGGGGATAGTCTGTGTTGGTACGTGTGAGAGAGATCCACCTTTCCAAGTTGTTGGGGTTCATCTCATACTTCTGAAGGTTTGAGGGTGCTGCCTGTTCCATACCCCCCCTACTCCTAGCCTTTTAGGGGTACAAACAATAGTAATTGGGGCCTAGTGTGGTTGTGTACGTGTGATATACATACACTTTTTTGGGATCATATTTTCTATTCCGCTATTTAATCAAAAACCTTTGGGGATCAGTTAAATTGGGGGATAGTCTGTGTTGGTACGTGTGAGAGAGATCCACCTTTCCAAGTTGTTGGGGTTCATCTCATACTTCTGAAGGTTTGAGGGTGCTGCCTGTTCTATACCCCCCCTACTCCTCATCTAGCCTTTTAGGGGTACAAACAATAGTAATTGGGGCCTAGTGTGGTTGTGTACGTGCGAGATACATACACTTTTTTTGATCATATTTCCTATTCCGCTATTCAATAAAAACCTTTGAGGATCAATTGAATTGCGGGATAGTCTGTGTCGGTACGTGTGAGAGAGATCCACCTTTCCAAGTTGTTGGGGTTCATCTCATACTTCTGAAGGTTTGAGGGTGCTGCCTGTTCCATACTCCCCCTACTCCTAGCCTTTTAGGGGTACAAACAATAGTAATTGGGGCCTAGTGTGGTTGTGTACGTGTGATATACATACACTTTTTTGGGATCATATTTTCTATTCCGCTATTTAATCAAAAACCTTTGGGGATCAGTTAAATTGGGGGATAGTCTGTGTTGGTACGTGTGAGAGAGATCCACCTTTCCAAGTTGTTGGGGTTCATCTCATACTTCTGAAGGTTTGAGGGTGCTGCCTGTTCCATACCCCCCCTACTCCTAGCCTTTTAGGGGTACAAACAATAGTAATTGGGGCCTAGTGTGGTTGTGTACGTGTGATATACATACACTTTTTTGGGATCATATTTTCTATTCCGCTATTTAATCAAAAACCTTTGGGGATCAGTTAAATTGGGGGATAGTCTGTGTTGGTACGTGTGAGAGAGATCCACCTTTCCAAGTTGTTGGGGTTCATCTCATACTTCTGAAGGTTTGAGGGTGCTGCCTGTTCCATACCCCCCCTACTCCTCATCTAGCCTTTTAGGGGTACAAACAATAGTAATTGGGGCCTAGTGTGGTTGTGTACGTGCGAGATACATACACTTTTTTTGATCATATTTCCTATTCCGCTATTCAATAAAAACCTTTGAGGATCAATTGAATTGCGGGATAGTCTGTGTCGGTACGTGTGAGAGAGATCCACCTTTCCAAGTTGTTGGGGTTCATCTCATACTTCTGAAGGTTTGAGGGTGCTGCCTGTTCCATACCCCCCCTACTCCTCATCTAGCCTTTTAGGGGTACAAACAATAGTAATTGGGGCCTAGTGTGGTTGTGTACGTGCGAGATACATACACTTTTTTTGATCATATTTCCTATTCCGCTATTCAATAAAAACCTTTGAGGATCAATTGAATTGCGGGATAGTCTGTGTCGGTACGTGTGAGAGAGATCCACCTTTCCAAGTTGTTGGGGTTCATCTCATACTTCTGAAGGTTTGAGGGTGCTGCCTGTTCCATACCCCCCCTACTCCTCATCTAGCCTTTTAGGGGTACAAACAATAGTAATTGGGGCCTAGTGTGGTTGTGTACGTGCGAGATACATACACTTTTTTTGATCATATTTCCTATTCCGCTATTCAATAAAAACCTTTGAGGATCAATTGAATTGCGGGATAGTCTGTGTCGGTACGTGTGAGAGAGATCCACCTTTCCAAGTTGTTGGGGTTCATCTCATACTTCTGAAGGTTTGAGGGTGCTGCCTGTTCCATACTCCCCCTACTCCTCATCTAGCCTTTTAGGGGTACAAACAATAGTAATTGGGGCCTAGTGTGGTTGTGTACGTGTGATATACATACACTTTTTTTGGATCATATTTTCTATTCCGCTATTCAATAAAAACCTTTCTAGGGCAAGATCTTAAATTACAGAAATATGAGGAGACCGTCAAATAAGGGCCGTGGCCTGGGTCGTGGTGCTGCTGGTAGAGCTCCTGTTGCAAGGAGAGGACATGGTCGATCTGTGCCAGCTACACGCACAAGTGAAACACCTTCCTCAAGTGTGAGTAGGCGACAGAACCTGCATCAGTATTTGGTAGGGCATCAAACGCCCCTAGAAGTGATGAGGCCAGAACAAGTTGAGGCGATAGTAGATTGGTTTGCTGCTGACAGTGCCTCCAGTTCCTTCACATTGTCTCCCACCCAGTCTACTGCAGAAAGGTCAGAGTTGGCACCTGCAGCCAATGTCCAACCGTCTTTCACCTCACCCCCTTGCAAATCAGGCCAGCAGTCTGAGCCCCAAGCCATACAGCAGTCTCTTATTCTTTTTGAGGACTCTGTCAGCAGGGTTTCCCAGGGCCATCCACCTAGCCCTGCCCCAGAAGTGGAAGAGATTGAGTGCAGCGATGCCCAACCACTTATTTCTCAAGATGAGTACATGCAAGGATCATCGCAGCACGTCTCCGATGATGACGAAACGCAGGTGCCAACTGCTGCGGCGTTCAGCATTGTGGAGACCGACAAGGAGGGCAGGGGTGAAGACTGGGTGGAAGATGATGTGGAGGACGATGAGGTCCTCGACCCCACATGGAATGAACGTCATGCAGGTGAACTGAGTAGTTTGGAGGAAGAGGCGGTGGTCGCACAGAGCCACCAGCACAGCAGAAGAGGGAGCAGGGTGCAGAAGCGGAGCGGCCGTGCCCTAGACACTACGCCCGCTACTGCCCAACGCAGCAAGGGAACGAGCGCACCAAAGTCAGCTCAAAGGAGTTCTCTAGCGTGGAAGTTCTTTAGAAAATGTGCTGATGACAGGACACGAGTGGTTTGCACCCTGTGCAATCAGAGCTTGAAGCGAGGCATGAACCTTCTCAACCTGAGCACAACCTGCATGATCAGGCATCTAAGTGCAAAGCACGAGCTGCAGTGGAGTACACACCTTCAAAACCAAGAAACGTCTCTGGCTCATCCTGCTTCCTCTTCTGCTGCAGTCTCGGCCGCTCCAGCCACATCTGTAGTGATACCGGCACCTGCCACCCCGCAAACAGACGATCTGTCAGCAACACCACCACCTGGGTCACCAACAACCATCTCCACAATGTCCCGTGGAAGCGTTCAGCTTTCCATCTCCCAAACACTTGAGAGGAAGAGGAAGTACCCCCCTACCCACCCGCGATCCCTGGCCCTGAATGCCAGCATTTCAAAATTATTGGCCTTTGAAATGCTGTCATTCCGTCTGGTGGAGACGCACAGTTTTAAAAACCTTATGTCGGTGGCTGTCCCACAGTACGTCGTGCCCAGCCGCCACTACTTTTCCAGGCAAGCCATCCCTTCCCTGCACAACCAAGTGGGGGAAAAAATCAGGTGTGCACTGCGCAACGCCATCTGTGCCAAGGTCCACCTAACTACGGATACGTGGACCAGTAAGCACGGTCAGGGGCGTTATATCTCCCTAACGGCACACTGGGTAAATGCAGTGGCGGATGGGCCTGAGGCGGATAGCAATTTGGCGCATGTCCTTCCACCACCGAGGATTGCAGGGCGCTTCAGTTTGCCTCCTGTTCCTAACTCCTCCTACTCCGCTTCCTCATCCTCTACCGCCTCCTCATCCGGACAGCGTAACACCTTCACCACCAACTTCAGCACGGCCAGGGGTAAACGACAGCAGGCAGTTTTACAACTTGCCTGTTTGGGGGACAAACCACACACCGCGCAGGAGTTGTGGAGGAGCATGGAACAGCAGACAAATGAGTGGTTGCTGCCAGCGAGCCTCAAGCCCGGCCTGGTGGTGTGCGATAACGGGCGAAATCTCATAGCAGCTCTGGGCCTAGCCGGTTTGACGCACATCCCTTGCCTGGCGCATGTGCTGAATTTGGTGGTGCAGAGGTTCCTTAAAAACTACCCCGATATGTCAGAGCTGCTGCAGAAAGTGCGGGCCGTTTGTGCGCACTTTCGGCGTTCTCACCCTGCTGCTGCTCGCCTGGCAGCGCTGCAGCGTAACTTCGGCCTTCCCGCTCACCGCCTCATATGTGACGTGCCCACAAGGTGGAACTCCACCTTGCACATGCTGGAAAGACTGTGCGAGCAGCAGCAGGCCATAGTGGAGTTTCAGCTGCAGCACGCACGCGTGAGTCGCTCTGCGGAACAGCACCACTTCACCACCAATAACTGGGCCTCCATGCGAGACCTGTGTGCCTTGTTGCGCTGTTTTGAGTACTCCACCAACATGGCCAGTGGCAATGACGCCGTTCTCAGCTTAACTATCCCACTTCTATGCCTCCTTGAAAAAACAATTCGGGCGATGATGGAAGAGGATGTGGCACAGGATGAGGAGGAGGAGGAGGATGAAGAGGTAACATTTCCAAGGCTTTCAGGGCAGTCATTCGCAAGGGGCTCCGAGGGTGGGTTCCTGCACACGCAAACGCCAGGGACGCAATTGTCCAGCAGGGGCACAGTTCTGGAGGATGAGGAGGATGAGGAGGAGGAGGAGCTGGAGGAGGAGATGGAACCATGTTCACAGCAGGGTGGCACCCAGGCCAGCTCATGGCCATCACTGGTGCGTGGCTGGGGGGATACAGAGGACACGGACCATACACCTCCCACAGAGGACAGCCTTTCGTTGCCTCTGGGCAGCCTGGCACACATGAGCGATTACATGCTGCAGTGTCTCCACAACGACCGCCGAGTTGCCCACATTCTAACTTGTGCTGATTACTGGGTGGCCACGCTGCTGGATCCCCGTTACAAGGACAACGTACCGTCCTTAATTCACTCACTGGAGCGCGATCGCAAGATGCGCGAGTACAAGCGCACGCTGGTAGACGCCATGCTGCTGGCATTCCCATCTGACAGCGGGGCCACAGTGGAAGCACAAGGCAGAGGAGGAGGAGGAGGAGGTCGCCAACGCAACCAGGGCACCGCCAGCACCTCAGAAGGCAGGGTTAGCATGGCCGAAATGTGGAAAAGCTTTGTCAGCACGCCACAACAAACAGCAGCACCAGCAGCTCAGATGGAACGTCTTAGCAGGAGGCAGCATTTTACCAACATGGTGGAGCAGTATGTGTGCACACGCCTACATGTAGTGAATGACGGGTCTGCCCCCTTCAACTTCTGGGTCTCCAAATTGGGCACATGGCCTGAGCTTGCCCTTTACGCCTTGGAGGTGCTGGCGTGCCCTGCAGCCAGTGTATTATCTGAACGGGTATTTAGCACGGCTGGGGGCGTTATAACAGACAAGCGCAGCCGCCTGTCCAGAGACAATGT
Source organism: Pelophylax lessonae (assembly GCF_965119305.1). Classification (NCBI taxonomy): domain Eukaryota; kingdom Metazoa; phylum Chordata; class Amphibia; order Anura; family Ranidae; genus Pelophylax; species Pelophylax lessonae. The sequence continues at coordinate 106,440,937 of NC_138777.1, read as the reverse complement.
GGACAAGCTCACGTTCATTAAAATGAACCAGGCATGGATCCCACGGGACTTTTCCGTACCTTATGCAGAATAGCAATGGATACCGACCTTACCCACCCATTGTTCCATTTTTGCTCTTTCTCACTCTTTTGGGGTGTACCCTCATTTAAAATTTGTGAAAAGAAGCAGTGTTGGCTACCTCGTCCTCCTCCTCAGGGCCAGATTAATGTAGGGGCTATTGGAGCTGCAGCTCCAGGCCCCTACCTTTTATATAGGCCCCGGGTTGGCCATATTCACTGTTACCGCTCTTCTGTCACTTGTAAACACAGAAGTCTGGCTTCTATGCTCGCTTCCCCAGGCAGCACCCTCAGAACCTCCCCACACAGCGTGAAGGCCGGACAAGGAGGGACAGTTGGCGATGCATGGATGTGTTTATGGGCTTCAGAGACAGCATCCCATGTTGAATTAGGCATGCATGGCTGCACCCTTCCTCCTCTGGGTGCATGGCAAGGCACGGCCCTAAGGCCCTTCAAAATCCTCAGCACCAAGCCCATGATGCTGTTAATCCGGCCCTGGTCCTCCTCCACCGCCGCTTCCACCTACACCGCCCATAGGTGTGCGCAGCCTATTGCATTAAGGTGTGCACCCCAAAGTTGAAATACACATGCATGTGTTTGCCAGCAGGGAGAGTAATGTATCGGGGCCATGTACCTGTAGGCAAGGAGAAATAGAGCAGAGCAGGTCCCAGGGAGATCTTTCCCATCTCCTCACTGGCAATGCTATGTGCCCTAGGTGATTAGGGTGTGCCCAGGCACACCCAGCACACCCTGTGCGCACGCCTATGTCACCGCCACATCCACCACCACCTCAACCTCCCTCCTACTCCATATGGGCCTCGTCCTTCAGAGATGAAGAAGAACATTGTTTTATTTTTCTGTTTTTTTTTGTTGTTTTAAGTTATTTCCCTATCCACATTTGTTTGCAGAGCACTTGCCATGCTCTTAATTACGTTTTGCTGCCATTTGCAGCACTCTAGCCCTTTCCTTTGGTGTTTTAGAGCCATTTTAGTGCCTTAAAGTTCGGGTCCCCATTGACTTCAATGGGGTTCGGTGTCCGGGAAAAGTTCGGTAAAAGTCCGGGACACGGACCCGGACTTTTTTTTAAAGTTCGGCCGAACCCGTCGAACACGGACATCTAGGTGTCCGCTCAACCCTAATTATGACATTTACTAACAGGCCTGTAAAACATGGCATTATCCAGAATTCATTTCTCTTCTTTATTTGGAGTTATTTGGATTCTGTCACTAGATTCTGGCACTCTAGTGGAGTTGGATCCATATCCACAAAGGTACTGAAAAAAGGCTGTCCATTCCTTAAAAATATGCACTAGTGTAGTGACCAGTACTGTACCAGTACTGTGAGCACGGTGCAGAGTGGTGTGTCAGTGAAAAGGGATCACACATAGGCTAAAGTAATTGACAACAATGTATTCAAAAAAAGTTTTAACAAGGTAGTACCAGGCCCAGCAGGTAGGCACAGCTGTCCGAAGCCACTTATGGGATCTGCAGCAAATATGTGTTAACTTCAAATGACGCTAACAGTTTCTGCAATGAGGAGCAGGACTGCAGCATGGCCGGTCATTACCTAACTGTAAATTTACTCAAGCAGAGGATATGCATAGTCCCTAAGCTGTCCATACTCCTCCAGAACCTCTGCCTAGCTCTGAACACTTACCTGGACAGACAGGAAACCTGTCTCTACACTCAACACTTGCAAAATATGCACCAAACCCAGAAGCCAGTGTCTTAAATAGACACTCTGCCGACTCAAGATGTACACGGGGTCAGCAGGACACCAGCATCCAATCAAACAGCTGCTCCCTAGAAGACTGCAGGAAGTCATGGAGGAAAAAAGTTCATCACCCTTTCCTCCTCCTTCTGCACTGCTGCTAGAGCCAAGCACAACCTACAGAAGGGAGTACACTCCCCTTGTCTTTGTCAGATGCTGTTCTCTGCATCAAACATAATAGGAAAACAACACAAAACTGGAAGAAACATAATCATGGAAATCACAGAAAATTTCACATAATGTAGTCAGAGTACCTTGCAGGGAGCTGCCCGTGGTTAGACTTCACCATCTTCTGCAATGTCAACATCAGAACAGCCATCTTCTGCACAATGCTCAGAAGCCTCAGGAGTTTGGGGGTCATCATGGCCAGCCACACCCCCTTCACCTGAGCTGGTTGCAGTATCCAAAGAGGATTCTAGGGTCTCAGCAGGACCCAAGGCATCTGAACTAGGCACTTCTGGACTGTCTATGGGTGAACCAGCAGGATTCTCCTAATTTGGATCAGCTGGTGCCTGAGGCTCGATGGAAGGCGCATACCACTCAAAGGAAACTTCTAGGACTGGTGGAACATCCACAGGATCTTTGTCCTCATGGTTTAGGACAGGCTTAGTGTGCCCATTTTTCAAAAATTCTTGCATTTGTCTGGTCCAGTTTGGTCCAAACAAAGTATTTTGACCACCTAAAGTGGGGGATCAGCTTTAATTTTTTTTTTTTTTTCAATAGTACATGTTCCCAATGGCAGTGCCCAGCTTCTCATGTTCTATTTTTTAACAATTTCATGCATATTAACCCTGAAAATGGCCAAAAATAATTATCAAGATTCAACCCTCATGAGTTTCTTTGGTTCAGATTTGTATTTTCAGTTTTCAGACTTCAGAATGAGTTTGACGAACAACCTGCAAACTGAACCCAGACACATTTGCTCCTCTTTATTTGTACTTACCACGAGGGGGAACAATGGCAATCTGGTTAGGTTTTCTAACAGGTCCAATCACTGTTCTCCAAAAGACCAAAAGAACAAGCGTTTGTCTACAACCACAGACACAAGATTGTCATCAGCACCAGCAAATATAACTGGAATCAGGCACCTGTCATGCCATATATATATATATAGTAGCCAATGTTTGAATTTGAATTGCTTTGTGTTAAATTGAGGTATAAGCAGTGCTTTTTTGGCTGTCTTACTACATCAGCACAAGGCCTTTTTTATCATTAATGCAGGAGAAATGAACTGCTTTGATGTAGGAAAGTCCTAAGCACATTTTTTCTTCTTCACAGGACAGATCTGATCACTTTATAACATCCTTTTCTACACAGAGAGATGAAAAAAATGTAACAAACTAAACCTGTTGGAAGCATTAAGAATTACATTTGAATTTTGGACAGATGCACTGAACTCCCAGAGCTATCAAAAGATGAGAAGTGGGAACCTGCTACTTTAATAATGCAATATTTAATCTGTTATTCCCTGTGGTATGGACCTCCTGTATCCCTCTGAGTTAGCCCTTGTTTTCTTAAACTGAAATCTCCTGCTGGAATTTTGCAAGCTGTGTGAGGAGCTGGTAATCCTTCTGCATACAAACATTATTTACATAGCGGGCTGACCAGGATAAATGAAAGGGGAGGAAACCGGCTGCTTTATTACTCAGTATACAAATTATTAACACTTTCTACATCATGCTCATTTTAGGTTAGAATCCTTTTCCAAACAGTAATTAATTTAATTTGCCATGTAGGTACACATACTAGATAAGATAAGATTTTACGCATTCTCCTAACTTTTTTTACAACTTTTATAAATAATGTTTTCATGTAATAACTTTGCCTAAAAAAACATCCTTTACAGCATCCTAAGAAGAAAAATGCTATGACATTTTTGCTAAACACTAGTCTAACCCTGACCTAGTTTGAACCATTTTTCAGTGTGGAAAATTAATGCCCATTGTGCTAAGCCATTCGTTCTGAGAGTAAAAATCAGGATCCTCGTAACAAAAAATGAACCATTTGTTTATAAGCATTGACCCCTGAAGAGGGATCAAAGGTGGATCACTTTTCAGAGACCATCTAACCACAAATAACCCCTAAAATCCTGCACCACTGCACCGAAACTACATATATCATTTGAACAATTTTATTTCTCTTGTTGCATTTGGCGGTCATTATCATCAAACCAATGCGACAAAGGGAATCAAATTTTCATAGCATCAGGGCCATGGCATGTATATGTGCAATTGCCTTTGCAGCTTAGGCAAGTGTAAACTAAGCCTAAAAGTAATTTGTAAATGAACATTGTGTATGGCAAGCTTTTAAACCTTTTATTTATACAAAGAAAAAACTGCCATATTCATATGTAGCACCCTCCTCGGTAGGTGCTAGAAGAGAGAATATCATTTTTGGAACTTTTTTCTTACCAGAGAGATTGCCAGGTAAATTTATATTGCTCTACCAGAGGAGCAGGATCTGCTAGTAAGGTCTGCTCATGGTGCTCAGGTGCAGCTCAGTTTGTCTGAAGTGTTTCCCACTGGTCCATTAGACAGGCATATTGGACAGTGGGTGGAAACCTGACAAATGAGTGCACAGACATTTAGTACAGCCCTGGTGATTGGCAGAGGAATATGCCTTGGTGCATGTTGGGATACTGTATAAATGTCAAGGACTCATGTGCTTGAGGTCTTTTAGCTGGGGAGCGGTTTCCCGGACTGAGGGGGCGGCTGCCCCTCCTCTGTGGAAGTTGCTATGTGGCCTCAGGGGGTCGACCTGAGGGCCTGAGAATCAGAGAGGAGCTGAACCTAGAGGTCCTGCAGAGCTGACGGAAGGGAGACACTGGAAAGGATCTCATTCTGCCTACAATGAGTACAGATCTGTGTCATGGGGCCTGTCCTGAGAGGGTCATCCCTGCAGCTAGAAAAATCAGTGGATGGGTGTCAAGCAAGGGGATGCTAGAGAGTGTCCTGAAGATAATGCAGTCGCAGCAAGCCTGCTGCTAGAGAGAGCAAGAAGACAGAAGATTTAATTCCTCGATACAAGTAGCAGTATAGTTAAAGCAGTGTGTCTGCTTCCACAAATAAGCTGGTGAGGCCAAATGAGAGTTGTCCTTATAAACTGTAAATAGTTCCAACTGGAATATCCCACTATTTCCTTCTCCCATCCAAGTTCCACAATAAATATAATACCAACGCCCCTGGACTGTTTTTTGAGTAACGAGCCACTGGGAGTAAGGATGGATGTGTGAACTGTACCCTAAGTGACTGTGTGCAGGTAATCAGAGGAGACAAAAGAAGTTATCACACAGCAAGCCCTATGGGGACAGTGCTACCCATACATACATTGTACACAAAATATAACAAATATATACATATTCCTCTCTTCGGCCTTTTGTCCTTCATTGCATAAAGACATCTGTTGTTTGTGTCCATAAGAAGGCTGGTGGGCTGCCAACATTTTGCTGCCATAAAAAGTAATAGAAAAAGAGCTACAGTTTCAGTTCCTCTGTTGTTAGCCTGGGTTCACACTGGGGCAACTTGTCAGGTGACTTAGCCGCCTGACAAGTCGTGCTCCATTCAGTGCAATGGAACCGTTCTAATAGGAGCAACTCAAGTCGCTCCGACTTAGAAAAAAGGTTCCTGCACTACTTTGGAGGCGACTTGCATTGACTTCTATTAGATAAGTTCTTTTCAAGCCCAGCTGAAGACTTTGAAGCCGCCCCCAGTGTGAACGCAGACTTACAGCTCATTCAGACTGGTGCGATCTGACTTCGAGCGTGCACCGCGACTTTGGCGCGACTTGCAGGGACTTCACATAATGGGATTCTATGCAAGTCGCTCCCAGGTGACCCCAAAGTAGTACAGGACCCTTTTTCTAAGTCGGAGAGACTTGTGTCGCTCCAATTAGAACGGGTCCTGTGCTAATCAATGGCGAGCGACCGAGTGCGACTTGTCAAGCTGACATGTCGCCTGACAAGTTGCGCTAGTCTGAATGGGGTCTTACAGTGATTGTTTTTTTTTCCTATAAAAATAACAAACATGTTATACTTACATGCTCTGTTGCAGTGGATTTGCACAGAGCAGGCCTGATCCTCCTCTTCTCGGGTCCCTCTTCTGTGACCCTGGTCCCTCCCTCCTGTTCAGTGCCCCAACAGCAAACAGCTTGCTATGGGGGCACCCTAGCTAAGTCAAAGCTCCCTGTGTCCATTCAGACACAGAGCCCTGACCTGGCCCCCCTCTCTCCAGATTGGCTAGCTGACCTTGACTGACAGCAGCGGCAGCCAATGGCACCACTACTGTGTTTCAGCCAGTCAGGAGGGGGATCTTGGATGGCTGAGACACTCGTGGACTTTGCTGGACAGAGAGGAACCTCAGGTAAGTGTTAGGAGGGCTGAGAGGCACTGCTTCACACAGAAGACTTTTTATCTTAATGCACAGAATGCATTAATATTAAAAAACCTTCTGACTTTACAACTCCTTTAACTCTAAAGATGAATTTACCCACAATGTTCATAGCTACAGAGAAGAATGAGAGCTCGTTTTATGTGCTATTACTGCTTGTTTAAATACGTATATATGCTTTAGAGTGAATAGTCTGGGCACACTGTCTGTCTTGAAAGCCCAAATTTAAGTTTTTATACTACTTATAATACAGTCAGGCTACACAGAACAAGTAAAGAATATAGCATGTTTTGTCACTATATATCCCTGAAAAAACGAATCTAGGACTGACTTTCTGGCCTCCATAGGAAAACAGATAAATACAAGGCACCTGGCTGATCTAAGCATGCATGTTAGGTGGTATTCTGATTTAAAAAAAAAAAAAAAAAGCTTTCAGCAGTAAATACCTGCACAACTGATGACATATGGGTCTTAAGCAAATGTGGTACATTTAGAAATTCCTAATTTAACAAAAAGGACATATCACATTGTTACCATTGTGCCAATGCATTATTGATTAACAGTTATATTAAAAAAAAAACAAAAAAAAAACTTGTCTATGAAAAAATCATTTTGCGTATGATCCTGTTTTTAACAGTTTCTTTTTCATTTCCTTCAAAGAATAAAAAGTGGAACTCATAATTGATTTGCGATTATGCAGTGGGTTTTCTTTCAGATCTGTTAATTGGATAATTTAGCTATAAAAATCTACCTCAACCACATTATTTTACTTAAAGCCTACCTTTGTGCAGAGTTTTAAAAGCCTATTAAAAAGTAACAGTATCTGTATTTAATCAAAATGTTTATTAAAACATGGTTAGTTAATCTGTATAGCCTGTATGAACTTCCATTCACAGCCTGAGATTTGTAATATTTCTTTTGTGTGTTATTGTGAGCAGAAAAGAAGTGCAATCTTATTATATATTTTAAACAATTCTTAAGGCAAATGCAGCAAAAAAAACTGATTTTGCTCTGGAACTAGATTTGAATGCCTTTTATTTTTTGTTTAAGTTGAACTTTTTGAACTTATATATTTTCTTTTACCCAAACATACTATAGCACACATTTACAAAAATGGAAATGACACAATAAGAAAAAAGCTCCTTTCATAGAACAGTTCACTACTGACTGAAATTAGATTGGTCAGCAGTTTATATTGCACTACATTTGGAATGTTTAAAGATGCTAGTCATTTGGTTCTACCATTAAAGCAGCCCTATATAGCTAGGAAGCTTTGGAGCAAACCATCCCCTTCCATCCTAGAACACCCTATTGTGGTCCTGAGTCCATGGACAAGCAGTATCAGTCCGCATGAGGCAACGCACTCTGTACTGGGGGGACTGTACTGAGGGGGTCTGTACTGAGGGGGTGTCTGTACTGAGGGAGCCTGTACTGAGGGAGCCTGTACCGAGGGGGTGTCTGTACTGAGGGAGCCTGTACTGAGGGGGTGTCTGTACTTGTGGTGTGGTCCGAGTCCAAACTGGGGCGGGGAGGTCTCTACTGAGGAGTAAAGCTGGGAGAAATGAACTGTACTGAGTAGGTTAGGCTGAGAAGGGGGTCTGTACTGAGGTGATGGACTGGGAGGGGGGATTCAGGGCATGATCTGCACGGGGGTGGGGGGGGGGGGTTGGGCGTTTGGGTGAAATTTGTACATTGAGGCTATGGGCTTTGGGATGTAGATTTGTACTGGCAGCAGGGGTATTTTTGTTTGCATTCTGTGCTTTATGCAATCCTGAGCCCCGCAATATGTGCATTATGCACTCCTCAGGGTGTAAATACAATGGATAGCCTCTGAACTGTCCCGGGTCGCACTTACCTGTAAGAAGAAATGCTTACCTTGAAAATTTCTTCTCCAGTGCTGCCATCTCAGGTGTGGGCAGCTGAAGCCGCAGCATCCCTCTTCGTGTCCTCTTCCGTGACGTTGGAATCCCACAATGCACTGCACCGGCCCCGCTCGTTATTTCCGGTGCAGGCACGGCATCCCTGCACAGCTTCTGGGCATGCCCAGAAGCTGTTTAGCAGTGAATGCCACGCCTGCACCGGAAGTGACGAGTGGGGCCGGTGCAGGCGCATTGATTCCTGGGAGCAATGACGTTCACCTCCCAGGAATCATCGCAAACGGGAAGTGACGGCGCGGGCCGCGGCCGCAGAGGGAGGAAGTGGAAGGAAGGTGAGTATATTTTCTTCTATAATAAGGTAAGTGACCAAAAAAAAAGAAACGGCACTATCCATTTCTCTTTTAGGTTGCCCTTAGCAAGCGGATGGCCCAAAATCGATTTATCGATTTTGTGGCCGGAACTCCGCTTTAACAAGTGCCATTTATTTTGGCTCCTTCCACTGCAATTTGGTCACATCCACAAAAAGTGCTGTCTGTCATTGTATCCCTTTAGTTTTTTTAGTTTTTTTCATGGGTGGGGGGAGTGTTGATAAATAATTGGCCTTGGGTGTAAGATATGCTAGGTAAGTCACTGAGCGGTGTTATAATGTGCAGTGATCATTAAACTTATCATTGCTTGCCCTGGGCAGAGGTGCTCTGTGTTGATGCAGGGGCGCACTTGGAGCTGGAGCAGCTCTTCTACAGTAGCCCCAAACAAATACAGGGAAGTAAAGCATTACATTGCCTCACATGATGATGGAGTTCACTGCATATTAGGCTTAGCCTTCTTTACTGCCAGGCTGACACAGATATCTCAATCTCCCGATGTTACAGAAAGATGGAGGAGCTCTGCTATCTTCAGCTATCCCTGCACTGCTTCTTCAGCTTGTCTCCAGTTGCCAAGTTATACTGTCCCCTGGCAATAAATAAGGCAGAGTGTGCAATGAAGGTTCTGTCATCAGGTGAGGAGGTTAACCCTTTACTTCCCTGCATTTGTTTGGTAAGCTTTTGTTAATGCAATCTGGAGGTAGAGGAGAAGGATCACCTCCTAAAACCAGGGCTAGTGCTCCATGCTTTGTAGATTAGAAGCACCTACCATTTTAGAATTTGGCTTTTAGTTAGTTCCCTTATTCTTACAATACTTTTTAGGTGCTAAGGAATTTGTTTGTTTGGTGATCTTTTGATTGGCCTTCTTATGTGGACTTGACTGATGGACTGAAGTAGTGCATGCACTATGAGGACTTTCAATGTAAGAGAGAAGGTCCTCTCCTAAAGAGTTCAGTCTTCACCTAGGCATCATGGCATTTTTCGATAATGAAGACCAAATGGTATATTTTTCTTTAAAGGGCTCATTCACATGTGTGGAAGTGACTGACACTCCTCTGAAAAGTGATCCATGCTTGGATTGCTTTTCAGAGCTGTTTAACCCAATAGTTACGGTACTACCATGTCACAGTCACATGCAGGGCGGTTGCAGGGTGGCCACATTAAACTACATTATTTGCATTTAGTGGCAGCACTGCCAACCAAAAGCAACCTGTTTATGCATGAATTCAGCATTTTTTGTTTCTGTGGGAACATACACTAATTTCCAACACTGATACCTCACAGTTCCATATATAAGTGAGGTGATCTATATACAGAATCTTTGTATATATATCATTTTATAAGAGTGACTGCAGTGTCACTCCTGTCAACAGGGCTTTTATATTGTCTGCAGTGAGGTGGTACACAATACCACCACCACCACCACCAACAGCACTGGCACTGTTCTCACTGCAGTCATTTATTCTAAAAAAGAATTTTACTTCCTCTGCCAGTTTCTGTGTTTACAGATGAAAGTGTGCCTCCTACACAGAGGACTTGGTAAGTATCTGGGGGAGGGGAAGGTGGAAGGGCTATGTATGGGGGGGGGGTTTAAATTAAAAGCTTTATAGTGAGGGGGGAGGGGTTTGAGGGGTTGAGTGAACAGCTTTATACTGGGGGATAGAGGATAATTATTTAACCTTGTGGTGGTGTTTTTTTCACCACTGACATTTTTTCATTCCGGTCACACCACCGACTGAGGTACATTGTTTTCATTTCAGTGACACCACTAATGCCAACAATTATTTTTTCCTTTTAGTGACCCGCCAACCCAGGGACAATTTGCCAATATTAATCCCATACTGGTGCACTAATTTTAAACCTTTTGGTTTGCTGTAGTGTACCTCAAATATTGGTACTATTTAATTGCATGCCACAAACATTACAAACATTTTGGCACAAGGCACCATGTTGGCTCCACCCCCTTTCCCATCCAACAGGGAGCAGGGGCTGGTGGGGGGGGGGTGATAGACAGGGGGGGGGTGCAGTTTCCCATTTTTGCCCTGGGCAAAAGATGACCTTGTCCCTGCACTGTTGAGTTTGTTTAATGTCTTAATGTCTTCACTGTTTAATGAAGACCAGATGAAACAAGCTGGATACATTTTTTTCAGTATTTTTCCCATCAGTGCTTTAACCAGAAACAAGTATGCAGTCAGTGAAGTAAGATAAAATTCTTCCCCTACACACCCACACACACACAGTTTAGGAGAGGTGAGAATTAGCTGTCTATATAATTATCTAACCTAGTAGCACTATGAACCATTCCATTACTGTTAGGGCTACAAGATTGTGGAATTCTCTACCACAAGAGGTGGTTTCTGCGGGTAGTATGGTGGCTTTCAAAAGACTATTAGACGAACATCTCAAGGATCAGAACATTCAGGGGTATGTGAGATGATTACGGCCACACACACCTACACAGGTTGAACTGGATGGACTGTTGTCTTTATTCAACCTCACCTACTATGTAACTATGTAACTATTATTGCTTCTCTACAGTATTCTGCTTTAGTCTTAAAAAACCCAAGGTCCTGTTAATGTCAGATGGAATCCGACATGCTTGTTGTACCCAAGATGGTCGATCAATCAACTTAGGTACAATCAGCCTGCCCATACATGGATCAAAATTCAGCAAATCCCTGCTGAATCAGTGGATTTTCGATCAATGTATGGCCGGCTTAAATGATGGAAGGAGGACAAAATATACTAATGATAATGTTAAAAAAAAAATCTGCATTTATACATTTACAAGAAAATCTGTGTTTTAACTGAAATTTAATCTTACTGACATGCAACTACTCAAGTAAAAAATCCAGTAGTTCAATAAATAATTAAACATGAAAACGAGTTATCTTTATGAGCATTTTTTAAATTTCCACAATATTTTAATCAAGGTTAATGTAATCAAAAAAATAAAATATTTTGACAACAGAAGTTGTTGCTTAGGGCCCCAAAAGTTGCCACACAGGAATTATTTGTCTGCCTCCACTCACTGACCTAAAGTAAGGACTATATAAGCAATAAAATAGAATAATCATCAAAATGATGAAATGAAAATACATTTTTCACGAGCACTAAAAATCACGTTACACAAGTAGTTTGTGCATGTTTGCATGTTTTTTGTTTTTTTTTTGCATGTTTTTTTTTTTTTGTTTTTTACCTCTATCACCTGTACGTGTAATGAATAAGTCATTTAAACAATAGGTCTTTATGCTGTTTATTTGAGAAGGGATAAGTAATATAATGGATAATAGAAAGGATAATAACTGTAACTTAATAAGGTTTTAATGAAGAATTTTAGGAAAAAAACATTGATTTTCATTAAGTATGCAACATTATCACAACAGCACTTTAACCAGGATTCTAGATGACAAGACTCATAACTCCCAAACGTTTAAAACTTGGCAATAAGGAAGCAAACATTTTCCTGTGATTCCTATTAATTGTGAATTGTGAAACAAGGTTCAAGACATTACATAAAAGTTTTCTTTTTAACTGCAGTAAAGAAAAAGGAAGCACCGATGAAACTCTTGCACAAGCGGCCAATCAGATCATTCAACTTTCACAGAAAAAATTAAATCTGATTAATACATTCAATTATTTTTTTCTGATATAACTTCATGTTCACCTTTTTATTGACCAAAGTTTTGCTTTTATAGTACCAGAATAAGATGTAATTTCATCATAACAGCAAAACCATTTGACTTTAAATTGTTGAGTTTTAGCAAATGTTTGCATGTTGTATTATTAGTGATAGAATTGTAATTAAACTTTCTTTTAAATGCAGACATAAATGCAAATCTATTTAGAGAATTCAAGGAGCATGAACTGAGCTGAGACTCTGTGAGGGGGAGGAAGAGGCAACAAGCTATTTCTCTTTGTTATCAAGCGAAATGACTCTTCAAATATGACAATAAATCACTCCTGAAATCAATCTGTGAGGAGGCAACTGTGCTACGCTGATAATGCATTAATCAATATTTAATGTTTACACTTTAATTAATGCGAATGTTAAAAGCTAGGGGAAAAATGTGTTGAAAAATATACCGCCTTTTTATATCAGCTCTCCACTTGTCTGCACAACTTTGATTGGGAATTAAATTGATCACTGTGGATAGTCAGGGTGTTGTGGGCTGAAAGACATGAGCTAAGTGGCTTATGGTCCACAATTATTGCTAAACACGAGGACAACAAAAGATCATAATGATCACACAGGATTTAGTCATAAACCCTTTCAGATGCATTATTTTCTTTCTGGTATCCAAAGCCAAGTTTTAAACGGCACTAATGTGTTGTAGGAAAATACATACAATTTTAGCTTTTAATTAAAAAAAAGCAGTAAAATCTGGAAGAAAACAACAACTGTGGGTTTAAATAAAAAAGCTGAAAGGGGTAAATAAATAAATAATTGAATAAAAGTTCAATTTTAGGACTGGTACGTTCAAATTTCATGTAACTTTTTTGCTATTTTTTTATATATACTATATGTACTTGAACATTTCTACTGACCATGGAGAAAATATAGAAATAATTCTGTTTTCTAGTGGGTGCATTCAGTACAGTGAAAATATATGCTAGGAAAAGCATATATGTGGCCCTGTCTGCTTATCAGGGGGGCCTGATCAGTCAGTTAGGCTGTCATGAATTCCCTTCCCAGGTGTGTCTGTTGAGTCTGGGGAGTCTCTCCACTGTATCCAATGAGGGCTCTTGTTGGACAGTGGAAGAAACCTGGCCAATAGCACACAAGGGCTTATATCTGTCTCAGTGGGCAGAGTTTGCCGCAATGCACCCTAAGACTGGGTATAAGCCTAAGGGAAGCACATCACTGCGGGTCTTTGGCGGGAAGCAGAGTCCCAGAAGGAGGCTGACGGCTGTCTCTCCTCCTGTCAGAGCAAGTGAGGGTGTCCTAGGCAGTCGGCCTAGAGGACCGGAGGCTGAGCTGGGCTACAGGAAGGATCCAGAGTGCTGTGGACCGAGTGGAGCTGCTGGGTAGAAGTTTCCTGGAAAAACAGTGTTGTGAGCACTCAAAACTGCCCAGGGGTCTGCCTGAGAGAGGGGACCACACCAGAAGGTCAAAGGGATCCGGGAGCAAGTAGTGGTGGCTTAGAAAGGAGGTGCCAGTATCTAAGCCCTGAAGATTAGAGAGAGAAAGGGGGCACCGGTGCGGGCCCTGAAGTGTGCAGCAGTGTATTCAAGTAGCTACCTACAGGAGTGCTTAGGGGAGCCTAAAGAGGACTTCTTTAGTCAGAAAGCATTCCCAAGTCAATTCAGCATTAACAGGCATCTGGCCAGTGTTAACCAGCCTCAGGTCAGCGTTGATAGGCATTCAGCCAGCGTCAAGTCAGCGCCAAACAGCAATATTCAAGTGTCTCCTCCAAATTAGCCTAGTTTAGTTTCAGGAGTATCCCACTCATCCCTTCTCCCATCCAAGTTACCAAATAAATACAAAAAAACCCAAAGATACTGGACTGGTTATTGTCTCAGTGCTCACACTTGGAGAACATGCTTAAATGTGCTGTTGTTGCTAGCGGTAACCCAGGGGGATCCATATCCAGCAAAACGGCTGGGAATTGTGCTACAAGAATATTCCTGCTACAGAACTTTACACATATATAAGGATCTCAAAGTTCATACTCTATAACCCCCCCCCCCCCACACACACACACCTCTTACCCTACCCCTTCACATATGGCAATACTTCAACATTCAATCTACCTCTTAGAAAGGAATTTCCATCCTATACAATACCTTACAATGCAAAACTACATTCAACAAACCATACTCCATACTGAAGTGGGAGGAGGAACTCCAGAGCACATACACCACAACACAATGGCTACAGGCCCTTAAGTACACACATACTATCTCAAGATGTGTTAACCATTGGGAACTTTCACAAAAAAATATTTCCCGTTGTTACCTGACTCCATTCAGGTTGTCTCAATACTACCCTTCCAGATCACCGCTGTGCTGGCGGAACTGTGGCCAAGTGGGGAATCTTCTCCAAATATTTTGGTCATGTAAAAACCTCACAAGTTTTTGGACTTAAGTATTCCATCTCATATCCTCAGTTACCGGCATCCTAACGCCACCTTCGCCATTCTGAACTTAGGTATTGAAAACTTCCCATCGAATTACCGCACAATTGTTGCACATATTCTTTTGGCCTGTTATCCCCAGACACTGGAAAAAAGATATGGCTCGGAAGTACTGGCCTCCGTTAAACATACCTATGAATATGAAAAAGCCTTGTCTCTACAATCCGGCTGGAAAAAATTTGATTATAGGTAGAAAACGTGGGTTACAATCATATTGATGATTACCCTTTTGTAACCTGACTCCATTTGTATAAAATATACTTAATATCGATGTACTCTGCTTTACATTTTGTTACATTTTGTTACCCCCCTTTTTTAGTTTTACATATATATATATATATATATATATATATAATATATATATATATATTGCTTCTTTTTCCCCTCAATGTTATGTTTTTCTCTTGTAAAACACCAATAAAAATTTATTGAAACAAAAACTAGCTATTCTGCAGAGGGTGCTTTAGTTAATATTTAAATATTTTCCATTTGAAAAGTTGGTCAAAATGCCGTAGATATCAAAAACTTGTGAATTGGCTAATTTTTCTTTGTCATTTTAATATATAATTATGAATAACTTTTGGGAAGTGTTTTTAAAGTGAAAAATTTTAAGTTTTCTGTACATTTACAAAACATAAACAGTGTTGATAGTTGCAAATTTGCTGGTCATTTTTGCCAACGCATTCATTGGGTAAAATAACTTCTGTTCTTCAATGTGGAGTGCTGTTTGTAGTATTATTCTTCCTATTTATAACTTGGCAAATTTCACACAGCACATACACCAAGTATATTGTTTACTTGCCCTTTGCCATGCCAAAGAAGTAAAACATTACATATTACAATGAATTGCTATTGGAACCTGCTGTCCATAGTGCTGAATCTGTGTTTTCATATAGGTTCAGTTTGGTAAGGATTATTATTATTATTTTTTTAATTAAAAAAGAAAAACTTGGCACCCCCACATCTACGCTACAAGCCTGGAACATCAATTATTATGATTATTTGCTGATTACCCCCCACATGTCCCTCAGCACTGGAGAGTACTTTCAGGGATATCCCCAAAAAGGGTACTGCTCCCAAAGCACCTTTGCCCGATACTCTGGTGCACGCAGGAGGGTGTCAGAATAGGTAGAATTTCTATTTTTTGCAACCTACTACTACCCTATAAAATTGAAATAGTTTGTAACACCCTCCCTGATTAAAGGGTAAAGGAGTCCTTTGGAAAATGTACCTACATTTGTGCTGAGAAGTCTGCATACCCTGGCAGAAATCGGGACATTTTGGAATTGATAATGAAAATATGACTGATCGTGCCAAAAACTTTATTTAAGGATAGTGATAATTTGAAGCCATTTATTATCACATAGTTGTTTGGCTCCTTTCTAAATCATAATGATAACAGAAATCACCCAAATTGATTAAAGTGTACATACCATGTAATGTTTGGCCTTAGTACAGACACACAAGGTGACACAAACTCTGGTTAAAATGGCAATTTAAGGTTAATTTCCAACATATGTAGCTTTTAAAATTGCAATTAGTGTCTGTATATAAATAGTCAATGAGTTTGGTAGCTCTCCCGTGGATGTAATGAGCAGAAAAGAACTGTCAAAATACCCGCGTAACAAGGTAATGGAACTTTAAAAGATGGAAAGGATATAAAAAGAAATCTGGAGCCTTGAATATGCCAGTCAGTACTTTTCATTCACTTATTAGGAAGTGGAAAATTTGGGGATCTCTTGATACCAAGCCAAGGTCAGGTAGACAAGAAAGATTACAGTCACAACTGCCAGAAGAATTGTTTAAGATACAAAGAAAAACCCACACGGAGGTAACCTCGGGAGAAATACAGGCTGCTCTGAAAAAAGACAGTGTGGTTGTTTCAAGGGGCACAATATGACGATACTTGAACAAAAATGAGCTGCATGGTTGTAATGGTGCTGGTGGCTGAGCCTGACGTGCAGAGGTAGCCTCGTGGGATCTGGTACAACAGGAACACGGACGGGTCACACTGGTGGTAGACACGGGCTAGTCTGAGGTGCGGAGTATAAGTGCTAGCTGGTTTTCACTAGAGCCCCTGGTGGTGGGGATAGACTGCGCTGCAAGCTAACACCAGGTCGCGGTCCCCAGGGTTGCCCCACCAGGAGGTGAACACGTCCAGAATCAGAAGCAGATAAGCCGACAAGGATAAGGCAGGAGAGTGGTCACAGGAACGAGCCAAGGTCAGGGCGGGCAGCAAGCAGACGAAGTAGTGGACAAGCCGGGAGGTCGATCAAGAAGTCAACAGGAAACAGCAGGTTCAGGATCAGGAAGTACAGGTAAAGCTGCAGACAAGACAGCAATGGCTCAGTGCTGCTGTGGTGTTTAAATAGGCCAGCCTTTTGCCAATTAGTGCAATTAGTCTGCACTAAGTTAACTCTTAACTGGCAGATTCATGACAGCACTTCAGTGTACACAGGGAGTGTTCCTAACATTGCCCCCCCCTTAAGGGCAACCTCCGGGTGCCCAATAGGTTTTTCTTTTGTGGGTGACTGCGAAAGAAAGCATAGATCAGTTCTTTAGCATGGATATTCCGTTCCGGTTCCCAGGAATTTTCTTCCAGGCCGTAATCTTTCCACTTTATGAGAAACTGTAATTGACCTCTCCTCCTCCTGCAATCCAAAATAGCTTCCACCTCATATTCTTCCTCCCCATTGACAATCACAGGTTCGGGTGGTTCCGAGCTTCTGCCCGGGAAGGAGTTAGGGACTGTAGGTTTTAACAAGGAGACATGAAACACCGGATGAATTCTAAGAGAATCAGGTAAGTGTAATTCATATGAGACCTCGTTGAGTTTCCTCTTGACCGGGAAGGGTCCAATAAACTTGGGTGCCAATTTCTTTGAGGGACAGGCTAGGTGGAGGTTGCATGTAGATAGCCATACCTGGTCACCTGGTTGAAGGATTAGTTCCCCTCTCCTCTTCCTGTCAAAAATCTTTTTAGAGGCTGCTTGTGCCCTTATTATAGCATCCTGCAGCAGTTTACAATTGCGGTTGAGGAAGCTAATGATATCCTGTACTGCTGGAACTGTGGGTTCAGCGGGAACGTCCGGTAAGAAGGACGGATGGAAACCGTAGTTTGCGAAGAATGGAGCTTGCCCTGTAGCAGAATGTTTAGCATTGTTGTATGCAAACTCTGCCAATGGTAGTAGGGCCACCCAGTCATCCTGGACAAATGTGGTGAAACAATGGATATACTGTTCCAACGTCTGGTTTGTCCTTTCGGTTTGTCCATTAGTCTGAGGATGGTAGGCGGAAGACAAGGACAGCTCAATCTTCAACGCGTCGCACAAGGCTTTCCAGAAGCGGGAGGTAAACTGGACCCCTCTATCTGAAACAATATTTGCAGGAACCCCATGAAGCCTAACGATCTCTTTAATAAAAACTTCTGCAGTCTCCTTGGCCGTGGGCGTATTCCTGAGTGGCAAGAAATGGGCCATCTTAGATAGACGATCAACGACCACAAAAATGGCGGAACAGCCCTCTGAGGGGGGAAGCTCCACTATGAAGTCCATGGCGACCATCTTCCAAGGCCTGTCAGGGACTGGTAGTGGCCTGAGCAGGCCCCACGCCTTGTTTCTTACAGACTTGCTCCGGGTACAGACGGTACACGTACTCCCTGCAACTCTGTTCCAGATCTGGCCACCAAAATGTTCGTTGTAATAGATCCAGGGTCTTATGAGTACCAAAATGGCCCGCCAGAGGGTGGTCATGGCATAACCCTAAAACCGTCACTCGGACCTCTTCAGGGACAAAGATCTTGTCTTCAAGCCATAATAACCCATCTCTGGGTACCAGGGACACCTCAGGGAGACAGAGATTCTTTGCAGAAGCTTGCTTTATTTGGGCCATCAGGTTGGTCTGTAATAACAAAAAATTACCTGCGGACAGGATGGTGTCGGGTACTGGCACTTCCTTTGGATCATCAAACATGCGGGAGAGCGCATCTGGCTTGACATTTTTAGATCCCGGCCGGTAGGTAATATGGAAGGAAAATCTTGAGAAAAACAATGCCCAACGTGCCTGAAGTGGCCTCAGCCGTTTAGCAGCTCTTAAATACTCAAGATTCTTGTGATCTGTGAAGATGAGGATAGGATGCGTTGCCCCTTCCAACAAGTACCTCCACTCCTCAAGGGCAGCCTTAATGGCCAGAAGTTCTCGATCGCCAACGTCATAGTTCCTTTCTGCTGGGGAAAGTTTACGAGAGAAGAAGGCTATAGGATGTATGAGATCTTTAGTACCCTGCCTTTGCGAAATAACTGCCCCCACGGCCACTTCTGATGCATCTACTTCAAGAAGGTAAGGAAGGGCAGGATTCGGGTGACTCAGGATGGGAGCAGTTGTAAAGAGCCTTTTCAAGGTTAGAAAGGCAGTCTGGGCTTCAGGAGGCCAATTGAACCGGGTATTCTGCTTCGTGAGCTGTGTAATGGGGGAAATTATGTCAGAGAATCCCTTAATAAATCTCCTGTAAAAGTTGGCAAAACCTACGAAGCGCTGGACCCCCTTCTTGTCTGACGGGGGTGGCCAGTCCAAGATGGCTGAGACCTTTTGGGGATCCATCTTAATTCCTTCAGTGGAAATTATGAGACCTAGGAACTGAATACTCTGGCGTTCAAATTCGCACTTCTCCGGCTTGGCATATAATCCGTGTTGGCGGAGTCTGCCGAGGACATTTTTGACATGTCCCCGATGTTGATCCAGGGATGCAGAGAAAATCAAGATATCGTCCAGGTAGACAATAACAAAGATATCTAACCAGTCTCTGAAAATATCATTTACAAAATGTTGAAAGGTTGCTGGGGCGTTGCACAGGCCGAAGGGCATCACCAGATATTCAAAATGCCCAAACCTGGTGCGAAACGCTGTTTTCCACTCATCCCCCTCACGAATACGGACCAAATTATAGGCCCCACGTAAGTCTAACTTAGTGAAAATGGAGGCTGACCTCAGTCTTTGGAAAAGTTCTGGTACCAGGGGAAGAGGGTAACGGTTCTTGACCGTGATCTTATTTAGTTCCCGATAGTCCACACAGGGGCGGAGAGAGTGGTCCTTTTTTTCCACGAAGAAGATTCCTGCCCCTGCTGGGGATGTCGATGGACGAATGAACCCCTTCTTTAGATTTTCATCCACGTATTCTTTCAGAGCCTCTAATTCCCGTTCTGACAAAGGGAAGATACGACCGAATGGAATCCCGGCCCCAGGAAGTAACTCGATCGGGCAGTCGTATGTGCGATGAGGAGGAAGGTTCTCGGCCCCCGTTTACTAAAAACGTCCAGGTAGCCATGATAAGGCTTAGGCACAGCAAAAAGCAGATCTGTGTCAGACTCCAAACAGAGCAGGGTACTGGCAGGGCTGAGAGAGACCGGTAAACAGGAGTTTATGCAGTAATCAGACTGAAATTTGATCGTTCTTGTCATCCAATCGATTTGCGGGTTGTGGGCCTGCAGCCACGGCAATCCCAGGATAACCGGAAATAAAGGGGAAGCAATAGCATCCAGGCTGAGTAGCTCTTTGTGACCTGAAGAAGTGACCATAGGAAGTGGAGGGGTCTCCTGAGTCACAGGTCCAGACTTAATATGAGACCCATCTGCAAGAAAAATGGAAAGTCCTTGAGTCTTGGTTTGAAGAGGGATGTGTTGTTGGATGGCGAACGTGAGATTAATGAAACAGCTGTACGCTCCAGAATCAATAATTGCGGTGACTGGTATTGTACCTCCCGGGAGTTGAAACGAAACAGGGAGCGCTAAGTGAGTAGCACTGGCAGCGGATGCTGGATAACTTGAAGGAGAGATGGAGAGAAACTTACGTAACTTTGCTGGGCAAGAACGTACATAATGGCCGGCTTCACCACAGTATAGGCAGAGGTTATTCTTTTGCCGGCGGTGTCGTTCTTCAGCGGTTAGGGTAGACCGCATAACGCCAACCTGCATGGGTTCTGGGGCATCTGGTGTGAAGTTAGCAGGAGCCAGGTTGGCCGGAATGGGCCTGGTGGAGGTGACATGAGCCGGAGTTGCGAACCGCGGCATCATCCAGAACGGGCGTGGGTGCTGGGCAGACCTTTCCGCACGGCGTTCACGAAGCCGGCAATCTATCTGGATAGCCAATGAAATCAATGCCTCTAGGGAGTCTGGAATGCCAACTCGGGCTAGCTCGTCCTTCAGACCCTCAGATAGGCCTGAGCGGAACTGGTGACGTAGCTCTGCGTCGTTCCACTCGGTATCAGTACTCCACCGTCTAAAATCCGAGACGTACTCCTCTACTGCTCTGCGGCCTTGCTGGAGTGCATGAAGAGCAGCTTCCGCTGTGGAAGTGCGCTGTGGATCATCGTATAATTGAGCCATGGCACCAAAAAAGGAAGACAAGGAGTCTAGGTGTGGGCTGCACTCTTCAAGAAGTCGGTGTGCCCAGGACTGGGGTTCATCCAAGAGTAGGGAGATGACAAATCCAACCTTGGTGGCTTCCAAGGAGAAAGTCCGGGGCTGCAGTGAGAAATAAAGTTCGCATGCGTTACGGAACGCCCTAAATTTGTCCCGATCTCCTGAAAATCGCTCTGGTGTAGGAACCCTGGGTTCAGGTGGTAGCATCACCACTGTGGGTCCTGAGACCGAACCTGTTGGTGTCGTGGAAGTTGGGGGTACCAAAGAAACAGGAGGGATCCCCGGGTTAGTCACAGAGTGCATGCGTTCCTCCAAGTGCACATAGCTGTCCTGGAGCGACTTGACTGTTTGCGACAATGCTGCCAAGTGTTGGCAGATCTCGTCCAGAGGAGAGGCCCCTCTTGCAGGCTCCGACATGGCTGTCTTGTACTGTAGTGGTGCTGGTGGCTGAGCCTGACGTGCAGAGGTAGCCTCGTGGGATCTGGTACAACAGGAACACGGACGGGTCACACTGGTGGTAGACACGGGCTAGTCTGAGGTGCGGAGTCTAAGTGCTAGCTGGTTTTCACTAGAGCCCCTGGTGGTGGGGATAGACTGCGCTGCAAGCTAACACCAGGTCGCGGTCCCCAGGGTTGCCCCACCAGGAGGTGAACACGTCCAGAATCAGAAGCAGATAAGCCGACAAGGATAAGGCAGGAGAGTGGTCACAGGAACGAGCCAAGGTCAGGGCGGGCAGCAAGCAGACGAAGTAGTGGACAAGCCGGGAGGTCGATCAAGAAGTCAACAGGAAACAGCAGGTTCAGGATCAGGAAGTACAGGTAAAGCTGCAGACAAGACAGCAATGGCTCAGTGCTGCTGTGGTGTTTAAATAGGCCAGCCTTTTGCCAATTAGTGCAATTAGTCTGCACTAAGTTAACTCTTAACTGGCAGATTCATGACAGCACTTCAGTGTACACAGGGAGTGTTCCTAACAATGGTCAAGTTGCCAGAAAGAAGTCTTTATTGCTCCAATGCCACAAAAAGCCTGGGCACAATATGCCCGACAACACCTTGACATGTCTCACAGCTTGTGTATTCTGGAGTGACAAGACCAAAATAAAGCTTTATGGACACAACCATAAATGTGATGTTTGGAGAGGGGGCCTTTGGAGAAGGTCAATACCAACAAATTACCATCCCTACTGTGAAGCATGGTGGTTGCTCACTGATGTTTTGTGTTTTGGGGGTGTGTGAGTGCTAAATGCACTGGAAATCTTGTGAAAATTGATGACAAGAGGAATGCATCATGTTATCAGTAAATACTGGCAGTTAGTTTGCATTTTTCTGCATGAAAGCTGCACATGGGCATGGGACGCTCTTGGACTTTCCAGCACGACAATGACCCTAAGCACAAGGGCAAGTTGACCCTCCAGTGGTTACAGCAGAAAGAGATGAAGGTTCTGGAGTGGCCATGAAAGTCGTCTGACCTTAATATCATCAAACCACTCTGGGGAGATTTCAAACTTGCAGTTCATGCAAGACGACTAAAGACTTTGCATGACCTGTAGGCATTTTGCCAAGACGAATAGGCAGCTATACCACTTGTACTTACTGTGAAAATTATGTTTTTATAATTTCATTGAGGCGCATGGGAATTGAAGATGATCTTAGACAATTTGGCTATACTTCTCCTTTCTGGAGGTTAGGACATTGGCAAACAAAAATGTTATGCCAAGCCCCTTGTACAGTATAACCCTATGACATGTGAAAATAGAGAAAATGTAGGCACCAACAGGTTTAAACACCCTTTGTCCAAATTCAATAGTCCATAGAAAACCATATAAAGTCCATAGATTGATGCATTAGAAGATGGAAGATCATGCACCAGGGCAGCTCTTCTAATGAGTAGAAGCAGACACTCTTTATACAACACATAAAGCAAATGGAAAAGTGCCTCTAAGTGCCCGCAGCTGCACCCGAAAAATAGAAAAAAAAAGACGCTCCCGCCCCTTCCCACTCCTCCCGCGTAATGAGCTGTTTGAGCTGTGACAGCACTTTTGTAGGAAAGGGCGGGGACACCAGCCCCCTTCTGACGTCGCGAGCGCCCCATAATGCACTGCACTGGCACAGTGAATAAATTACTGATGTCACGTCTGAAGGGGCGGTGCCACCGGGTGATGTAACTTTCCTATAAAAGAGCCGTCATAGCTCAAACAGCTCATTACGTAGGAGGCGTGTGAAGAGGCGAGAGCATATTTTTTATTTCTATTTATTGGGTGCGGCGGCAGGCGACGTGATTGACGATGGATTTACATCGGTTGATACAATTTTTTTATTTTTTAATGAAAGACTTTTTAAAAACTGTCTGTTTTCTTTATTTTTTTGTACACTTTTTTGGTGAATGGGTAGGGGTACGAAGTACCGATATCCATTCACATGGGGGAGGCGGGATCTGAGGGCCCCCTTGTTAAAGGGGGCTTCCAGATTCCGATAAGCCCCCCACCTGCAGACCCTGACAACCATAGCCCAGGGTGGTCTGAAAGAGGCTCTTGTCCCCCATCAACATGGGGACAAGGTGCTTTGGGGGCACCCCAAATAACCCTCTCCATGTTGAGGGCAAGCAGCCTTGTATGGTTCAGAAGGGGGGACGCTCACTGCCCCCCCCCATGCTTTCCAGCCAGGCTGCTTGCTCGGATAAGGGCCTGGTATGGATATTGGGGGGGCTCCACACTGTTTTTTCATGTTTTTTTATCTGTATTGCCGGGAGCCAACAATACATTACAGCCGTGAGCAAGTTTAAATACATTTTTTCCTTTAGAAACGTCGGCATTGCTGCAACAGGCTACATACTTCGTACAAATGTGCCACTTTGCAGGCACATTAGGGGACCCCCCAGGCACGATATTTAAAGGAATTTTTCCTTTTTATTATTTCACTTTAAGCATTATTAAAATCACTGCTCCTGTAAAAATGATTGTTTTGAATATTTTTCTTTTTGCATTGATGCATGTCCCCCAGGGAAGTACCCAGGTCCCCATACACTTTTTATGGCAATAACTTGCATATAATGAGGACTTTTGATTTTTCATGTTCGTGTCCCATAGACTTTAATAGAATTTGCATGTTCGCTAGAACTTTTTCCCTGTTAGAGATGTTCTGGTGCGAACCAAACAGGGGGGTTTTCGGCTCATCACTATTCAGTATATTTTAAATGTCTAGACCAAAGATCAGTCAATGTGCTGCTAGGGCCCAATAGGGTTACCTAATAGAACTGAACTGCATTGAAACTTTTTTAAGGGAAGAGTAGATTAATCAAGATCAAGAACACCTGTATAAAAATGGGGTAGGTGGAAAGCAGAAGGACAACGGAGTCTGTAGATAAGAAGACACCCAAGTTTGAAAAGGGGGTATGCTAAGCACCCAGAGGACCTGTTTTTTGAAAAGGCAAAATTAAAATTGCAGAATCTTGTTAAATATACCTGCAATGATAAGATCTCCTCTGAAGAGTGTAGGACAGGAAACCTAGAGTTAATATAGGAAATTCCACTGCAGGAAAAAGAAAGAATCGAAGAAATCTTCCTTGCAGATAGCAGCTTTGTATGGTGGATAAAATCTCACCAGCGAGTAGGTCTTATTGAAGACCTTGTGAGTGATACTGTAGCTTTACGGAGAGTATAACACGAAAAACATTTGACATGTCTGTTTTAACTTCAAAGAAATCAGGACCAAGAACAGATGAAGAGTTCAATAGAGGAACTGGGAGATCAGCTATACTGACTGAGACTTTACTCTCTACTCTACATCCTCCACAGGGAGTAATCAATAATATTTCAAGGGAAAAAAATGGCAATAAACTCAGAAACCCTGAAGGATATCTGAATCAAAATATAGTGGACTTCCTTACTAGGATAACATTACCTAATAGGTCCCTAAGCAAAACAGGAAAGCAAAATTCCAGGGTGTAAGGAACCTAAATGATCTGAGACTAGGCACACCAGGGTACAAAAAACCCAGAATAGTGAGGTGAGGCAACTAGACAAAATGCCCTATAGTAGGATCTAGAGTGGAATTACATGGAGGGGCCTGCATTTCCAAACTGAAGGGAGATATTGTAAATTGCCAAGGAAATAAAGAGGTAGGCATAAAACAAAGCAGAAAATAAAAGAGCATCAGAACAGGTAGGGGTGCACCTTTAAACCAAAGGTTTCTGGCTTTGATGATGGCTGTTTAACTTAGAGACAGATTCTAAACATCTATGATGAACAATAACTATAGGAGAGGGTGATTGGGTTTCTACCACTATCTACCAATCTCTAACATTGAGATAAGGGCATAGTGCGAGAACCAGAAGGATTGGGTATGGCACTGTCAAGTGCATGACCAAATAGACATCTGTGAAGGGTACATCAATAAGGCATTCTTTAATCCTCCATGTCCCAGAGATTTAGCCAACCTTCTGTATGCATGTACTGAAAATAGACATCACTCCCATATAAGAAGCAAACTTAGATGCTTAAATTAAGATTTAAACAGGGATTCCAACTGTCTATCTGCAAGGTCTCTAAAGATAGTGATCTCATCAACCTTATGGTATGCGTGTTAAGACTACTACTACTACTGTTAAGACAGCCACTGGGGGTGTACACATGCCATCCACATGCCATTGCATAAAAAGGTAACAGTTGGGAGTGCTAAAAATGTGGCCCGGGGGCTTGGTTTTGCTGCTGTGAGAGATGGCCACTTAGCTCCATTATCTTTTAGGGCTTCACAGCAACCCTAAGCACCGTTACCCTCTCTCAATACCTCCATCATGGAGGATCCTCTTCCTGGACATCCGCAGGCTATGTCCCAGAGGAAATCGTGACCACAAACCTCCAGACGGCTCCAGGCCACCACAGCAGGGATCCCAAAATGCCACCGGGCAAGGGTGCCACCCACCATCTGCAACAACTGCTCTCCCCACTGCGGACTCAGATACAGATAAATCCTCTGACATGGAGGAGTCTGCTCCCGCAACCAGTGCCTCTTCTTCCCCTGCTGACAGAGGTAAGAGGGCAGAAATCTCCCCAGAATATTCCCCCCAACAAGCGTTCAGCTATAAAAAAGCTGCACAGGGGATAAAACACAGCTACCACACAGGCAGACATTCCCTACACAGCACTAGCTACTCTGCCTGCTACCGACAATCCTGTACATTGAATGTCTGGGGCTCCATTCCACAAAATGCCAAAAGTCTCATTCTGCAAACTCTATCCTTCCTTCCTTGGCACTCCTTACAGCTTATTACCCCAGATCTACCTGTTAACTAATGAACCTCAAAGGGGATAACTACCGTTGGACACCTATACACCTCCCAGGAACTTGCCTCTTTCCACCATCTGATTAGAGTTGGGCGAACAGTTCAGCCCAAGCAGAACACTGACTGTTCGCCCATTCGACGAACTCCCAAGTTATCGGAGCATTCGACCGTTTGTATGGCCTGCCGAACGACCACAGTGCATTGGAAGCCCTGATTGGCTGAAGAAATGAAAGATTTGCCAATTGGGGCACAAAGCACCGTCAGAGCCATGATTGGACGCTGTGATGATGACTCTATCCAATCATAGCTTAATGCTCCTAGTCCCACCCCACACTATAAAAATATTCTTCCCATTGCGGCCATTTGCAGTGTCATATTGACATGGAGAGAGATAAAACAGGGCTCTTTTCAGTGCTACTAGCGAGATAGTGTGCTATAGTTTACTATTGTGATTCTATTGTGAGTGTAGCATGTCAGTTTAGTGTGAATCTAGTGATAGTGCAGTGTTAGTGTAGTGGGACCATACATTTTTACTTTATTGTCACATTAGTGTGAATCAAATGATAGTACAGCATGAGAGTAGTGCAACCGTTCATTGTTACTTTAGTGTCATTCTATTTTGTCAGGGCAGGTTTCCTGCAGTATATTTCAGTGCGTTACTGCATGTTTACTGCAGTATATTGCAGTGCATTATTGCAGGTTTACCGCAGTGTATTCCAGTGTGGTATTGCACGTTTAATACAATATATTACAGTGCAGTATATTTCAGTGCGTTAGTGCAAGTTTAACGCAGTATATTGCAGTGCCTCAGTGCAGCTTTACTGCAGTATATTGTAGCTTGTCAGTGGAGTGTGTCTGTGTAGTGAGTATTTAAGTTAAAGTGCACCAAACACCACTTTCCATTGATTGCATCCCCGCACACATTTGCCCATCTTTGTTACATTTTGTTAATAAGCCCCCCCCCCCCCCCAACATGTCTGGGAGGCCAACAATGAGAGGCAAATGTTCCCATGGCACTGTGAGAGCCAGCAGTGACTGTGTCCACAGGCAAAGGTGGATGTAGTCCATCCTCAGGCAGGGAAACATTTCCTCTGTTTAGTGATGTTGTCTGTGCTATCCAGCTACAGCATGCAGAAGAGGTGGTGGACTAGCTTACTAAACCATCCTCATCCTCCTCATCCTCCATCACCCAAGTAGAGACTAGTGCGCAGTCGACCGCAGCTGCCAGAGCTTATTCTGCCTCCTTGTCCACCACCAACACCCAAAGACCAATTTTTCTGCACCTGTTTGACCGGGGCATATCATTTAAATTTTTGACAGCAATGCTTATTCTTGCTTTCATTAAAAATAGGTCTATAGGTTTACGGTGTCAAGGCACCACCAACACCCAAAGCCCAATTTTTCCACACCTGTTACTTCTATCCAAAGTCTGCAAAAGAGACCCCAGAATTTATCCCAAAAATCTTGTTCTGAGTGTACTAAATTGTGGTCGCATCATACAGACTACCTCATCACTCACCTAAAAGCTATGCGACTTCTATGACTACAAATCCCCCAATGTGATGGGTACCTCTCTGATATACAGATTACTCACAGCTCCTGCGGCTAATGAAGAGACTACCCATGGAATATTGGGAAAGGACTCTGTTCTTCAAATACCACATCTCTACTCCAAGAACAATACCCATTGGGAATCAACTATGAAGATATACCTCAATTGGTATTACACACCTTGCAAACTACATCACACACTCTCTCCCAAATGATGGTTAATTGGCTACTATGCAACATGGATGGCACCCCATCATACATATCAAATAGATGACCTGCTTACTGAATTAACTGGCCCTTATGTTACATTGACTTCTCAGATGGCTCTTCTTGGTATCGGGTTGGAGAAATAGCCTCCTTTGCTGCATTCCTTAGTCACACATATTCTCATAGCAGCAAAGCTATCTATTGACTGCATATGGAAATCTAAATATACTTCCACTCTGCAGGAAGTGATCACCACTCTTATTGATCACTGTAAGATGGAAGGGCTATCTGCAAAAGCCCACCTAACCACTCCTAAATTTTGCAAGCATTGGTGCTTCTGGCTTTTTGACTTCAGATGCACCCCAGATATCTGTTTCATTTTTAACTGCATGATACTTTGTTTTTCATTTCGCTGTTATTATGTTCCCATGTGCTATATTATACCCCCCCCCCCTTATTGATACAAATATACTATTTACTCTTCCCACTCACTCAGAATTTATGAATTATGCGCTAGTAACTGTAACTTGACGTCGTCAATTACCCCTCATCTGTATGTCTTATTTCTCTTTTTGACTTATGTTACTGTTTTCTTCCGATCCATTAAGTATGTTTACATTATTTTACTGACATAACGTTACAATGCAATCAGTGATTTACTTGATATTTGATGTCGCTTTTATTTTTTTACCTTGATGTACAATTCTGTACTTTAGAAATACTATCAATAAAATTTGAATTAAAAAAAAAAATGTGTCAGGGTGAAAAATTGCTGTGGGTTCACATACATACATATTTCTACATTTCAAGAACTGTGAGATTATTTTTTTTGTAAATCTGGCCCAATGTGTACAGAGTCTGACCTACTTGTTTTTGAAAAATACATTCACTAGTCCAGAGCAAAAATAAATGAACATACTAGTGATGTATGGAATTTTGATAAATAACCTAATTATGTGCACACTTATCAGCCCTGCCCCGTTATCTGCATAAAAACAGAATAGCAACCCTATGTTAAGTAGATTAGGAGGGGTGTAGTCTTAAAAACTAATTGTCAAGAAGCAAAAAAACTGCCTCTATCAAAGATACACTATATTACCAAACGTATTGGGACACACACATGAACTTTAATGGCATCCCAGTCTTAGTCCGTAGGATTCAATATGGAGTTGGCCCACCCTTTGCAGCTATAACAGCTTCAATTCTTCTGGGAAGGCTGTCCACAAGGTTTAGGAGTGTGTCTATGGGAATGTTTGACCATTCTTCCAGAAGCGCATTTGTGAGGTCAGGCACTGATGTTGGACGAGAAGGCATGACTCACAGTCTCCACTCTAATTCATCCCAAAGGTGTTCTATTGGGTTGAGGTCAGGACTTTGTGCAAGCCAGTCAAGTTCCTCCACCCCAAACTCGCTCATTCATGTCTTTATGGACCTTGCTTTGTGGACTGGTGCGCAGCAATGTTGAAACAGGAAGGGGCCATCCCCAAACTGTTCCCACAAAGTTGGGAGCATGAAATTGCCCAAAATGTCTTCGTATACTGACACCTCAAGAGATCCCTTTACTGGAACTAAGGGGCCAATTCAACCCCTTAAAAACAACCCCATAAAATAATCCCTCCTCCACTAAATGATTTGGACCAGTGCACAAAGCCAGGCCTTCTCCTCCAACATCAGTGCCTGACCTCACAAATGTGCTTCATGAAGAATGGTCAAACATTCCCATAGACTCACTCCTAAACCTTGCAGACAGCCTTCCCAGAAGCTTAAAGCAGAACTTCCGCTACTGCTACCTTTTTTTCTTCATCTCCTGACCGGTGCCAGCTCCCACTTTTGCTTTTCTTCTCCCTCTTCCTTCCAGCTCACATTTCGAGCATGCACAGTGAGTAGCTGGCTGTGAAAAAGGAAGTCTCAGCAAGCTTCTCACAGTCAAAATGGCAGAGTCGGTTACCCAAAGTCTGGCAAAGAACCAGTGCTGGATCCCTGGGCTGGTAAATGTCAGTTTATTAAAAATCAGCAGCTACAGCTATTTAAAAAACATTACTGTAGAGTGCTCAGAGCAGGAGTGACCCCTTAGAGTGCCCAGAGCAGGAGAGTGCCCTCTTGGAGTGTTCAGAGCAGGAGTGACCCCTTACAGTCTAATGGTGCACTCTAATGGGGACACCACCTGATCTAGGCACCGTAAGCGAGCATTCATGATCCGGGCACTCTAATGATTGCAGTGCCCAATCAGAGTACCCAGATCACAGGATTTCCCTTAGAGTGCCCAGTCCAGATCAGGCTTGCACCTGGATCAGTGCCTGCAGACATAGATAAGTACTGGAGTCTAACCCCCCCCCTCCCCCGCCCCCACTGTTCCGGCTAACTGGCTCCATTAGGAACAGGCACTGCCTGCCTACCTGCAGTTGCACAAAAAGTTAATCCTTCCTCTCAAGGGTGGGGGCTGGGACAGGAAAGCCCCCTACCTTAAACTGGCTCAGCCTGCAGCAACTCTGCTCCATATAAGTAAACAGTCCCTGTCCTGCCTAGTGTAGTGTTGAGGAAGAGGGGTGGGCACCAATGAGGCCTGCATGCAGAGAGAGAGAGAGAGGGAGAACATACCTTCTTTCTGGGGCAGGGTAGAGCTGGGTAGGAGAAGGGAGATAAGGGGAAGGGAGATATTGAGAGAAAGGGGAGGGAGAGAGAGTGGGGGAGAGTAGGTGGGAGAAAGATTGGAAATGGGGGGGGGGGGGTGGAGCGAGATGGAGCAAAGAGATGGTTTGGGGGGGGAGACATAGGGGACAAGTGACAGCGAGGCCAATCCCACATGAGTCACTTCTTAATTCTCTTACCAATTATTGTAAAAGAGACAGCAAGAAGCTGTGTACTCACTATCACAGGGGTGAGTTAGGGTGTAATACTAATAATGACAGTATAGGTAGGGTTACTGACAGGGAGAGTTGACAGCTGCCATCACTCACCTAGACAAGGCTCATCCTCCCTGGGTGCTAGCTGTTGCTTTAGGGTTGTGTGATTGACAGCCTCCTGCTGACACAGCGCTGTTCACTGCCTCTGCACCTCTGGGCACTACTGCTGCTCAGAGCTTCCAGGGAGTCGCTGCTGTGTACAAGACCAGTGTTGGGGCCCCCTGGCAGTGCCAGGACCCCATTGGGTGAGCAGGGAGCCCTGGCTCCATATGTCAGGGCTTCCTGTGCTCCCTTATTGGTGGCCCCAGCTATCTCCCTAGAAAAGAACTGCGTTAGGTTTATAAAGCACCTGCCTGCTATGCTATCGAAATTAGGAGTTCTGTAGTCCTAAAACTCTTCCTGTCCTAAAGTGACAATGCTCTTTAACAGAATAGGCAGTCAGCTAAATGATCAGACAGGAAGTAAATGTGAGTTGCAGTTTACTAAACAGATGCAAAGTTGGAAGTAATAATGCAAACCAGGGTCAGGATGGCAAAACACATACATACAACACAAAAGAATGAAAGCTGCACAAACATGGAGTCTTCACAGCAATGTCTCTGTGACTCAATTAGGGTAATGTATGGATGCGTAGCAAAGTCTCTATAAGACTCTTAAACAACCAATAGTCAAGCTGAGAATCACTACTTCAATAAAGTAGAGCATTAGCACAGTAGCTGGGTCTTGCATGCTCCAGCATGGCGGCCCACACACCTGTCCTGACAGGGAAAGGCCTCTCACCTGGGTGATGTGGCGCCCCCTAAGCTGCAGAGCGAGGGAAGCAGAGGAACTGGGTGTGTCCAGGAACCTAGAGAGTTGTGGGAAATGGAGTTAAAGGGGCCTGCGTCTGCATCTAAAGCCCCGTAAACACAGACTGAATGCCAACTGACATTGGCCACTTAAAAAAAAAAAGGCCAACATCCAGCTCGTGTATGTATGCCAGCCGGTACCACAGAAGCCGGCCATTTCTGTCATACGAGCATGATGAAGAACCAGCAGCCAACCAACTCCAGTTGGCTGAGAGCTCTGACAGGAGTGTTCTGGCAGGCGGGCCATTCCCCTGGCACAACACAACAGCTAAACGAGGGAGATCACTGTACTAACATCAGATTGTTAGTACAGCGGCTCCGACCAGAGCTGATAGTTGAACGGAATCAACTATTACTGTGTAGCAGGCTTAAGCGGTGAGTAAATGGGCACTCTGCTTTGGTTGGTCCTCCATAGATATATTATGGTGAGTGAAAGTCTTCAACCTAGAAGAGGAAGTGTGTTACTTGCAAGATCATCAGGCGAAACTATGGAGGAAAAAAGTCTGAAAAAGAAAAACTTTTGCAGTCACAAACTTAAAAACTTGTAGGCTGCAATATATTTATTTCTTTTTATATTGTTTAGATATACTTTGAGTAAATTTTATTAATAAACCATTGTTCAAGTAATTTTTAGTATACAGAACTTTATGTAGGAACTGTCTGGATATTATTGCATAAATGTGATAGACATTCACAAAATTCTTTTATCTCCACATTGTTCAAATAAGGATTTTAAATGTAATACTTTCATTATCCATGTTTCTGATTTTCATGTTGCTTGTAAAAAACATTTTCTTTGTTGTTTGTGGATCAAACTCATAGATTCCCAGCCCCTATCCAGCCATTTAACTTTAACTGCAAGAAACCAATCCAGCCGTTCCATTGTTTATTGACATTTGGTTATCAGTATATCTGGAGACAGAAATGTCTAAACAACCCAAGCTGCTCATTACCTAAAATACTGCTAATCCCATAAAGATATTAAACCTCTTTATATACTTTACCACATGAATACATAGAGAAAAAAATCCAAACCTTGTTAAATATGTTCTGACATATACATGAGGACATTTATTATGGAGCCAAAGGAGGGAGACTGAGTGGAGAAACCCCATAAATCTACCTTTCTGTGAGATCCCTGGTCAAGATCCTTGCTTTTGGATATTAGACTGGTTATAGGATATAATTAACCCTTCACTTGTATCACTGATAGTATTCCATGAGCCTTTCTATGAATCTGGACTCACACTATTGCTCACACCATTGCAGTGCAATAAACTATACCCATATGCATAGAACAATTCCCTTGCAGTACTGGTGTTTGAATTCTGGTCAAGACTGTCTTCATGGACTTTGCTTGTTCCCCATTTGCTTCTGTGGGTTTACTCCCATACACCAGACACATGCTGTTAGGATAATCAACTCTTGTCCAGTTTCTCCCAGTATGTATGCATGTAAGAGAGGGCATGCAGATTGTAAGCTCCTTGAAGGCAAGGACAATAGGCATGCCCAGGGGATGTGCCGGGTGTCACCCCTTGAAGTCCAGATCCCCCCTGCTGATATTTCACCAAAGCCCCCCAACATTGAAAACAAAATAATAAAAATAAAGTTGTAAAAAAAATAATACAAAAATGAAATAATAGGAATAAAAAACACCATCCACTGCCCTACTGTTTTTACATTTATTTATAAGAGTGTGTGTATATATATATATATATATATATATATATATATATATATATATATATATATATATATATATATATATATATATATATATATATACTGTATATATTCTTTTTTTATTACACATACATACAGTATCTCACAAACGTGAGTACACCCCACACATTCTTGTAAATATTTTATTATATCTTTTCATGGGACAACACTGAAGATATGACACTTTGCTACAATGTAAAGTAGTGAGTGTACAGTTTGTATAACAGTGTAAATCTGCTGTCCCCTCAAAATAACTCAACACACAACCATTAATGTCCAAACAACTGGCAACAAAAGTGATTACACCCCTAACTGAAAATGTCCAAATTGGGCCCAATTAGCCATTTTCCCTCCCCGGTGTCATGTGACTCATTAGTGTTACAAGGTCTCAGGTGTGAATGGGGAGCAGGTGTGTTAAATTTGGTGTTATTGCTCTCACTCTCTCATACTGGTCACTGGAAGTTCAACATGGCACCTCATGGCAAAGAACTCTCTGAGGATCTGAAAAAAAGAATTGTTGCTCTACATAAAGATGGCCTAGGCTATAAAAAGTTTGCCAAGAAACTGAGCTGCAGCCATATAGTGGTTTGACAGGACAGGTTCCACTCAGAACAGGCCTCGCCATGGTCGACCAAAGAAGTTGAGTGCACGTGCTCAGCGTCATATCCAGAGGTTGCCTTTGGGAAATAGACATATGAGTGCTGCCAGCTTTGCTGCAGAGGTTGAAGAGGTAGGGGGGTCAGCCTGTCAGTGTTCAGACCATACGCCGCACACTGCATCAAATTGGTCTGCATGGCTGTCAGCCCAGAAGGAAGCCTCTTCTAAAGATGATGCACAAGAAAGCCCGCAAGCAGTTTGCTGAAGACAAGCAGACTAAGGACATGGATTACTGGAACCATGTCCTATGGACTGATGAGACTAAGATAAACGTATTTGGTTTAGATTATGTCAAGCGTGTGTGGCGGCAACCAGGTAAGGAGTACAAAGACAAGTGTGTCTTGCCTACAGTCAAGCATGGTGGTGGGAGTGTCATGGTCTGGAGCTGCATGAGTGCTGCCAGCACTGGGAACCATGAATGCCAACATGTACTGTAACATACTGAAGCGGAGCATGATCCCCTCCCTTTGGAGACTGGGCCACAGGGCAGTATTCAACATGAAAACGACCCCAAACACACCTCCAAGATAACCACTCCCTTGCTAAAGAAGCTGAGGGTAAAGATGATGGATTGACCAAGCATGTCTCCAGACCGAAACCCTATTGAGCATTTGTAGGGCATCCTCAAACAGATGGTGGAGAAGCACAAGGTCTCTAACATCCACCAGCTCCGTGATGTGGAAGAGGACTCCAATGGCAACCTGTGAAGCTCTGGTGAACTCCATGCCCAAGAGGATTAAGGCAGTGCTGGAAAATAATGGTGGCCATACAAAATATTGACACTTTAGGCCCAATTTGGACATTTCATTTAGGGGTGTACTCACTTTTGCTGCCAGCGATTTAGACATTATTGGCTGTGTGTTGAGTTATTTTTAAGGGACAGCAAATTTACTCTGTTATACAAGCTGTACACTCACTACTTTACATTGTAGCAAAGTGTCATTTCTTCAGCATTGTCACATGAAAAGATATAATAAAATAGTTACAAAAATGTGAGAGGTGTATAAACTTTTGTGAGATACTGTACATACATACACATACGCATGCATGTTTGAGCTTTACAGTGCACACCCACACCCGGATGCATTATTCTACGCACACCTATATCACTGATGTGAATGTACAGCATGTAAAATACTATGTAATTTGTTGATTCTATATAAATACTGTAATAAATAAATAAATAGTAACATCAACACCCATTGGGACAAAGTAAATCTATAGATGGGGTGAGTGGACTGGATGATTTGAACACCCCAAAGACAATGCATAGCACAGTGGCTTAACCGCTTGTAGACCGCCGCACGACTATTTACTGCGGCGGTCAGCCCCTCACAGGCAAAGCGACGTAGTACTACATCGCTAGCCTGTGAGGGTCTCAGAAGCGAGCGCGCGCCGCCGGAGGCGCGCACCCCGCGGTCACGGACCCCCCCCGCGCGTGTGACCAGCGGACCCGATCGTCCGCCGGTCACTCGCGATCGTCGGTGGAGAGGGAGAAAGGCAGGCGTCTAATGTAAACAAGCCACCTGTCATTCTCCCCTGTGTAGAAATAGTGATCATACGGTTCTACTATGTAGGACTGTTGATCACTGTTCCTACACATCAAGCCACAGCCAATCACAGTTAGAATCACGCCCCTAGGGACACACATAGCCCCTCCCTCTAAAAAAAAAGTTAACCCCTTCACTGCCAGTGTAATTTTACAGTAACAATGCATATTTATAGCACTGATTACTGTAGTAATGTCACTGGTAACCCCCAAAAGTGTCAAAAATGTCAGTCAAGGTTCCGATCTGTCCGCCGCAATGTCGCAGTACCGCAAACAAAATCGCAGATCGCCGCCATTACGCGTAAAAAAAAAAAACAACAAAAATGACAAAAATCTTTCCCTTTGTTAGTAAACGCGATAACTTTTGCGCAAACCAATCAAAATACGCTTTTTGTGATTTTTTTTACCAAACATATGTAGCATAAAACAAATTGGCCTAAAATGTTAAAAAATTTTGATTTTTACATTTTTTTTGGGGAGAATTTCATATAAAAAAATGTGAAAAATATTGTTATTTTTGCAAAATTGACGCTCTTTTTTTGTTTATAGCGCATGATCAAAAAAACGCACAGGTGATCAAATACCACCAAAAGAAAGCTCTGTTTGTGGGGAAAAAAAGGACGTCAAATTCGTTTAGGTACAGCATTGCATGGCCGCGCAATTGTCCGTTAAAGTCACGCAGTGCCGAATCGCAAAATAGGCCCTGGTCAGGAAGGGGGTAAAATCTTCCAGGGCTTAAGTGGTTAATTGTTAACATTTTCCTTGCAGCATTAGGGTCCCTGGTTCAAATATTAATCAGAACATACTGCATGGAGTTTGCATGTACTTCCTTTGTATGTGTGGGTTTCCTCCCACACTCCAAGCACTTTCTGGTGGGCAAATTGGCCCTAGTATGTATGTATGTATGCCTGAATGCATGGTATGTATGTAAAAGCTGCTTAAATTGTTGGTGCTATATAAAGACTTGTAGTGAATAAATATACCGTATAAAAAAGAAACACCAATACCCATTAGGATAATATATATCTATAGAGGGGGAGGGAGGGGTGGCAGAACAGATAATTGGGACACCCTCCAATTTTCTCAGCTGCTTCAAAAAAATGAATGGAGTGGACTGGAACAGTATATATCAGATATGGTTTTCAAAAAGACTAAATTAGGCTGCTGTCCTATGTCCTATGTCTACCCTTTTTCAGGAGTGGAAGGGAAATATCTCTCCTAATGAAGCAATCATAAGCCCTTATGGGTACCATTGTGTTGTATAAAGTTAAATAGGATTACCAGGTTTATGTATAGGAGTACATAGGGACTATAACAATAAATAAAGCAATATAAGGCAATATGAGAAAAATAATAAAGCTGCTGGTAATTGGTGATGTAGAGAGATTACAACATGGATATAATACTAATACGGATTTGTCATTTCTCAGATTAGCCTGTGCTCCAGGGTGAGGTGGCTTGGCTGCTCGCAGTTTGTTTTTAACCCCCTGCGGTCTCCCTAAAAGCATGATTAGCCAGGGCACAATATTACATTACAATAGAGCTGTATAAGTCACATTCATGTAATGTAATCATGTGTATATACAATATTGTATTAGAAAATGGAAACTAATGCGATGGCCTGGATTCGGGCCCTGTATTCGTCACCTAAAGCCAAGGTGAAGGTAAATGGGGTCTTTTCTGATCCGATAGAATTGAAGAACGGCACTAGACAGGGATGTCCTCTGTCCCCTCTCCTTTTCATCTTAACCCTTGAACCCTTAATCCGCTCCATAAACATGGATGCCTCCATTCAAGGAATTAAATTAGCCCAAAAAGAATTTAAAATAGCTGCATACGCAGATGATCTGCTCCTTTTCATAGCGCAGCCACATATTTCCATACCCAATCTTAACCTTCAATTCAATCTTTTTAGATACATATCTAATTTTAAAGTCAATAATTCAAAGTCCGAAGCAATGAACCTGACTCTACCATCCCACATGATTGACCTCACTAGAGCAAATTGTCCATATAAATGGGAGCGGCACTCACTGAAGTACCTAGGGATAAAACTTACACCTGACCCTAAGGACCTGTTTGACGCTAATTTTTCCCCACTCCTCAAAAAGCTGACTGATGACCTCAGGAGATGGGATAGAGGCAAATTCTCATGGTTCGGGAGAGCTGCCATTATCAAGATGGCGGTTCTTCCCAGATTATTATATCTGTTCCACGCTCTCCCGATCCACTTGCCTAACTCCTTTTTCCGGAAATTAGCTACTATTCAAAGGAAATTTATCTGGGCAAATAAACACCCAAGGATCAATTTTAGTTACCTGCAGCGAAGCAAAGAGGAAGGAGGGATGGGTATTCCTAATTTCTACCAGTACTATGTGGCCACTCATCTAACCAGGGTTATCGATTGGCATTGCCATGATGAGACGAAGGACTGGGTTGGTATTGAAAGATACTGGACATGTTTTCATACCCAGTGTTTATTATGGTCCAGCCATTTGTCTCACCCGAAGGAAATTAAAGCACATCCCCTGATACAACCGACCCTCGACCTTTTCCGCAAATGCATGACAAAACATAATTTATCATCCTCCCCCAGCCCACTTACGTGCTTATTTAACAATCCGGACTTTCCTCCGGGGACACAGAATAAATCTCTGATAAGGATCACCAATGGGAAGTTGACGCCACTATATGCTGCAGATTGCTTTCAAAATGGTAAAATACTGAGCTTTGAACGGTTAAAACGGAAATGTTCTCCAGACCACCCTCTGACATTTTGGAACTACGTGCAGATCCATGACTTCCTCCAAAGTAGCAAATCCAGATCTCTCTTTCTCAGAGAACTCACAGTGTTTGAAAGGCACTGCTTGCTTAGGACTCCTCAAAGAGGGATCACCTCCCTAGCATACAAATGGCTGAACGCCACAAATAGAAGCTCCTTTGATCTATACAAATATAATTGGGAAAGGGCACTTGGCAAAAAAATCTCTGAGGCTCAATGGAGGAAGTCATGTGTTTTCTCGTACAAATGCTCCATTAGTACGAAGCTACAAGAAAACGCATTCAAGGTCAGGACTCAGTGGTACAGAACCCCGGCTATCCTTAAAAAGTGGTACCCCAGCGTGTCGGACAGATGCTGGAGGTGCAATAGTGACAGAGGAGACTTTCTGCATATATGGTGGTCCTGCCCTAAGATCAAGCCTTTTTGGAGGTCAATTTCTCATTGGATTAAGCATATATCAGGGATTGAACTAGATAATGATGCTTCGACATTTTTGCTTCATATAAACACTTTCTCATATAAGAAATACAAATCCTCACTGGTTAGACATATGCTGAATAGTGCCAAAAGCTTAATTCCTTTACACTGGAATTCTTCTAATATACCCACACTCAGGGATTGGATCATACACCTTGACCAACTCTTTGAGATGGAAAGGGCGGTTGCTATGAAATATGAAAGAAATGATCTTTTCCACAAACTTTGGGCCAACTGGAAACTGTTCACAACCTCACAAGAATACCAGACTTTAAAATCTCCCACGTAGAGTGGAGTATTCCCATTGGAAGGCTCTTCTCTCTTGATTCGTATTAGATGGCATTTTTTTTTCCTTTTTTTCTTTAATCGGTACCTTAAAGCTTTTTAGTCATGCAGTATGAGTTTACAGATTATAACCTCCCCACAATGGAGGCTGTACACCTCCCCCTATTCCCCCCCCCCCTACCTGGACCCTTCCTCCTCAGTGTTTGTCAATCTGTTCTTTTTTTCCTCTCCTCTTTCCCTCTTCTTTCACTCCTCTCATTAGACGGGACTCCCTTTCTCTTCCTGTCGGTGAGCTGGAGCCTTATTGTTGCTCGACTACTTCTATCCACAATACCCAATAACTTGGATTAATTCTTGATACACCAACACCTATGAATGCTTTTGCCTAATTACCACTGTTTGAAGATAAGATTTAAGTTATATGTTTGTATGGGGTTAATAGGTGGCTGGGTTACTAAGTATGCTATACTTTTGTATCTTATTCTTTATACCTTCCCGGTATTACTTAAAATATTCTATATCTTAATGTACAAGTTTACAAATGTATGCTGAAATATTTTTATTTGTTGTATTTTCATTACTTCAATAAAGCACCTTTTTGTGTTAAAAAAAAAAAAGAAAATGGTGGAATATCACCATATATATCAGTACGAGAATAAGTCTGATACATTATGCCTGTTTATAGATATTCTTCATACATCCGAGGAAGCAGACTTGCTCTGGCAAATGTTTCATAAAAGTTCCATCCTCCTACTAATGCTTGATCTTCAGTATATTCTGGAAGGAGGAAATATTGCTCTCCTTGGAATACAAGAACTGGATACAGGAGTGGTTGAGAGTAGTACTATACCTTATCTGAGTACTGTACAGCATAGCAGAAGTACTGTCATATTTTTTTTTTTTTTTATTATGTGCCTTTATCAAAGCAGAATTAAACCTCTGCCATTTTTTTTAACTGGCCCCAGGAGCTTTCAGCTAAAATGTGCTAATATGCATAACATATGAGCATATTACAGCAGACTAGCCTGGCAAGTGATCCCCTCTAGTGCTGCTCTGTCTGGGCCCCGATGATGTGACTCCCATACGCATAGGTACACCATAGAGCTGTAATGTAAATGTACGCTGAGCTTTGCATGTCAAGCTCAGTATACACAAATGCTGACACGTGCAAGAGAAGCATTTATGAAAGAAGGGACCGATAGGGTCTTCTTACCTGTCAGCTTTTTTAGGTTTAAATCCACCATATAAACAGAAAAAGAAAACTTTCTATATATATGATTATCTTCTATGTGTGAAATCTTCTAAAGTCCCGTACGGGGGTTTTCTAAAACTGAAGAGAGCAAAATCTGGTGCAGCTATGCACAGAAACCACTTAGCTTCCATTTTTTTTTTTTCAAAGCTTAAAGGGATTGTAAAGGAAGAAGTTTTTTTTTCTTTTATCTTAATGCATTCTATGCATTAAGAAAAAAAAAACCTTCTGTGTGTAGCAGCCCCCCTCAGCCCCCCTAATTCTTACCTGAGCCCATCTATATCCAGCAATGTTGCAGG
Source organism: Pelophylax lessonae (assembly GCF_965119305.1). Lineage (NCBI taxonomy): Eukaryota > Metazoa > Chordata > Amphibia > Anura > Ranidae > Pelophylax > Pelophylax lessonae. Next base: position 106,400,125 of record NC_138777.1, on the reverse strand, counting down.
AGTTTCTCAGCTGCTCGGCACTCCCCTCCTCATTGACTAAGACAGCAGTGCGGCGTGATTGGCTCCCGTTGCTTTCAATCAAAGTCAGTCAGCCAATCAGGAGAGAGAGGGAGCGAGGCCATGTCGCGGCTCCATGTCTGAATGAACACAGGGAGCTGTGACATGGCTCGGGTGCCCCCATAGCTAGCTGCTTGCTGTGGGGGCACTCAACAGGAGAGAGGGGCCAGGAGCACAGAAGAGGGACCCGAGAAGAGGAGGATCCTAACCACTCTGTGCAAAGCCAACTGCACAGAGGAGATAAGTATACATTTTTTGTTATTTAAAAAAAAAAAAATAAGACTTTACTATCTCTTTAACCTCCCTGGCGTTCTGATTATGTGAGGATTTCTGTGCTAAAAGCGGTACATTGTTTTGCATGGAAAGCTGTTGTTTCATATTTTAAAATTCACCTTCACCTGCGATCCCCGCCATCCTCCCCCGCCACCCTCCCGCTGTGTGCTCAGCTGATGCCGGCACCTGTCTTCCGGTTCCCTTCCCTGTGAGCGTTGCGACACAGTGTGGTGGAACCGGCGGCAGTTTAAAAAATGTAACTAAATCAAATGACATGATACAAAGCTGAGATCCTAATAGATTACACTGTATCATGCCATTTCACCACAGGATTGCCCCTGGTGACTTTTCCAGTGCCCTGCCTGTGCTTTTCCAGTTCTTTGTGCCTGGAAAATAGAGAACGACCATGGCTTCCAAAAAGTGTTCTTTTTGCGCAAAAGCTCTTTTAGACGAACTGGAAAACAGCGACAGCGAAACAGAGAACTGAGCGATAGCAATTTGTGGGAAAATTTGTCATCAGCGACAATTCTGATGTCTCTTTCTGGCACATAGCTCTGTTGGAAATTCTGAAGAATCATTTGATATACTTCCCAAATTCCACAAGCTATGTGCCAGAAAGAGACATCAGAATCGTCGCTGTCGTCATTTTCTGTACCTGATGACAAATTTTCCTACGAATCGCTATCGCTCAGTTTTTCAAGTAACTCAGTTTCGCTGTCGCTGTTTTCCAGTTCATCTAAAAGCGCTTTTGCGTAAAAAGAATGCATTTGGACGCCATGGTCGTTCTCAATTTTCCAGGCACAAAGAACTGGAAAAGCACAGGCGGGGCACTGGAAATCCTGTGCTGAAATGGCATGATACAGTGTAATCTGTTAGGATCACAACTTTGTATCATGTCATTTAGTATATTTTGAATTTGCACCCCCCTGCATCACAACGCTCACAGAGAGGGAACCGGAAGACAGGTGCCGGCATCTGCCAAGCACAGAGCGAGAGGACAGTGGGAGGATGGCTGGAGGATGGCGGGGGATCACAGAGAAGATGAGTGTGATTCTGGGCTAATCCCGAGTGTGCCTCGGGGTTACCACTTTTGGTACACTATATTAACCCCGAACCACACTCAGGAATACCGCTAGGGAGGTTAATTGAACAAGCTGAAATTAGAATCTGATGGCTACCATGCACAGCTGCATCAGGTTTTCCACCCTTCAGTTTTAGTAAATCAACCCCAGTGTGTGGTAGTATATATATAGGGGTTGATTTACTAAATAAAAAAAGACTGTGCACTTTGCAAGGGCAGTTGCATTCTTCAAGGGAATTTACTCCAGGGCTTAGTAAATTAGGTGATTTTTGCAAAGAATACCCAATCACATGCAAGGGGGAAAAAAAAAACACATGATTGGATTATAGAAGTCAGCAAAGCACCTCTCATTTACTAAGCTCTAGTGCAAATGCACCTGCAAAGTGTGCAGTCTATTTGCCTTTATTAACCACTTAAGCCCCGGAAGATTTTACCCCCATTCCGACCAGGGGGTATTTTGCGATTCGGCACTGCGTGACTTTAACGGACAATTGCGCGGTCGTGCGACGCTGTACCTAAACAAATTTGGTGTCCTTTTTTTCCCACAAACAGAGCTTTCTTTTGGTGGTATTTGATCACCTGTGCGATTTTTTGATCATGCGCTATAAACAAAAAAATAGCGTCAATTTTGCAAAAATAGCAATATTTTTCACATTTTTTTATATGAAATTTCCCCCCAAAAAAATGTAAAAATCTAAATTTTTTAACATTTTCAGCCAATTTGTTTTATGCTACCTATGTTTGGTAAAAAAAATCACAAAAAGCGTATTTTGATTGGTTTGCGCAAAAGTTATCGCGTTTACTAACAAAGGGAAAGATTTTTGTCATTTTTGTTGTTTTTTTTTAACGCGTAATGGCGGCGATCTGCGATTTTTTTTGCGGTACTGCGACATTGGGGCGGACAGATCGGACCCTTGACTGACATTTGTGACACTTTTGGGGTTACCAGTGACATTTCTACAGTAATCAGTGCTATATATATGCACTGTTACTGTAAAAATACACTGGTAGTGAAGGGGTTAACTTTATTTGGGAGGGAGGGGCTGTGTGTATCCCTAGGGGCGTGCTTTCTACTGTGATTGGCTGTGGCTTGAGCTGTAAGGACACTGATCAATGGATCTACATACTAGATCCGTGTGATCAGTGTCTTTACAGCGAGGAGAATGACAGGTGGCTTGTTTACACAAGCTGCCTGACATTCTCCCTCTCCCCCGCCGATCGCCGAGTGACCGGCGGACATCGGGTCCGCTGGTCACACGCGCGGGGGTTCCGTGACCACGCGGGAGCGCGCCTCCTGCAGCGCGCGCTCGCTCCCTAGACCCTCACAAGCTAGTGACGTAGCCCTACGTCACTTTGCCTGTGAGGGGCTGACTGCCGACGTAGATCGGCGTTAGGCAGTCGGCAAGTGGTTAAATCAACCATATAGTATATAATAGTGATGGGGTGTCAGTACTTTTTGGGAATTTCATTATTTGGATATAATATTATATGTCTATTAGTGATACTAGTACTAGTGATGTGATGTTTGTCCTGGCCAAAGCTCTTATTTAACTTGGTAGAATCATTCTATTTAAATGAAAACTCCACTCATAATAAAACAACTATTCCTGTTAACGGAAGCCAGCATATAAATGGAAAAAAATCAAAGTATTCCACATCATCTATTGTTTCTCTATTGTTCTGAATTCACACGTTAGCAGGCAAAGAGAAGCTTCAGTGTTTTTCTACAAAATCCAGGCATGTGTATTTATTGCAGCTGATGAAACAAGACAAGATTATGTTTGCTTTTTATTTACATTTCCTTGGCTTCCCTTAAGTCAGCAAATGCAGAATGTCACGTGCCTTTAGTATCAGGGGCGTTCGTTTATTAAAACCAACAACATATTTATGTGTTCACAACTGCTAAGGTCACAAACTTTAAGCAGTAAAATAAATACATTTTGTAAACTAAATCCAGGTGTCCCTAAATCTGTTAGATCTTCTGTATCAAAGATTCCCAAAGCATTTCTTTTCTTTATCACCAAAAGACTCCTTGAGAACTTCTTTTGGATTCTTGCAAGCATTACCGAAGCCTATTGTCTCTTGAATATGCTTGAAGTGCAATGTAGGCAGATATAAAAGATCATTTAATCCAGTTATAAATTCATTAAAAATACTTAATGCTGAACTCCAGGAAACTTAGAAATTTCCCCTTGTAGTGGCAAAGGGTTAACTGCTCATTTAGGTCAAGTAGGCATGGAAAAGTGGAAAAGTACATTCACCTTATTTTGTTTTTTTACATACCCAATCCTTTGTCCTCCACACTACTAGACCGGTCCTTACAGTATCTTCTTCCCATGCTCCACTGTTGTAAGGTCCTGGCATTATCAAGACCATTGCAGGGTCCATTACCTTTGACGTGAGGACTCTGTGGGACAGTCCTCCATCGTAGCATGGGAAAGGATTGTCTGCCATCGGAGTGGAGGATTGGGTAAGATAAAGTGCTTTTAAACTCTCCTAGGTCTAAATTGGCAGTTAACCCTAGCAGTAGATACATCGCTTTCCCAGCAGAATGTGCTCGCCTATGCTGTTCCTAAGTGCCCGTCTGTCCATTTCAGGGCTTTGAGCTCATTCTTCTCTCTTTATGTAAACAAAAAACTGACCTAAGTCAGTAAGTCTGCGCTCACTGACTCACAGTGGAAGGTGAATGCATAGACCATATGTGCAAAAAACACACACAAGCATATATAAACATATATGGCTGATGAAGGAGGAGGACCTCCGAAACGACGTATCCAGCTCTCTGGTTCCTGTCAGACTCCAGGGAGGAACTGACAGGTCGCTGACATCACTTCCTGTTCCGGGTCACTGCTTCCATCGACCCTGCTGTACACAGACATCTGCAAGGCTGCCCATCCAGGGAGCCTGCACCATCTACAGCAGTAACCGGCACCTGTATCATAGACACTGCCACACAGCACGGGATCGTTCAGCAGGTCCCCGGATCTGATCATCCCGGATGTGTCCCATTGCGAGTACCATTGTTCATGGTTTACTGGCTGTATTTTGGATCATTTGTACATGTAAGTCTCTACAATAAATTGTCATATTTCTCATACTATATTGTGACCTGGCACCCTTTGTCTTCTTCCTTTTTTGCTTCTCTCTTGATGATGGGGGTAGTTGATCAACAAATCATTGGTGGTTAGAGACTGTGGGGACTGGCCCCTAGATGTTATTCAGCTTTTAACACTTGCATTGTGTGAGCTGCCACACTGCTAGGGAGGGTTTTACTTTCCTAAGAGTTCAGCTTTAAATATATTTTAAAATAGTACTTCGGTCTGTCTTCATATTTGTGTACTACTGTAAAAATATCTTTATCTAAATGTTGTATGAATAGTCATACCAGTAAAAAAAACATAAAAAAATGAAATAAAATGCAAGGGTTTAATAGTGGTGAACATAGTCCACCATAATGATTTATGGGAATGATAGCAGCATGGTTAAAGGGGTTGTGAAGTTAGAAGGCTTTTTATCTTAATGCATTCTATGCATTAAGATAAAAAAAGCCTTCTGAGTGTAACAGCCTCCCCAGCACCCTTAATACTTACCTGAGCCCCATCTCTCTCCACAAGGCCGTCTGGTTCTCTCTCTTCCGACTGGCTGAGACACAGCTGTGGTGCCATTGGTGGCTGTCAATCAAAGTCAGTTAGCCAATCAGGAGAGAAAGGGGCGGGGCCGAGCGGCTGTTCCGTATCTGAATGGATACACGGAGCTTCAGCTCGGCTCGGGTACCCCCATAGCAAGCTGCTTGCTGTGGGGGCATTGGAAAGGAGGGAGGAGCTAGGAGCAGGAACGAGGGACCCAAGAAGAGGAGATCTGGGCTGCTCTGTGCAAAACCAACTGCACAGAGGAGGTAAGTATAACATGTTTGTTATTAAAAACAAAACAAAAAAAAACAAGATTTTACAATCACTTTAATTAGTAACAGGTCCTCTAAATACTGGTAATCTGGCAAAAAAATCAATCCTGACAAATAAACATCAATCCTGACAATATATGGTCCACAAATGCACAATCATACCTGGATAATAGTCAACTGTTAACATAAATGGGCAACAAACAAGTCGTTTTTGTAATACACAGGCAGCAATTGAACATTTAATAAAATACGCAGGCAACAAAGAAAAATTGTTACAATTTGTGGACAACAAATGTTAGTTCATTATAATATACAGGCAAAAAAATTGAGAAATTGTTAGACGACATAGAGGATCTCAGCTATAGGGAAAGACTTCAAGCACTGAACTTATTCTCTCTGGAGAAGATATGCTCAAGAGGGGATATAATAGTGAAGTAAAAACACTGTACTGGTAACCTTAGCATAGGTAAAAAAACTCTTCAGTGAAAGGGAGTTTAAAAAGACAACTTAAAAATTAACTGAAATTTGGAGAGAAGCAGTTTAACCTTAAACTGTGTAAATGGTTCTTACTGTCAGAGAGGTAAGGATGTAGAATTCTCTTCCACAAGCAGTGGTATCAGCAGGGAGCGTGAATAGTTTAAAAAAACATTAGATGGGCACCCTAACAATCACAACATACAGGTACATACGACTTACTATTGACATAAACACAAGCACACACACACCACAGGTTGAACTGGATGGACGGGTGTATTTTTTAAACCTTACTAACTACGTAACTATATATGTAACATAGGTAACAGATGGGATTCATTTATACATGAGTAACCACAAACAAATAATTTGTCATCCATTAAAATATCGAACAATGCAACACTCATGGTATTCATTGAAAATACAATCTATCAGAAACAATTTATTAAAAACAATCAAGTTATCAATCTGCATTCTGATTGGTTGTCTGACACACCATCAGAGATTTTTTCGGACAATCAGAAACGGCCCCACCAGGGCCACTTGACTTTGCGACATTAAAATTGATTAAAAGGGGGGCGTAGCTGGCAGTGGAGCAAGTTGGCAGCTTAATTCTCCAGCTTCACTCAGCCTTGGAACACAGAGCGACCTGTAGCAGCTCCCAGCAGCAATTTGTCCCCCCTCTCCAGCAAGAGGAGAGCTAATACATCTGGCACCTGGACAATGTGTCCTAAAAGAAAATTAACAAGCCTCCTTGTCCCCACCACCTCACTGACTTCTTCTCTCCACCAGCCATGCAGGAAAATCAAGATGGTGCCAGAGCGGTTTTGGTTCGCTGCTACTATGGGCTCACGGCAGATCCAACAGGTTCGAAATTTATGGCCCTAGTGAATTAATGCAGAATTTGTGAGATCTAAATTTTTGGAACTATAATGCAATGTCTGACCTTTGAACTTATGTCAGTTGGCTTAGAAGGGCCAATAGGAGGACTTTTGGATAATTCAGCTTCTTGGTTATAAAAAGGGTGAGGTCACAGAAGCTACAGGATATTGTATGTGCTTTATCTATATTAAGGAAATCATAGGGAGTGCTGCTGACAATCTGCAGAGGAAGAGATTTGTATAGGGTTTGCAGGCACTTGCAAATCTGTTAAGGTAGATGTAAACCTCTTCGCTGACCATACACTGAAATATGGCCAGATTAGTAGACGCTGGATGAATTTAAATCAGTGTGTGGCCGGCCCCTTTGGTAGAAGTTTGATAGACTTCTGTTAAAGTCACATGTTGGAATATTCTTCTGAATCAACAGCTGCAGCCCCTCATCAGTGTATTCTGACAGCTACATGTGCAGCTGTCAGAATAAAATGCCCTGGCATAGAGAATTCTGCTATCTACTTTGTTTTGATGGGGGAATAGACTCGTTTTTTTTTAATTCAGCTCCCTGGCTGAACGAAAAGATAAACTAACTGTGTATGACAAGTTTTGTTGACAAGCAAGTAGCAAAGTTCTGTGTATCTTAGAGAACTGGTGGTGAGGGGAGGTTTATTTTTCTTTTTTTTAATGCTTCTGAAAGCCTATTTTACAGCTTGTCCCTGTCCACATGCACTACAGTAATTACAGATTGCATGTTTTTTTTTTTTACATGTCATATGTCCTTGTTTTTTCTGGCTGCAATAATTTTGCCTATTACCTGTGGGGAAATGTGTATCAGCACAGAAGCTTATAAAAGTTTTTTTTTGGAGAGCGTATGGCAGGTGATTTACAGGCAAGAGAGTGTGTGAGACATTCTGTAGAACATTGTCACCCCATAACACAAAATGCCCAAACAATAAAAGTAAAATAAAGATAAAAATACAGTTACAATATGAAATGCACAGAAGCTGGTGCACTGCACATCAGCAGTATGTGTTATTGCTAGACCACAACATAGGGTATCATAGATAAAGGCTCACAGCAATCCTCAGCATCCTTAGGGGTGGAACATAAGATGTCTTTCTTGGATAATAGGGCGGAAGCCGGTAACACCAAAGATTACTGTGAGCAGACAGTGATGAGAAGACACATACATTGAATAGTACACAGGACAATGGAAACTGCTCTCATATAAGAGCCGGGATTTTTTAGGTGCCAATAACTCCAGTCAAAACATGTTAAAATTCAACAATTTTATTTCTGTATTTCATATAAAAGACAAATAAAGACCACATATTAAAAACATGGAACAAATTCATGTTCAATATCCATCGAGTGAGTTCTGTCTTGTCCGGGATGTTCTTCTTGATAGATGGGACAGCGTGTGGCAGATGCTAGGCTCAGAGATAGATTGCACCTGCATCCACTCTCTGAGCTGGTGATCGAATGTGTGGGATTGGCCTCCTCCTGGCATCCGTGCTGCGCTGTGACGTCATTACGTTCGGCGGGACGGGAGGGTTTATCAAGGAGAGGGCTCTGACAGTGGTCAGTATCGAATGGGAGCCGCGGGATGTTGATCTTAAACCAGCGAAAATCTAGAGTGGGAACAGTAGGATGTTCTCATATTTCTCTTACTCTTTGTTCCAGCACATTTTTCCTGAGTGCCCCGGTATAGCCACTGCTGGAGTTACCTTTGGGAGTAGACCCCACTGATTAATGGATATCTACCCAGCCAGGATCTCTCACGCTGCAGTATATTTAAACTATTTGATCAGATACAGATGTTTACAATTGTTCCACTTTTGTTTTGAAGTGTTAATTCAAATGCAGTGAGGGCATATAGTTGCAGTTCTAGACTACATTTAAGTTTATCTTCATTTTTCAGTTTTTTTCTGCCTATTTGATTGCCACTATCACCCTTGGCCTTCAGGTTGGGACATTTCCATTTCCCTCACTGCTTCTTGATATACAAGCTGGACACATATTTGTGCTTAAATAATTCCTGTGAATTCTGGTATGGTGCCCCTGAACAATCTCTATGTATTTACTCGTATTTAGAATTGTTAATTGCATCATGTGATGTTTTTTTAATTTGTTATATTTTCCCATACCTTATATGTTGTAGAATTACTTATGCTATTGTATCAACTGTATCAACACATATTTGTCTACATACTCAATTGAATATATCATATATGTATATATATATATATATATATATATATATATATATATATATATATATATTCTGTTCTCCTTTTTTGACTTATCCGTCTAGGTGTAGTAAAATATATCCCCTGAGGAAACCAAATAAAGGAGGAAACACGGATTGCTACACTGTGACAATTTATTTTAATGATGAATTCACTTCTTTTTTAAATATGTGGTCTTTATTTGTCTTTTAAATGAAATGTAGAAATAAAATTGTTGAATTTTAAGATGTTTTGACTGGAGGTACTGGCACCTAAAAAATCTCAGATGAGAGTGGTTTCCATTGTCCTGTGTTCTATTGGTTTGGGATGCGGTGCCTTTGAGATCTTCCCTGATCAATCCAATCCTATTCTAATACATTGAATAATGTTTACCCACAAGCTGCAGCCTCTATCTATAAGAATGAACAGGACAAGAAACAGTGAGTTCTCTTCCCAAAAAAAAAACCCAGAGCTTCGGCTTTTTTGGAATTTGAGGGGTCAATTTTTTTTTTTTTGGAAAATGGAGAGAAGGAAAGGAGAAGTGCCAGAAGGGGGAAATATTGGCAGCAGTGGCAGTAACAGTAAGAATATCAGGTAAAAGTGTTTGGTCTTTTTATAACTGAATGTATAATATAAAAATAAATATATTAATTTTATCAATAACATTTGCGGTGGGTATTTCCTTGTCCTCTGTGACCATGGTCTTATTTATTTTTTAAAAAGTCAGCTTCTTGGTCAACAATCCCTCTTTGTTTTGCTGAAGAAGACCCTCTCTGACATCACGCTTGCCTTGAACACATATTGTATCTTTTACGTGTATACTGTAAGTATAAAATGTAAATCTGTAAAAAATATTTTCCAAAAAATAAAAAAAAAAGTGTTAATGTGGGACTGCCCAGTTTATGGACCAGGGGAAGGGAGGGAGTTGACATTATTAATATTATTATACATGATTTATATAGCGCCAACAGTTTACGCAGAACTTTACAATATAAAAAGGCAGACAGTACAGTTACAATACAATAAAATACAGGAGGGTTAAGAGGGCCCTCCCCATAGGAGCTTACAATCTAAGACAGTGGGGCAGGTGGTAGGAAAGGGTATAACAGTGGAAGGTGAGCTGATAGAAGAGATTAAGGATTAGTTGGAGGCATGATAGGCTTCCCTGAAGATGTGAGTTTTCAGGGATTGCCTAAAGGCAGCCAGAGTAGGAGATAGCCGGACAGAATAAGGTAGAGTGTTCCAGAGGATGTGGGAGGCTCTGGAGAAGTCCTAGAGATGAGCATGGGAGGAAGAGACAAGGGAGCAGGAGGTCTTGAGAGGGGCAGAGAGGAAGGTTTGGATATTTGGAGACAAAATTGGTGATGTAGCTCGGGGCATAGTTGTGAATGACTTTGTATGTTGTTGTTATTATTTTGAATTGAATTTGCTGGGCAATCCGAAGCCAGTGTATGGATTGGCGGAGAGGGGTAGCAGACACTCAGTGGTTGGTAAGGTGGATAAGTCTGGCAGCAGCATTCATGATAAACTGAAGAGGGGATAGTTTGTGGAGAGGTAGGCCTATAAGAAGGGAGTCGCAATAGTCAAGGTGAGAGATAACAAGGGAATGAATGAGTAGCTTGGTGGTTTAATTAGTTAAAAAGGGACACATTTTAGAGATGTTCTGGAGGTGAAGTCTACAAGATTTTCACAATGATTGGATTTGGGGCTGAAAGGACAGGTCAGAGTCTATGATTCCACCTAGTACCCTTGCGTGAGGGGAGGGATTGATGGTTGCATTATTGATTTTGATGGAAAAGTCATGGAGGGAGCCATTGGTGTGGGGGGGGGGGTATTATCAGCTCGGTTTTAGAGGGATTATGTTTAAGGAAGTGGTCAGGTGAAGCAGTAAGGTGAGGAGTAGAGAGATAGATTTGGCTGTCCTTGGCATACAGATGGTATTGGAAGCCGTGGGAGGTTATAAAGTGACCACAGGAGGAGATCCCCGTGATCCTGTTCACACTTCATGCACAAGGGGGTTATTCTACTGGCTATAGGATTCTACACTCCTCTACTCAAATCTCTATAGAATTGCCCACTTTATTTACTGCTGTCTGCCCTTTCCCCTGCATTCTTAAAGGGTAAGCAGCCTATGGGCATGGGTTTTCCACATGCATCCATGCCCACAGTGCCCTGATTGTAATCAATACATATACAAAAACAAATACAAATGACTGTTGAGTGCCTGGGAAGAGAAAGATTAGAATGTTCCTGACCTCTGCTATGTGCAGCTCACTTACTTCATCAGTGCCAAACAAATACAGAAAACAATTTAATACATATATAAAAAAAAAAAAATACATAAGTTCAAAAAAAAAAAGAAAATCAGCACGAAACCTTCTACTCTGGGGCAACCCAGGCCATCAAATTCCCACTAGATTATATGGGAAGGCTTGCAGCAAGAGGAACCTGGACAATGTAAGGCTCAGACCAGGAGTGTAAATTCAAAGGATTGCAAAGCAAATCAAGTAAAACTCAGAAGTAACTCAGAACAACCTTGAAAAACTCACATGCATGTACATATATTGTTACTGATTATGTCCTGAATGGCTAAGCTCTCATGTAGACGAGCCCTAAATAACAAAGCATCTACACGCATTCAAATTCAATTTAAAGCAATTCTGTTAAAGCACCCACATTTGTTCAGTGCACTCCAACGGTGCATGAATGCTGCATCCAAGTAAATACAGTTGTGCTCAAAAGTTTGCATACTCTTGGAGAATTGGTAATATACAGTACCATTTTAAAAGATGAGTTAGTAGGCAAAACAAATTTCTTAGTTGTCTAAGAGGCCCTGAATTCTTGCAGATAGTAGGTCATGCAAAGTCTTTGGTCATCTTGCATGAATAACACCTTTTATGATCTCCCCAGAGTGACTTTATGATATTAGGGTAAAAAAACTGTGATGGCCACTCCAGAACCTTAAACTTTTTTAGTTGTAACCACTGGAAGGTCAGCTTGGCCCTGTGCTAAGGGTCATTGTTGTAGGGGAAAGTCCAAGAGCGTCCCATGTGCTTCTTTCATGCAGAGGAATGCAAATTGTCTGCCAGTATTTTCTGATAAGATGCCGTATTCATCTTCTTTATATCACAAACAATTCTTCAGACAGTTGTGGCAATCTTTCCTCGTCTGCCTGACCTTAGCTTTATTTTAAGAGATTGCCAAATTTTCCACTTCCTAATAAGTATTTGAACAGTACTGACTGTCATATTCAGGGTTTTTGGATATCTTTTCATATCCTTTTCCATCCTTATAAAGTTACATTACCTTGTTACACAGGTCTTTTGACAGTTCTTTTCTGCTCCCCATGGCTCAGTATCTAGCCTGCTCAGTGTATCCATTTGAGAGCTAAAAAAAAACTCATTGACTATTTATACACAACCACTAATTGCAATTTAAAAAGCCACAGATTTTAGAAATTAACCTTTAATTGCCATTTTATTGCCGGAAGGGACTGTGGGACGCCACCCCATGAGGGGGAACCAGCCCCCACTGTACCTCTAGACAAAAAAAGGGATGGTAAGGAGACTGTCACAGCCAACTAGTTTGGAGCATCAAAACCGCTGTAAACATCAATAGAACAAACAATGTAATAAAAATGTAAACTTTATTGTGGTGATTAACACTCATAAATGTAAAAATGGAGCCAACTCCACACATGACATTTTAAAAAAGACAAACACAGTACAATTGACATTGTTTATAACCAGGTAGGATCGGTCTGACGCGTTTCGCATAGAATGGCGCTTTATCGAAGACCGTTTGTTGATCCTTGGTTAACTATCATAGAAAGAAAAAATCATAAGTTACAAAAGTTCACAGGAGAAGATAATAAACACATATGAACATTTGAGCACGTGTTCACTACAAAATTATTTGATGCTCACCAAGGTGCTTGTGCTGTAAAGTGCTTGAACAAGAGACCAGAAATGCTGGCTGCGCTATCGACCATACAGGGCCACATGCAGGAGGGATGCAACCGGGCGAGGGTATCAGGGTAAATCAACCCTAAAAACCTCTCACTCAGGGAGCCCAGGAAAGGTGCCGAGTCCCGTACCGTCAGGGTACATTCAGAGAGGTAGCCTCCCTCACCACCAAGCAGACCCCGGGCGTACTAGTGGAATACCATCTGAGAAAAAAAAAAATTATTGAATATAACCAAAGGGAAAAATTGAAAGGCGTGAAGACAACTTGATGTAACATCACAGTTGATGTAGGGGGGAGGGAGAGGGGGGAGGGGAGAGGGGAGAGGGGAAAGGGGGAGGGGGAGGGGAGGGGGGGAAGGGGAAAAAGACCAAAAGGGGAAGAGGGGGGGAGAAAGGGAGGGGAAGAGGAAATGGGGAGGGGGGGAGGTAAAGGGAAGGGAGGAAGGAAGGGTCCCCACAACACCTAGAAGACTGTGTATAGCCATCTGCATCACAATACATCCATAGCACATCTTGCTATAAGAAATAACCATAAAAAAGGCTTGCAAACGTATATCCATGTATAATTGGACATGGTTAATCCAAGTTGCCCTAGACAATTCTACCCGATAAGAATAAATGCCCACCAGGGGTGAAGACGTGAGGGGAAGGGAAGTATATACCACCCCACTTACCCAGTGAGTAACACTGAATCCCCACTGCTTCCGTCTTGGGTGGCGTCCCACTGTCCCTTCTTACATTTGTTCCAATATATTACCTGGGATTGGAGCCAGTTCACACCAATACTCTACTAGTTTATCCAACAACACCCTCTCTTTTTAGTTTTTTTAATCTGTGTGTGTCACCCTGTAAAAGGCCCAAATATTCCAGGATATGCAAACTTTTGATTAGAGCCATTTGGGTGATTCATGTTATCATTATGATTTAAAAAGGAGCCAGACAGCTCTGTGATAATAAATGGCTTTATTTGATCACTATCCCTAAATACAAGTCAAATTTTGGCATGATCAGTCATATTTTAAATACCATAATGCCAAAATGTAATGATTTCTGCCAGGGTATGCAAACTTTTGAGCACAACTGTATAAGGCATGAAAATGCAGGCTGGGCAAATGAAACTTGTGCTTGGCTCCTTTTTAAAAAAATGGACATAAAATATTGTTTCTTTACCTAATCCCTAAATATGTTGTACACAAATGAAAGCCATCCATATGGGGTATTACCTGAAGATTCTGGTGAAGACACTATAAACTTTTATCAATGCATATTTACTGTCCTGAAAGAAATGCCTAATAACTGGCCCACGGGCCAATGGGAGGTCATCATCACAGCTGGGGGATATTAGCCGTAGTCCATTTTTCTCCCACATAAGTGAAAATAGTTAAAATTATGAAAGCCAATTACTTATAAGTGTTTCATTTCTTCAGCCTATTAAAGGAGCATGGCAACTTAAAAACATGCAAACTCAACACACATATAATTATCACTCGTAGTATGAATTTTGTGGCAGATGTTAAACACGTGCTTGCATAAATCTAAAACTGTACTAAAAAAAAAGTAAGATCATACGCTTTGTTATATTGTGCTCTTCAAGACATGACTTTGGCGCAGCATGAAATTATACACTTAACATCATTTCTATTCAACTAAACTCTAAATCAAACCCACATTTGCATAATATTACTATACAATGCAAAGCATTTATTTCATACAAGCACCATGAGAAATGAACAGCAAGTACTTGACTCACCACATTAGTTGCAATGGCACAGACCAATGTAATATTTGGTTTGAAGGAAAGTGTGCCAATTATATTGTTAAATGTGACAAACAAATGCTAGGCAAGACGTTGCGTTTTTAGGCCCCATGCACACGGGACGTTTTTAACGCTGCTGTAAGCAGCGTCAGGCGTTTTCTTTTTGCAGCCTAAAAACGCCCCTCCATGTTATTCTATGGCCTCATGCACACTCAGACGTTTTTGAGCTGTAAGTGGCTTAGGCGTTTTTAGGCTGCAACAAGAACCCACCACCTGCGCGTTCTGAGGACCAGCGTTACAGCGTTAAAAACGCCTGACGCTGCTAAAAGCTGAATAACTTTGCTATAACGTTGCTTAACGTGCGTTAAGCCACGTTATACGTTTTTTTTTCTTCCATTCAAAATCAATGGTTCCCTATGGGAGCCTATTGATTTGAATGGAGGTCGCACCGCAACACCGCAAGTCGGATCCGACTTGCGGGGTGACTTGCGCTGTGGGAATCTTGAGGGGGAACTCCACGCCAAAATGTGAAAAAAACGGCGTGGGGTCCCCCCCCCCAAGGTTCCAAACCAGGCCCTTCGGGTCTGTTATGGAATTTGAGGGTAGCCCCATGCCGAAAAAACGGCGTGGGGTCCCCCCCAAAATCCATACCAGACCCTTATCCGAGCATGCAGCCCGGCAGGCCAGGAAAGGGGAGGGGACGAGCGAGCGGCCCCACCCCCCCTGGACCACACCAGGCCACATGCCCTCAACATGGGGGGGTGTTGGTGCTTTGGGGCAGGGGGAGCTCTGCACCCCCCACCTCAAAGCACCTTGCCCCCATGTTGATGAGGACAAGGGCCTCATCCCCACAACCCTGGCCGGTGGTTGTGGGGGTCTGCGGGCAGGGGGCTCATCGGAATCTGGAAGCACCCTTTAACAAGGGGGCCCCCCAGATCCCGGACCCCCTCCCTATGTGAATGGGTATGGGGTACACTGTACCCCTACCCATTCACCCCATAAAAGGCAGTGTATGGAAATAACGACAAGAGACGTTTTGGAAAGTTTATTAAAAATCTTCATCCGACTCTTCTTGTCTTCTCCTCTCCGGGGTCTTCTCCGGGGTCTTCTGCTCTTTTGCTGTCCGCCCTTCTTGTCTTCTCCTCTCCGGGGTCTTCTGCTCTTTTGCTGTCCCCCTCTTCTTGTGTTCTTCTCTCCGGGGTCTTCTGCTGTCCCCTCTTCTGCTGTCCTCCCTTCTTTTCTTCTCCTCTCCGGTCTTCTGCTCTTTTGCTGTCGGCTGTCGGCTGTCGGCTGTCGGCTGTTTTCTTCCTCCGGTCCTCCTCCTCCGACGTCTCCGCTGATTATGCCTATCTCCGGTCTCTTCAGCTTATTATATAGCCATTAGGGGCGTGGCCCCGATGACGTCATCGGGAGGCCCCGCCCCCTCATGTCACAGATGACGTCATCTGTGACATGAGGGGGCGGGGCCTCCCGATGACGTCATCGGGGCCACGCCCCTAATGGCTATATAATAAGCTGAAGAGACCGGAGATAGGCATAATCAGCGGAGACGTCGGAGGAGGAGGACCGGAGGAAGAAGACAGCCGACAGCCGACAGCCGACAGCCGACAGCCGACAGCAAAAGAGCAGAAGACCGGAGAGGAGAAGAAAAGAAGGGAGGACAGCAGAAGAGGGGACAGCAGAAGACCCCGGAGAGAAGAACACAAGAAGAGGGGGACAGCAAAAGAGCAGAAGACCCCGGAGAGGAGAAGACAAGAAGGGCGGACAGCAAAAGAGCAGAAGACCCCGGAGAAGACCCCGGAGAGGAGAAGACAAGAAGAGTCGGATGAAGATTTTTAATAAACTTTCCAAAACGTCTCTTGTCGTTATTTCCATACACTGCCTTTTATGGGGTGAATGGGTAGGGGTACAGTGTACCCCATACCCATTCACATAGGGAGGGGGTCCGGGATCTGGGGGGCCCCCTTGTTAAAGGGTGCTTCCAGATTCCGATGAGCCCCCTGCCCGCAGACCCCCACAACCACCGGCCAGGGTTGTGGGGATGAGGCCCTTGTCCTCATCAACATGGGGGCAAGGTGCTTTGAGGTGGGGGGTGCAGAGCTCCCCCTGCCCCACAGCACCAACACCCCCCCATGTTGAGGGCATGTGGCCTGGTGTGGTCCAGGGGGGGTGGGGCCGCTCGCTCGTCCCCTCCCCTTTCCTGGCCTGCCGGGCTGCATGCTCGGATAAGGGTCTGGTATGGATTTTGGGGGGGACCCCACGCCGTTTTTTCGGCATGGGGCTACCCTCAAATTCCATAACAGACCCGAAGGGCCTGGTTTGGAACCTTGGGGGGGGACCCCACGCCGTTTTTTTCACATTTTGGCGTGGAGTTCCCCCTCAAGATTCCCACAGCGCAAGTCACCCCGCAAGTCGGATCCGACTTGCGGTGTTGCGGTGCGACCTCCATTCAAATCAATAGGCTCCCATAGGGAACCATTGATTTTGAATGGAAGAAAAAAAAACGCTGCTAAAAGCAACGTGGCAAAACGTGCAATAACGCCAATGGAAAAAGCTACTGAAAGCACGTTTTTACAGCTGCTTTTTCCGGCGTCAGAACTAACTTTGACGTACGTTTTTTCTAACGCCCCGTGTGCATGGGGCCTTAAAATAAATTTATTTAAAGAGCAACCACAGTAAAAAGTAACAAAGTACTTTAGTGATCTGCTAATGCTATCCAAGGATAACTGTGCTGAAATCAAAATGCCATTCGCCATTAACTGAATATTATCCAAACCATTACTGCCAGATTGATTAGGCTTCTCATAAGGCTTCTGGGGAAGACTAAAAGCTCTACAAATATGAATTTATACTGTACATCAGTGATGGTGAACCTTGGCAACCCAGATGTTTTGTAACTACATTTCCCATGATGCTCATGCACTCTGCAGTGTAGTTGAGCATCGTGAGAAACGTAGTTCCAAAACATCTGGGGTGCCAAGGTTCGCCATCACTGTTGTACATACTTCTTTTTATCCTTAATGTGTGAGAATGACGCTGTAGTGGACAAACACAAATTGGTGCTCAAACCAAGGAACACAAGGTGTGTGAGAAAAAGTTTTTCTCATTGAGAGTTCTACTAAACAGAACTGAATTGATAGGAAATAGTGAACACTTTACAACTGTGTACTCTTTCACAAATATATGAATGCATGTGGCCTATAGCAACCAAAAAAATATCTATGGGATACACAATAAACTTATTGTATGATGAAGAAAAAGGTAATGCCCCCTATGAAGTTGGGACTATAAAGGCGACCGGACACCCAAAAGAAAAAACATAAATATTAATAAAGAAGTTTGAGGATGCAAGGCTGAGACCAGAGGTTATAAAAAGTTAGAAGAAGACAAGGAAGAATATGCCAAAAAGCGGATAAGTCCCACAAGGATCCAAATGGTTGAGGGACAAGGAGCGTCCTGCAAAGTGGAGCAGATGGTATCATAGGTGCGTATAATGGCAGAAATTTTAATCCTGCATATGTACTGTACCTGTGTAGTATTCAAACATTAGAGAACCTTGCTGGTATTGTGGTAGGTGTCGGAATCCTCTGGTTGTTGTTGTTTTTGCTATTCATTACCTGTCTTTAAAAATTTACGGCTCCTCTGTCCATATGGGTGACTGGTATGGAAACTTGTAGTGTCCAAGTATTTGACCCCTGAAGAAGGGTTGTCACCTGAAATGTGTTGGGTCTCCTTGTCACACGTACCTCTTACCTGTCACCACCTCTTACCATGTTGTGTGAGCCGTGACATCATATTGTATTTTATTGGTTTTGTCTACACTCATTATTTGTGTAAATTTTTTGCAGTATTTGTATAATAAACTATATTTTTTAATGTTTATGTTTTTTCTTTTTTGGGTGTCTGGTTGCCTTTACAGTCCCAACTTCATAGGGGGCATTACCTTTTTCTTCATCATAGTTACATAGTTACATAGTTAGTGAGGTTGAAAAAAGACAACAGTCCATCCAGTTCAACCTATGATGCGTGTGTGTGTTTGCTTTTAACCGTACATTGTATACCCCTGTATGTTGTGGTCTTTAAGGTGTCCATCTAATAGTTTTTTGAAACTATCAATGCTCCCTGCTGATACGACTGCTTGTGGAAGAGAATTCCACATCCTTACCGCTCTTACAGTCAAGAACCCCTTACACACTTTAAGGTTAAACCGCCTTTCCTCTAGTTTTAGTGAGTGGCCACGTGTCTTATTGTATCTCCTTTCTCTGAATAGTTTGTTCCTTATGCTCGGGTCACCAGTACAGTATTTGTACATTGATATCATATCCCCCCTCAATCGTCTTTTCTCCAGAGAGAAAAGGTTCAGTGCTTGTAGTCTTTCCTCATAGCTGATGTCCTCCATTCCCCTAATTATTTTTGTTGCCCTTCTCTGGACTTTCTCCAGTTCCAGCACATCCTTCCTGAGGACCGGTGCCCAGAACTGGACAGCATACTCCAGATGTGGCCGGACCAGAGTCTTGTAGAGTGGGAGAATAATCTCTTTATTTCTGGAGTGAATCCCCTTTTTTATACATCCCAGTATTCTATTGGCTTTGCTTGCGGCGGCTTGGCATTGTATGCCACTGCCAAGCTTGTTGTCTACCAGTACCCCCAAGTCCTTTTCCATCCTAGACTCACCCAGAGGTTCCCCCCCTAGTGAGTAGCTTGCTTTCTGGTTTCTGGCCCCCAAGTGCATTACTTTACATTTATCAACATTCAACCTCATCTGCCATGTAGTTGCCCACCCCGTTATTTTGTTCAGGTCTGCTTGCAAGGTTTCCACATCCTGCATA
This sequence comes from Pelophylax lessonae, assembly GCF_965119305.1. Lineage (NCBI taxonomy): Eukaryota > Metazoa > Chordata > Amphibia > Anura > Ranidae > Pelophylax > Pelophylax lessonae. The sequence continues at coordinate 106,380,686 of NC_138777.1, read as the reverse complement.
GAAGATATTGGCATGCCTAGTTTAGTATCATCTGCAAATACTGAGATTGTACTCGATATCCCCTCCTCTAGATCATTTATGAACAAATTAAACAGGATTGGTCCCAGGACATAACATTAGGGATGATGGCCACCGGCACCTAGGTACTAAGCGATGGGACACTATATAAACTTATTGTATAGTCTGACAAAAGAAAGTTACAACTGTAATCTGGTTTGCTAAAGGCAACAAGTTTCTTTCCTCCAGTTTTTGCAAATCTGCCCCACCATTCCATAATTGCTTGTGCCATGTAGACACCTTGGATGCCCACACAGAATTTATTGTCAGAGTTCAGGATTACAAACTAGTTAGTCTTAAAATGGAACTAAACTCTTTCAATTAACAATCCTTATGCTGATAGCGTTAGTAAATAGATAAGAAGATGTATTACATTTACTTGTTTTAAACTTTTTTGCATTTCTTCAGTTGCTTGCTGGTTTCTGGCCTAGGCCAAAATGATATCATACATCCCAGGAGTCTTCATGGGCATTTTTTCTTTTATCTGGAAGAGGGAAGGAGGGTCTTTCTCAGCTAAGCACACCCTCCTGGCTGCATGCCTAAGCTAAGGGCAAGTGGATTCCAGGAAGTAAATCCACCTTACCAATCGCTCAGTGTCTGCTACTCCTCTCTGTCAATCTCTCCACTGGCTTACACTCACCCAAAAAATTAATTTCAAAATACTAACAACATCTTACAAAGCCACCCAACCATTTAGCCCTCAGCTACATCACTAGCCTAGTCTCAAAATAGCAACCTAATCGCTCTCTTCGTTCCTCTCAAAACCTCCTGCTCTCTAGCTCCCTCATCACCTCCTCCCATGCTCGCCTCCAGGACTTTTCCAGAGCCTCTCCAATCCTATGGAACTCCTTACCCCAATCTGTCTGATTATCTCCTACTCTATTAGCTTTCAGAGGATCCCTGAAAACCCTCATCTTCAGAGAAGCCTGTCCTACCAACACCTAACAACTGTACCTCCATTTTCTCCATCAGCACATCCCCCACAGTTATTGCCTTTTATTTCACTTGACCCTCACTTGTAGATTGTAAGCTCTAACGAGCAGGGCCCTCCAATTCCTCCTGTATTGAATTGTATTATAACTGTATTGTCTTCCCTCTTATTGTAAAGCGCTGTGCAAACTGTTGGCGCTTTATAAATCCTGGATAATAATAATAATAAAAGTAAATGCTACATGAATCAACTCTCCTCATTAAAGATGGTCGCTACTAGACTTGCTAGAAGGGTGTCTTTCAAAGTTATTTCCCAACAAAATAAGGCATAGAGACATGGATGGGTAATTTTGCTTTGAATATTAAAAATGAATTAAATAACTTTTTCAGTTTGCTGTGTTCAGATACAGTTAAATGTGGCTTTGAGCAAGTGCAATATGGAAAATGATACATTAGTGCCCCAGCTGATATAACCTATTCCTGATAAAACAGTTAACTGTAAAATTATAAAAAAAAACAGTTGGGTTGATTTACAAAAGGGACAAAGATTTGTGAATAGTGAATATTCACTTGCTAATCAAATGATCGTTCAACTTAGCTGCTTAAAATGATGGCTGCAAAAAGTGGACCCCATTTGCCTACTCATGACATCTTCCAGAAAGTATGGGCCTGCTGCATTTTCTATAAATCCAATCCCCCTATATCTGAATAATATATTTCTTAATTAGTTATTGGCTCTCTTACTGCACCTGTTAGTGTTCATGTGCACGCCCTCATTTATCCTTTCTATAATTACTCTTCGATTTTCCTTTTTTAGTTCATTTGCTTTCTCTCTTCATCTGTACTACATTCTTGATACAGTGTTTTACTACTGTATTTACAGAATGTTAACTATCCAAGGCTGATATTTTTGCAATGCGTATTTAAAGTGGAACTTCACTCTCCCAATCAAAATTGATTATTTTTAATCCTCATGCTGCTAGCATTAGTAAATAGATAGGAAAGCATATTATACTAACTTGTTTAAAACTTTTTATTACAATCCTTCAATTACTTTCTGGTTTCTTGCCTTGGCAAATGATGTCATGCCTGCCAGGAGTCTTCAGGAGGGGAGGGGCGGGGAGGAGGAAGGGTTTTCTCAGCTAAGCAAACTCTCTTGTATGCATACTTGAGCTAAGGGCAGGAAGTAAATGAATAAATGAACATGAATCATTTGCCCTTACTCAAGAGGGCCTCAGCCAGAAATGCTAGGAGGTGATTTTCAAAGCGATTTCTCAGCAAAATAAAACACAGAGGCATGGATGGATGTGGGGGGGGGGGGGGGTTGCTTTGAATATTAAAAATGAATTAAATAGCGTTTTTGGCTTGTGGTGCAAAGATGCAGTAAAGATCTGCTTTAATCACATCCATACTGGCGTATTGTAATATGACACCGGCAGGATGGCTTTACCGTTCTGGGTGGCCATCATATGATGTCCGCCCGTTCTAGCTGCTACTGCGCGCCCCCGGGGGCACGCAGCGCAGTGATCAGGGATGAGGCTCGTCCCTCGGACATAGCCCATCCCTGATCAAGGTAAATAGCCAATAGAAATTGGCTGTTTACCATGTGATCGGCTGTGTCAATCACAGCCGATCACATGAGCGGCTCCAGCGCGAGCCGCTCGTTCTCTCTGCAATGCGCGCCCCCGAGGGCGCGCAGAGCAGCGATTGGGGACGAGGCTCATCCCTCGGACAGAGCCAATCCCCGATCTAGGTAAAGAGCCAATGAAATTGGCTTTTTACCACGTGACCGGCTGTGTCCAATCACAGCCGGTCACAAATGTCAACAGAGAACAGGTAACTAGCTGTCACCGTGCTCTCCTCCTCACACACTGATCCTGTGTGAGGAGGAGATTGTGGTAACAGCTAGTTACCAATTACAGTGCACCCCAAACACACTGATTGCCCCCCCCCAATAAAGAGCACCTGTCACTAGCCCATCAAAGTACCCATCAAAGTACCCGAGTACCTGTCACCAGCCCATCAGGTACTCTGGTGACAGGTACTCGGGTACTCTGATGGGCTGGTGACAGGTACTCGGGTACTCTGATGGGCTGGTGACAGGTACTCGGGTACTCTGATGACGGGTACTTGGGTACTCTGATGACGGGTACTCGGGTACTCTGATGACAGGTACTCGGGTACTCTGATGACAGGTACTCGGGTACTTTGAGTACCTGTCACCGGAGTACCTGTCATCAGAGTACCCGTCATCGGAGTACCCGAGTACCTGTCACCTACCCATCAGAGTACCCGAGTACCTGTCACCTACCCATCAGAGTACCCGAGTACCTGTCATCAGAGTACCTGATGGGCTGGTGACAGGAACTCGGGTACTCTGATGGGCTGGTGACAGGTATTCAGGTACTTTGATGACGGGTACTCGGGTACTCTGATGACGGGTACTCGGGTACTCCGATGACAGGTACTCGGGTACTTTGAGTACCTGTCACCGGAGTACCCGTCATCAGAGTACCCGAGTACCCGTCATCGGAGTACCAGAGTACCTGTCACCTACCCAGCAAAGTACCCGAGTACCTGTCACCCTTCATACAGCCACCATGTCCAAGTACAAAAAGGTTTATATATATAGCTGCCATAACCCTGGCATTTTTTTAAACGGTGGACGGTTGGCTTTCCGATAAGGGTGGTCCCAGCGGCGGATTCGCCATGGGATCACCCTTCCGGGATGGCGGAAGAGGTGCCCCTCCCGCCGCGTTCTGGTCCTTTTCCCCGCTTACCTGAACCGCCGGCAGCGGGGAAAACGATCCGGTCCCGGATCCTCACAGACAGGATGTTGAGTGAGGGCAAGCTTGCCCTCACTCGACTCTATGGTCTTGGAGGACTGGAGCTACGGCGAACGTCGTTGCCTAGCAACCGGTTTAAAGGTCCCTTTTTTTTTTCATTTTATATAATTTTTTTTTTTCTATCTTTTAGTGTACTTGTGCGATCTGAGGACTTTTTGACCCCAGATCTCACAAAAAAGAGGTCCTGTCGTGCCTATTTCTATTACAAGGAATGTTTACATTCCTTGTAATAGAAATAAAAATGATAATTTTTTTTTTTAAAACGGTGTAAAAATAAAAATAATAAATAAAATAAATAGGAAAAAAAATTTAAAGTGCCCTGTCCCCGTGAGCTTGCGCGCAGAAGCGAACGCATACGGAAACCCCGCCCACATATGTAAACAGTGTTCAAACCACACATGTGCGGTATTGCCGTGATCGTTAGAGCAAGAGCAATAATTTGAGCCCTAGACCTCCTCTGTAACTCTAAGATGGCAACCTGTAGAAATGTTTAAATTGTTGCCTATGGGGATTTTTAAGTACCAAAGTTTGTCGCCATTCTGTGAGCGTGCGCAATTTTGAAGCATGATATGTTGGGTATCTATTTACTCGGCGTAACATTATCTTTCACACTATGGAAAAAATTGGGCTAACTTTACTGGTTTTTTATTTTTTCATTAAAAAAAGCGATTTTTTTCCCAAAAAAATTGCATTTGGAAGACCGCTACGCAAATGCGATGTGATAGAAAAATATTGCAATAATCTCCATTTTATTCTCTAGGGTCTCTGCTAAAAAATATATAATGTTTGGGGGTTCTAAGTAGTTTTCTAGCAAAAACAACTGATTTTAGCTTGTAAACACCAAATGTCAAAAATAGGCCTAGGCAAGTGGCTAGGATGCATGATGGTGCTCCTTGGATGTTGGGCCCCTCTATATGGCTAGGCTGTGAAAAAGTTTCACACATGTGGTATTGCCATACTCAGTAGGAGTGGCAGAATGTATTTTGGGGTGTCATTTTTGCTGTGTACATGCTATGTGTTAGGAATATCCTATAAATTGACAACTTTGTGTAAAAAAAAAAAAGTTTTTATTTTTTTCCCACATTTTCCAAAAACTTGTGGAAAAAAATGACATGTTCAAACGACCCATAATGCCTCATAGAATATATGTTGGAGTGTTTTCTTTCCAAAATGGGGTCATTATGTGGACTTTTCCATTGTATTGGTGCTCTAGGGCCTTCAAAAGTGTAATAGGTAGTAAGAAAGTTTTATGTGTATTTATGCTCCTAGAACGCCTGAAGGTGCTACTTGGATGTGGAGGCTCTTTTTGTGGCCAGGCTGTGTAAAAGTCTCACACATGTGGTATCACCATACTCAGAAGGAGTAACAGAATGTATTTTGGGGTGTCATTTTTGCTGTGTACATGCTATGTGTTAGAAATGGCTTATAAATTGACATCTTTATGGGAAAAAAAGGAAAAAAAAATGTTCTTCATTTTCCCAAGAATTGTTGGAAAAAATTATAACTTCAAAAAACTCACCATGCCTCTTACTAAATACCTTGGACTGTCTACTTTACAAAAAGGGGTAATTTGGGGGGTATTTGTACTGTCCTGACATTTCAGGGCCTCAAGAAAGGAGATAGGCCGTCAGTACATCTGGTGTGATCAATTTTCAGCAATTGGTACCATAGCTTCTAGACTAAATAACTTTCACACAGACTAAATAATATACACCAATTTGGGTTAATTTTACCAGAGATATGTAGCAGTATAAATTTTGGCCCAAATGTATGAAGAAAAATTAATTTTTTGCAAAATTTTATAATAGAAACTAAAAAAAGGTGTTTTTTTTTCAAAATTTTTGCTCTTTTTTTGCTTATATCACGAAAAAAAAAAACCCCAGTTGTGATCAAATACCACCAAAAGAAAGCTCTATTTGTGTGAAAAAAATGATAAAAATTTTGTTTGGTTACAGTGTAGCATGACTGAGCAATTGTCATTCAAAGTGTGAGAGTGCTGAAAGCTGAAAATTGGTCTGGGCAGGAAGGGGGTCTAACTGCTCTGTATGGAAGTGGTTAAACAACACTTAACATCAGTCATCTTATGTTATTAAATCTATCATCTTAGTGTACAGATATTCTTACAAAACTTTCAAAGCCTAAGTTTAATCAAAAATGAAAAAAAAAATAATTAAAATCAGCACAAGGGACACTACTTACTATCAATGTGATGTATCCCATGTGGTTACAGTACCTTGCGAAAGTATTCGGCCCCATTTAACTTTGCGACCTTTTGCCACATTTCAGGCTTCAAACATAAAGATATAAAACTGTAATTTTTTGTGAAGAATCAACAACAAGTGGGACACAATCATGAAGTGGAACAAAATTTATTGGATATATCAAACTTTTTTAACAAATAAAAAACTGAAAAATTGGGCGTGCAAAATTATTCAGCCCCTTTACTTTCAGTGCAGCAAACTCTCTCCAGAAGTTCAGTGAGGATCTCTGAATGATCCAATATTGACCTAAATGACTAATGATGATAAATAGAATCCACCTGTGTGTATTCAAGTCTCCGTATAAATGCAGAGAGCATCATGAAGAACAAGGAACACACCAGGCAGGTCCGGGATACTGTTGTGGAGAAGTTTAAAGCTGGATTTGGATACAAAAAGATTTCCCAAGCTTTAATCATCCCAAGGAGCACTGTGCAAGCGATAATATTGAGATGGAAGAAGTATCAGACCACTGCAAATCTACGAAGACCTGGCCGTCCATCTAAACTTTCAGCTCATACAAGGAGAAGACTGATCAGAGATGCAGCCAAGAGGCCCATGATCACTCTGGATAAACTGCAGAGATCTACAGCTGAGGTGGGAGACTCTGTCCATAGGACAACAATCAGTCGTATACTGCACAAATCTGGCCTCTATGGAAGAGTGGCAAGAAGAAAGCCATTTCTTAAAGATATTCATAAAAAGTGTCATTTAAAGTTTGCCACAAGCCACCTGGGAGACACACCAAGTGGAAGAAGGTGCTCTGGTCAGATGAAACCAAAGATGAGATGAAACCAAAATCGAACTGTTTGGCAACAATGCAAAACGTTATGTTTGGCGTAAAAGCAACACAGCTCATCACCCTGAATACACCATCCCCACTGTCAAACATGGTGGTGGCAGCATCATGGTTTGGGCCTGCTTTTCTTCAGCAGGGAGATGGTTAAAATTGATGGGAAGATGGATGGAGCCAAATACAGGACCATTCTGGAAGAAGAGTCTGCAAAAGACCTGAGACTGGGACGGAGATTTGTCTTCCAACAAGACAATGATCCAAAACATAAAGCAAAATCTACAATGGAATGGTTCACAAATAAACATATCCAGGTGTTAGAATGGCCAAGTCAAAGTCCAGACCTGAATCCAATCGAGAATCTGTGGAAAGAACTGAAAACTGCTGTTCACAAACGCTCTCCATCCAACCTCACTGAGCTTGAGCTGTTTTGCAAGGAGGAATGGGCAAAAATTTCAGTCTCTCAATGTGCAAAACTGATAGAGACATACCCCAAGCGACTCACAGCTGTAATCGCAGCAAAAGGTGGCGCAACAAAGTATTAACTTAAGGGGGCTGAATAATTTTGCACGCCCAATTTTTCAGTTTTTTATTTGTTAAAAAAGTTTGAAATATCCAATAAATTTCGTTCCACTTCATGATTGTGTCCCACTTGTTGATTCTTCACAAAAAATTACAGTTTTATATCTTTATGTTTGAAGCCTGAAATGTGGCAAAAGATCGAAAAGTTCAAGGGGGCCTAATTCTTTCGCAAGGCACTGTATGTCTCTTAGTTACATAGTTGAAAAAAGACATCCGTCCATCCAGTTCAACCTATGATGTGTGTGTGTGTTTGCTGTTAACCGTACATTGTATACCCCTGTATGTTGTGGTCTTTAAGGTGCCCATCTAATAGTTTTTTGAAACTATCAATACTCCCTGCTGATACGACTGCTTGTGGAAGAGAATTCCACATCCTTATCGCTCTTACAGTGAAGAACCCCTTACGCACTTTAAGGTTAGACCGCCTTTCCTCTAGTTTTAGTGAGTGGCCACGTGTCTTATTGTATCTCCTTTCACTGAATAGTTTGTTCCTTATGCTAGGGTCACCAATACAGTATTTGTACATTGATATCATATCCCCCCTCAATCGTCTCTTCTCCAGAGAGAATAAGTTCAGTGCTTGTAGTCTATCCTCATAGCTGATGTCCATTGTCCTCCATTCCCCTAATTATTTTTGTTGCCCTTCTCTGGACTCTTTCCAGTTCCTGAGGACCGGTGCCCAGAACTGGACAGCATACTCCAGATGTGGCCGGACCAGAGTCTTGTAGAGTGGGAGAATAATCTCTTTATTTCTGGAGTGAATCCCCTTTTTTATACATCCCAGTATTCTGTTGGCTTTGCTTGCAGCGGCTTGGCATTGCATGCCACTGCCAAGCCTGTTGTCTACCAGTACCCCCAGGTCCTTTTCCATCCTAGACTCACCCAGAGGTTCCCCCCCCCCCCCTAGTGAGTAGCTTGCTTTCTGGTTTCTGGCCCCCAAGTGCATTACTTTACATTTTTCAACATTAAACCTCATCTGCCATGTAGTTGCCCACCCCATTATTTTGTTCAGGTCCGCTTGTAAGGTTTCCACATCCTGCATAGAAGATATTGGCATGCTTAGTTTAGTATCATCCGCAAATACTGAGATTGTACTAGATATCCCCTCCTCTAGATCTCTATGAATAAATTAAATTTATTTATCTTGTTTTAGTTGAAATCATTCTCTCCAATCCCTGCCATAATCTTTGATGGGTGGGGGGGGGGGGAGGGGAGGTAGTAGAGCCTAGAAATCCGTCAAGAGTGTTGACCATGCCCTCCTCTTTCTTCCAATTCAATTCATAGAAGCTCTGGAGCTGTACTATAGCTTCCATGAATAAAAAAAAAAAACTATGAATAGAGGACATTTCATTTAATTGCCTGTCCTGTTCTCCATTCCTAGATTGTTTTTAATTTATGGAAGCTATAGTACAGCTTCCATGATTGGGGGAGGGGGGGGGGCGACACTGTTCTCCATTCCTAGATTGTTTTTCATTCATGGAAGCTTTAATACAGCTTTCATGATGGGGAGGGGAATGGGACGGGACACTGTTGACACACTTGATGAGTAGAGATGTATAGAACTGTTCGCCGGCGAACAGTTCCCGGCGAACTTAGCATGTTCGCGTTCGCCGCTGCCGGCGAACATATGCGATGTTCGGTCCGCCCCCCATAAGACATCATTGAGGCAAACTTTGACCCTGAACTTTACAGTCAGCAGACACATTTCCAGCCAATCAGCATACCTCCCTCCCACACCCTCCCACCTCCTATAAATAAGCAAGGGCAGCATCCATCTTAGATCATTCTGAAGCAGTGTGTGTAGTGAGAATAGGGAGAGAGCTGCTGCTGCTGCTGCTGTTAAGCTAGGGACAGTTAGTCAGTGTTCCTGGTCTTGCAGTGTTCTTGGTCCACTACTGCTGTAATATCAGCACCCCAAAAAGCCCTTCTAAGGGCTGGTATTTGTGTTTTTTTTTTTTTTTATATATATATATATATATATATATATATATATATACGTAGCGTCCCCAAAAGCCCTTTTAAGGGCTGGTAATTGAGTTGTTTCTTCTTATATATATATATATATCTATATCTATCTAGTGTCCCCAAAAGCCCTTTTAAGGGCTGGTAATTGAGGATTTTTTTTATTTATATATATACATATATATATATATATAGTGTCCCCAAAAGCCCTTTTAAGGGCTGGTAAGGTAATAGAGTTTTTTCTTTATATATATATATCTATATATATCTATTGTACACTGCAGTTGCCTGCCCGCTGTGTGTGAGAGGCCACAGACCTACCACAGACTGTACTGTGTGCACACCACACTCATTTCGGGTGGCACAGGCACAGTACCTTGCATTTTAAAAAATATTTTTTTTTCCTCTGTCATAATTGCAGTGAGTGCTGTGTCAGGTCCACAGAGTGCACTGTACCCACTGCAGTGCACTGCCCACCACTGATATATATACGGTGGCACAGCATCTTGTTGCAATAAATTGAAAAAAAAAAATATTTTTTATTATTGCAGTTGCCTGGGCTGCCAGTTACTGTCAGGTCCACAGAGTGTACTGTGCCCACTGCAGTGCCACTGTGTGCCCACCCACCACTGATATATAAGGTGGCACAGCAGCTTGCAAAGTAAAAAAAAATATATATATTTTTTAATTGCAGTTGCCTGGGTGCCAGTGACTGCTGTCAGGTCCACAGAGAGTGTACTGTGCCACTGCCCACCCACCACTGATATATAAGGTGGCACAGCAGCTTGCAAAGTAAAATAAAATATATTTTTTTAAAATTGCAGTTGCCTGGGTGCCAGTGACTGCTGTCAGGTCCACAGAGAGTGTACTGTGCCACTGCCCACCCACCACTGATATATAAGGTGGCACAGCAGCTTGCAAAGTAAAATAAAATATATATTTTTTAAAATTGCAGTTGCCTGGGTGCCAGTGACTGCTGTCAGGTCCACAGAGAGTGTACTGTGCCACTGCCCACCCACCACTGATATATAAGGTGGCACAGCAGCTTGCAAAGTAAAAAAAATATATATTTTTTTAAATTGCAGTTGCCTGGGTGCCAGTGACTGCTGTCAGGTCCACAGAGAGTGTACTGTGCCACTGCCCACCCACCACTGATATATAAAGTGGCACAGCAGCTTGCAAAGTAAAAAAATATATATATATTTTTTAAATTGCAGTTGCCTGGGTGCCAGTGACTGCTGTCAGGTCCACAGAGAGTGTACTGTGCCACTGCCCACCCACCACTGATATATAAAGTGGCACAGCAGCTTGCAAAGTAAAAAAAAAATATATATATATTTTTTAAATTGCAGTTGCCTGGGTGCCAGTGACTGCTGTCAGGTCCACAGAGAGTGTACTGTGCCACTGCCCACCCACCACTGATATATATGCCTGCAAGAGAAAAAGCCAGCCGCAGAGAAGCCGTATTCCTGAAAATATAAGAAAAATGCTGTTTTTTAGGGGTTCTGGACATGCTACAGAGCTGAAACTTGACAGGTACACTTTTTAGACCCCCCAGACACTAAATACAAAAAATGACATGCCTGCCTAAAAAAATGCCCGCTAAATGCCTGCAAGAAAAAAAGCCAGCCGCAGAGAAGCCGTATTCCTGAAAATATAAGAAAAATGCTGTTTTTTAGGGGTTCTGGACATGCTACAGAGCTGAAACTTGACAGGTACACTTTTTAGACCCCCCAGACACTAAATACAAAAAATGACATGCCTGCCTAAAAAAATGCCCGCTAAATGCCTGCAAGAAATAAAGCCAGCCGCAGAGAAGCCGTATTCCTGAAAATATAAGAAAAATGCTGTTTTTTAGGGGTTCTGGACATGCTACAGAGCTGAAACTTGACAGGTACACTTTTTAGACCCCCCAGACACTAAATACAAAAAATGACATGCCTGCCTAAAAAATGCCCGCTAAATGCCTGCAAGAGAAAAAGCCAGCCGCAGAGAAGCCGTATTCCTGAAAATATAAGAAAAATGCTGTTTTTTAGGGGTTCTGGACATGCTACAGAGCTGAAACTTGACAGGTACACTTTTTAGACCCCCCAGACACTAAATACAAAAAATGACATGCCTGCCTAAAAAAATGCCCGCTAAATGCCTGCAAGAAAAAAAGCCAGCCGCAGAGAAGCCGTATTCCTGAAAATATAAGAAAAATGCTGTTTTTTAGGGGTTCTGGACATGCTACAGAGCTGAAACTTGACAGGTACACTTTTTAGACCCCCCAGACACTAAATACAAAAAATGACATGCCTGCCTAAAAAAATGCCCGATAAATGCCTGCAAGAGAAAAAGCCAGCCGCAGAGAAGCCGTATTACTGAAAATATAATAAAAATGCTGTTTTTTAGGGGTTCTGGACATGCTACAGAGCTGAAACTTGACAGGTACACTTTTTAGACCCCCCAGACACTAAATACAAAAAATGACATGCCTGCCTAAAAAAATGTCCGCTAAATGCCTGCAAGAGAAAAAGCCAGCCGCAGAGAAGCCATATTCCTGAAAATATAAGAAAAATGCTGTTTTTTAGGGGTTCTGGACATGCTACAGAGCTGAAACTTGACAAGTACACTTTTTAGACCCCCCAGACACTAAATACAAAAAATGACATGCCTGCCTAAAAAATTGCCCGATAAATGCCTGCAAGAGAAAAAGCCAGCCGCAGAGAAGCCATATTCCTGAAAATATAAGACAAATGCTGTTTTTTTAGGGGTTCTGGACATGCTACAGAGCTGAAACTTCACAGGTACACTTTTTAGACCCCCCAGATGCTAAATCCAAAGAAATTTTTTATTTTTATTTTTTTTTAATTTTTCCAATAATTGGCTCTCTATCAAAAAATTATAATTTTTAAGAACTTTTTTTTGCGTGATCCCTCTCCGGCATGCCACAGTCCAGGTGTTAGTCCCCTTGAAACAACTTTTCCATCACTATTGTGGCCAGAAAGAGTCCCTGTGTGTTTTAAAATTCGCCTGCCTATTGAAGTCTATGGCGGTTCGCCCGGTTCACCGGTTCGCGAACATTTGCCGATGTTCGCGTTCGCCGTTCGCGAACGGCGAATTTTAGGTTCGCGACATCACTATTGATGAGTACATTTGACAGGTCCCTTGCCTCTATTAACCCCATTCACACGGGAAGATTATGAGGAAGGAGGTAGGGGGAATTGAAGTACAGAAGATTTCAACTAAAGCAGGAGCCATCAGCATAAGGGACATATCACAATGATTGCAAGTAATGTCCCCTGTGCTCTTTTTTTAAAACTAAACTTAGGCTTAAATACTTATTAAACAAAAAAAATGACCACTCAGCTTAGCACTTCAGCCCCTGTATACCCGACTTTAATGAGCAAACACTTTTCAAAGTGCATACTGTCTCTATTCGTAAAGTAAATCAACCCCAAACAGATTAAAGTGGTTCTAAAGGCTCAAGATTTTTTACCTTCATACATTCTATGTATGAAAGTAAAAAACCTTCTGTGTGCAGCAGGCCCTCCAGACTCCCCAATACTTACCAGAGCCCCATATCGATTCAGCAATGTGCACAAGAGCAGTGCTCTTCCAGGTCTCTTCCTCCTCATTGGCTCCTGCTACTGTCAATCACAGCCAGTGAGCCAATAAGGAGAAAAAGAGTATGTTATTAAAGCGCTCACAGGGGGTGCTGCTCTCTATTATGGCTGCTAGTAGAGGCAAATGGTCAGGCGGGGTTCAGGCAGGACACTGGTACTTAGACGAGTTGTCAGCTGGAACAGCCTTGGGGGGGAGTAGGGCTCTGATGCCTAGAGGCTGAGAGTGTTGGGCTGACCCCGGGTGTAAGGGGGGAGGGGGAGTCCGGGTGTGGACGATCCACTGTTCAGTGGGTGGGTGAGGATGGGTTGCACTCCGGGATGCTCTCCGGATGAGCGAAGCAGCTCAATGTTAATCATAAAAGAAAGGGGGAAAAAAGCGCCAGTAGAGTGCAGTTTTAAAAGAAGGAAGTTTTATTAAAAAAGGAACAGGTGACTCGATAATGGACTCACTTCAGTGCAGTCACTGTGGTGCCCTCCCTGGTGTTGGTCAGTTAGCTCGGTGCCTGCTCTGGGTCCTGATGCGGTCCAATCATCCGGGAGAAGTCCGGGGTCTCTCAGGCGACTTCCGGGTCGGATCGGCATAGGAAATGTGGAGCGTTGTGGAGGCTTCTTCCGGCTGCGTCTGACATCACGGGGTGTCTGGGCTTTGGTGGGCATATCCGGGCGTCACAACATGTTTCGGAGCATGCGCAACATGCCGCTGGCGGGCATGCGCACTCCTTTGTCAAGTGTCTGTGTCAAGTGTCTGTGTCAAGTGTCGACACTTGACAAAGGAGTGCGCATGCCCGCCAGCGGCATGTTGCGCATGCTCCGAAACATGTTGTGACGCCCGGATACGCCCACCAAAGCCCAGACACCCCGTGACGTCAGACGCAGCCGGAAGAAGCCTCCACAACGCTCCACATCTCCTATGCCGATCCGACCCGGAAGTCGCCTGAGAGACCCCGGACTTCTCCCGGATGATTGGACCGCATCAGGACCCAGAGCAGGCACCGAGCTAACTGACCAACACCAGGGAGGGCACCACAGTGACTGCACTGAAGTGAGTCCATTATCGAGTCACCTGTTCCTTTTTTAATAAAACTTCCTTCTTTTAAAACTGCACTCTACTGGCGCTTTTTTCCCCCTTTCTTTAGTGAGCCAATAAGGAGAGCAGGGGTGGGCCGAACCACGCTCTGTGTGTGAATGGACACATGGAGCAGCAACTCGGGAGCGAGCCTGCTCAGGTGCCTCATAGCAAGCTACTTGCTATGGGGACACTCAGCAGTAGGGAGGGGCCAGGAGCACCAGCGGGGGACATGAGAAGAGAAGGGTCGGGGCTGAATCACTGCACAGAGTAGGTAAGTATAACATGTCTGTTATTTTTATTTTTGTGTTTGCTTTTAATACCACTTTATTACCTAGGACAACTATGCTCAAACTTGTCTTAAGATTGGCTCCAAGTATACACTGAATATTTTTCTGATATTTAGAAATTTGTACATTTACCAATGTATTGGCACCCGTAACACTGTGCTCCCAACACATTTACTAGAAAAAAATGCACATCTGATAATCTGAAAACCCACAAAACCTGTACTCTGAAATCTTGACAAGATGGTCTGTCTATTGAAGTTCTGTGTTCCAGTAGAAGCGTTCCAGTTGGTGCTTCGTGATTGTGAACAATCAGCCCTCATTGCTTTTTTAATATGAAGATTATGGTTTAGTTCAGTGTTCACAGGTGTTGTTACAGCACACAGAATTCATATTATAAGAGGAGACAGGCCAGCCATCAAACAGAAAAATTAAAATGAACTGCAGACTCAGAAAATATACTCATCCTCCTCAATATAAAGCAGTTATGTGACATGTGGGACCATCAAAGAGCCAGGAATTGGCAGCACAGAAAAGTAAAAAAATGTAGGAAGTAAGCTAAATCCATTATAACTAGGTATTTTAGACTGCTGCTTCTCTTTACATTTTGAAACAAAAATTTATTTTGTACATTTATCTAGAACATTTTGTATTATGTTTTTTTTTTTTTTGTTACAAAACTATGTACTTTCATTTAGATGAGAGATGCATTCAAATCCTTTAGGGCAATCACATACATTGCAAGTTTTTTTTTTTTGCAAAAGTTTATCCTTGTTTGCTTCTGCTCTGTAAATACAGATAGAGACCATTCTACTACACTTTCTAAGATTTTTAATAATGATAAGGTTCAGTCTTTACTCTAACAGCTTGATGGGTTCCTGTCTATCAATAAGAAATGCTGCAGACCTGGCATCTCTTTAAACATGTAATTAAGGCACTAGAGATGAAGTCTGCAGTGCTGTACACTTACGGATATTGAATGTCATATTCTAAAGCCTACTACACACGATAAGATTATCGGACAAATCATCATTCTTTTTTTTTTTTTGCATGCTAGTCTCCATATCAAAATCGAAGAGGTTACTAAAGTACGAAAATTCTCATACGAAAGAATACAAATTCGAAGTGATGTAATGTATTGTATTGTGCTTGTATTGTATCTTTCGGATGAAAACTGTACTGATTAATCACTTGCCGGCCACCCTATAGCAGTTTTCCTGCTACAGGGCAGCTGTGCTTGGCAGGATCATGTATATATATATATATATATATATATATATATATATATATATATATATATATATATATATACACGTGATGCTGCACTTCCGGGTATTGAGAGTTAGTGTGCAGCGCCGGCGGCTCACTCCCACAGTGATTCTACACAGCAGAAGCTGATCAGCGGGTCCCACTGACCCGATGTCTGCCGGCACCCGCTGATTGTTTGATACACAGGCAGAATGGCAATCAACCTATGTAAACAAGGCAGATCACCATTCTGTCAGTAAGGAAGATATGGATCTTATGTTCCTGCAAAGCAGGGAAACAGATCTATGCCTTTCCCTAGTGAAAGCACCTCCCCCACTACAGTAAAGCACTAGCTAGGTACAAAGGTAACCCTTTAATCGCCCCTAATATTAACCCTTTCCCAGCCAGTGTCATTCGTATAGTGACAGTCCATATTTTAAGCACTGATCACTGTATTAGTGTTACTGGTCCCCAAAAAAGTGTCAAAAGTGTCAGTTAGTGTCCAATTTGTCCACTGCAACACCACAGTCCCGCTATAATTCACTGATCGCCACCATTACTTGTAAAAATAAATAAATATATAAATAAATATAAATTCCCTAAATATATCCCATAGTTTGTAGTCGCTATAACTTTTGGGCAAACAATCAAAATATGCTTATTGGGATTTTTTAAACTAAAACATGTAGCAGAAGACATATTGGCCAGAATTGATAAAAAAAAAAAAAATCATTTGATTTTAAATTTTTTCTAAATTTTTTGGTTTATAGCGCAAAAAATAAAAACTGCAAAGGTGATCAAATACCACTATAAGAAAGCTCCATTTGTGAAAAAAAAGGACATAAATTTTATTTGAAAACAGGGTCGTATGAGCTGCGCCATTGTCAGTTAAATTAACACAGTGCCGTATCGCAAAAAAATGGCCTGGTCAGGAAGGGGGGTAAATCTTATGGAACTGAAGTGGTTAAACGAAAATCGTACAATCTGGTATTATATGAGAAAAGTTTTTGTGCATGTCCCTTCCGATAATTTCAGATAAAAGCTGTGTACTAATGATTAGAATATCGTACGATCGCTTTGAATATTGTATTTTTTGTACGATTTTCTGATCATGTGTACAGGGCTAAGCAACAGATTTATTTTAATTCAATCCCAAGCTCTGTTTAGACTTTAGGGAAATTGGTTTGATAAATTAACCAGTTCTGGACCGGAAGGATTTGCCCCCTTAATGACCAGGCCATTTTTTGCGATTGGCACTGCAATATTTTAACGAGAAATTGCGCAGTCGTGCAACGCTGTACTGAAATAAAACTGATGTCCTTTTTTCCCACAAATAGAGCTTTCTTTTGGTGATATTTGATCACCTGTGCGATTTTTATTTTTTTGCTATAAACAAAAAAAGAGCAACGATTCTGAAATTTTTTTTTTCACATTTTGCTATATAACATTCCCAAAAAAAAACTAAAAATCAAAATTTGTCATCCTTTTAGGCCAATTTGTATTCTGCTACATATCTTTGGGAAAAAATCGCAACAAGCGTATTTTGATTGATTTGCGCAAAAGTTATCATGTCTACAAACTAGGGGAAAGAATTATGTAATTTTTATTTTTTTACTAGTACGATCTGTGATTTTTAGCAGGACTACGACATTGTGGTGGACAGATCGGACCCCTAACTGACATTTTTGACACTTTTAAGAGGACCTGTGACATTACTACAGTAATCAGTACTAAAAATATGCACTGTTACTGTAATAATTACACTGGCAGGAAAGGGGTTAACCTAGGGGTGATCAAAGGGTTAATTTTGAGCCTAGGGGAGTGTTTTATAACTGGTTGTGGGTTGGGCTTGTGAAATGAACACAGAGACCTGTGATCCTATATAGGAGGATCACAGGTGCTCTGTGATCATTTCAGAGAGAACAACGATCAGCTGTGTTTACAATAGCTGACCGTTCTTCTCTCTCAGCAGAGAGCGATTGCGGGTGCCCGGCGGCAATCGGAGCCACCTGACCTGTGCATCGGCTTCCCCGCTGACGATCGCTCCCGCCCCCCTCAGCACCACTTCTGCAACTAACGTACCCCTACGTTGGTTCGCGCAGCTGTGCCAGCCTGCCACAGTAAAACTGCGGCGGGGAGGTCGGCAAGCGGTTAATTGAAGCGACACACCAAAATGTTGAAATCCAAATAAAAGGTTTCATTGCAAAACATGTTGTGAACTCGATAACTAACGCATTTTGTGGGCCTCACTCCGCTCCTTCAACAGGGCTTAAGAAAATGGCTGATGAAGGATAAAATTGTATGCGAAAATATGAGTCTCTTTCAGAAGCTAATGAATGCAGCAAGACTTTAGGGAAAGAAAGTGAATCAATAACAAGAGCAAGGGGACGAGTGACTGAATTCTGCTACCGTGGTTGCAAGGAAAAAATATATACAGTAAAACCTTGTATTGCGAGCATAATTCGTTCCGGAAACATGCTTGTAATCCAAAGCACTCTTATATCAAAGCGAATTTCCCCATAAGAAATAATGGAAACTCAAATGATTCGTTCCACAAGTCCTTCAGTTTATAGTTTATATACAAAGATTATAGCAATGTGATAGGTTGTGTAAATATAAAATGTCCATCCACAATATGCAGCCTTCCCAAGGTGATTAGAAGCAAAATCTAGCAGAGCTACAGAGTATAAAAGAGAAGAGAGGCGCCTCTAAGTGTAGCAGTATGGTTACATTTAATGAAGGTTCAACATTTAGCAACTCACATGGTTGATAATTAAAATAGGCACACCTAAGTATGCAGGCATCGGGGGTCAAGCTGTCCACATAGACCATCCTCTGAACCACCGGCTCTCATCACTGTCAGTCTGCAATCGGGACCGGGAAGAATAGCCTGCAGTAGAGTGATCTGAAAGGGAGTCTCTTTCAGTCTCTCGTGGAGTGCAGCGGGGAAGGGATGATGAAGATGGCTGTGCAGAGGACGGTCTATTGGCGCTTTTCCACTGCATGGAACCGCATGGTATAGGGTCGGAACGGTTCGGTTCGGTACGGTATAGGTTTGCTTTTCCACTGCATGGAACCGAACGGTACGGTACGGCTCTGAAAAAACAGTACCTACTCGATTGTGGTTCCAACAGGTACCAAACTGGTACCATATCCCACAATCCTTTGCATGCAGTCACTACTAGCCACTGATTGGTCAGAGAATCCCACCCACCCCGTTGTTATCCCACCCACTTAACTTAGTACTACTTTAGTGGAAAAGCAAACCTATACCGTGCCGTACCGAACCGTTCCGACCCTATACCATGCGGTACCAACAGTGAAAAAGCAAACCGGGCCAAGCAGGGCCGAGTAGAGCCGAGCCGGTACTAGCCGGTACTTGCAGTGGAAAAGTGCCATATGTGAACAGCTTTATCCCAGATGCCTGCATACAGATGTGCCTGCTTTAATCATCAACCATGTGAGTTGCTAAATATTGAACCTTCAATAAATGTAACCATATTGCTACACTTTAGAGGCTCCTCTCTTCTCTTTTATACATGACGCTACTTGTATATCAAGACATCGCTTGTATATCAAGTCAAAATTTATTTAAAAAATGTGCTTGTCTTGCAAAGCGCTCTCAAACCAAGGTTTTACTGTACTCTTTTATTAGGTAGCAATAGAAACTGCAAACTAAGGCTGAAAGGCAATTACTTTTCAAATACAGATTGCGCTGTAACTATATCTTTTAGAATATTTTTTAATGAATTTCAGAATATTTAGTATCCATAAACTAGAAGTAAATTTTCGGATTCCCCAGAAGATTGTAAATGGTCAGTAGACATCACAGAGACCTCAAAACATTCCATTCTGTCCACCAGCAACTGTTATAAAAACACGAGCAGGAATAATATTGTAGATTCAAAACGATGCAGCTTCTTTGTAGAAAACAAGGAGGTAAAAACGTTATAAATAGCCAAGATGTTTTCTTTCTCCCCATTTATAGTCCTGAGAACAACTTCTTGAGAAACACTGAAAAAAAAAAACCCGGACATATGACAAAAGAGTGAATTCTTGCGAACAAATGTTAAAACTGTACATAAAATGCCCATTTTAATATGGGTTGCTTGTAAAAAGCGAGGCAAAGCAGATCATTAAAACGTCAGGCTTGGGGCACAGTGGAAATAAAATGCCTGTACTGCAGAGTAAACACTGAGCACTTATATAATTATTTCCTCTTGTTTTATTAACACTTCTGCTGCCAGAGGGCCCTTTAATGCATTACTTCACGGGGCACCCCTTTAAAACAGATTACTGCCTTATTTTGTGGCATTTTTTGAGCTGTTTTAATGTTATTAATGGTTTTACTGTTTAGGCCCAAACTCTGCTGTAGTTTACTCTTACCTCACTTCTCCACAATAGACCAATCAGGTCAGCATCACTGGGAGCGTAGGCAGTATGTATGAAAGTGCTTCTGTTGTATGCAACAAGTAGAACCTCCTTTTCATATATTTAACACATTATTGAGATAAGGCTACAATCCGCAGCAAAACAGGTCACATCTGGAGCCTACCGTCCATTAACCATAGTGGGTTTATTTATGAAATAGGCAATGACTTTATTTGATCACAGTTGCATTTTTTATTATTATTATTATTATCATCATATTATCTACTATTCATATAGTGCCATCGTATTCCACAGTGATTTCCGGAATATACAGTATTTTGTAAAATATAAAGCACAGACACTTTAAAGGATATCTAAACCCAAGAACAAAAATGTAATGTATTGCAATTTACCAGTCTTTAAATCTAGTGGCTGCTTAACCACCTCCCAGGAATTGTTGTGCCCATACATCAGCTCGGAAAAAGGGTTGTCCCAGGATTATGATCAACCCAGTACTGTTCTTTAGAGCCGGTGGTCAACTTTCAGAAGATAACAGCCAAAGCGGCTCGGGAGCCGCTCAGCCTTTATCCCAGCGAGCGGAAGGGGATGCCCCCCCCCCTCCCGCCATCTTCCGCGGCTCTTCCCAGGTCTCCTGCCCCACAGAGAGACCCGAGCAACCAGCCGGCATGTCCGTGAGCTGGTTGGAGTCCCGAACAAAGCCAGATTCAGCTTTGATCGGGTCTCTGATCTATTAACCCGGAAGCGGCGTCATGACGCCACTTCCGCTTTACTTGGCGGCTAACGACACCGAATTTAAAAAACAGTATTCAAAAATGACGATTTCAGAATTTTTAATACTTTGAAGTGCAGTGGAGGGGTCTGGGGTCTTTTAGACCCCCGATCCCTCCATAAAGAGCACCTGTCACTCCCTATTACTGTCGCAAGGAATGTTTTTTTTTAATAAACAGTGCTAAAAATAAAACATTTTTTTTTTTTTAAAGCACCCCATAGCCGTGAGCTCACAAAAGAAAACACAAATGTAAGTTACCCCCGAAAATGAAAATGGTGTTCAAACCACACATGTGAGGTATCTCCACAATCGACAGAGCGGGAGCAATAATTCTAAAAAAAGAGCTATGCTGTAACTCTAAACTGGTAACCATTAAAATTTTGTAAAGCGTCACCTATGGGGATTTTTAAGTACCGTAGTTTGTCGCCATTACACAAGTATGCACAATTTTAAACCATAACATGTTAGGTATCTATTTACTTGGCATCACATCATCTTTCACAATATATAAAAATTTTGCTTAATTTTACTATTTAGTTTTTTTTTCCCAAAAAATTGCATTTGAGAGACCACTGTGCAAATACTGCTTGACAAAAAATATTGCAATGACTGCCAATGTATTCTCCAGGGTCTTTGCTAAAAAAAAAATATATATAGATATATATTTATATATATATACTTATATTTTTTATAATGTTTGGGGGTTATAAGTAATTTTCTAGCTAAAAATACTGATTTTAACTTGTAAACAACAAATGTCAGAAATAGGCTTGGTCCTTAAGTGGTTAAGTTTTCATTTCAGCTAAGAATATTATCTGTTTTGTTGCAGAAAGTCAGTGCCCCTGATAGTTCCTGTGACCTGGACTGAAATCACTAATAATTTTATCTTCTTCTCTGTAAACTATTAATCCCCCACTCCTCCTGTAATGGAGATAAACAAGTCCAGTATAGGTGATCATTTTGATACATTCTGGAATGTATCAGTGGAAGAAGGAGCGTAGTCACCCTAACACAGGAAGTGTGTTACTAGCAGGATTACCAGGTTAATATTAAGTTTTCCTTAAAGGGTTTGTAACCCTAAATTATGCCTTGCTGCCAGCCCCTCTCTTTCAAGCTCCCATCCTGCACTGTATAAGTGTTTGTAAGAAACAAAGCCTCTTAATACCTTTTTTTAAAGTATCTTTGTAGTTTTGTAGATTGTAGTATTACAGCGGCCGGCTTCCCCTTTGTATGACCTGTAGTTGTATTATAGCTCTTGTCTAATCAATCTGTGGGATTCCAAGCCTGTCAATGCACTGCAGGTACCCTTTTGTCCTCCAAGTTTGTATAGCCACAACTTTTCTAAATATGATTCTGAATCTGCAGTTCATGTAAATACAGTGAACAAAATTATAAACGCAACACTTCTGATTTTGCCCCCATTTTTCATGAGCTGAACTCAAAGATCTAAGACTTTCTCTATGTACACAAAAGGCCTATTTCTCTCAAATATTGTTCACAAATCTGGCTAAATCTGTGTTAGTGAGCACTTCTCTTTTGCCAAGATAATCCATCCACTTCACAGGTGTGGCATATCCAGATGCTGATTGGACAGCATGATTATTACACAGGTGTGCCTTAGGCTGGCCACAATAAAAGGCCACTCTAAAATGTGCAGTTTTATCACACAGCACAATGCCACAGATGTCACAAGTTTTGAGGGAGCGTGCAATTGGCATGCTGACTGCAGGAATGTCCACCAGAGCTGTTGCCCATGAATTGAAATTTCATTTATCTACCATAAGCCGTCTCCAAAGGCGTTTCAGAGAATTTGGCAGTACATTCAACTGGCGTCACAATCGCAGACCACGTGTAACCACACCAGCCCAGGACCTCCACATCCAGCATCTTCACCTCCAAGATCGTCTGAGATCAGCCAACCGGACAGCTGCTGCAACAATCGGTTTGCATAACCAAAGAATTTCTGCACAAACTGCCAGAAACCGTCTCAGGGAAGCTCATCTACATGCTTGTCGTCCTCATCGGGGTCTCCACCTGACTGCAATTTATTGTCGCAACCGACTTGAGTGGGAAAATGCTCACATTCGTTGGCGTCTGGCACTTTGGAGAGGTGTTCTCTTTACAGATGAATCCTGGTTTTCTTAGATCTTTGAGTCAGCTCGTGAAAAATGGGGGCAAAAACAAGTGTTGTGTTTATAATTTTGTTCAGTATAATATAAATTCGTTTAATTAAAGGAATAAGATCACCTTTTGTAACATGTTACACTCATAATCAGCATGAAACATGTTACAAATACAACCCCCCCCCCCCAGTCCCCAGTTTGACAGCAAGCAGGGGTTCCCTTCACCCCCATTCGCTATCACAATCTAAACAAAACGTGGCCGAGCGGGGCTCTGTCCATTCTGATGCGTCATCCATTCACAGTGTTCTGTGATTAGGGAAAACGACAAGTCCCCGCAGCCTTTGCGGCTGTCAGCTTGTAGTTCTCAATGAACTACCAGGGCACTATTGATCACTCTTAGTAGTTCATTGAGCTTCCTGTCATTGTATAACTGCCTCCTGACATTGGAGGTAAGAGCAGACAGCTACACAGACAATTAGCAGGACCGTGGCATCACACCCATGATCTGCTGATCCTGTGTGCAGTCCTTTAAAGGATCTAGCAAAAAAAAAAAAATAATAAATATTTTTCTACCTAAAAAAAAAAAAAATGTTGATTGATTGATTGATTGATTTATTTATTTATTTATTTTTGGAAAAGTGTACTTATCCATTAAACCAGCCACAGACCTGGACAGTTTAAAATTAGCACATAATTAAAAAATGCATAAATCCAGAGACTTACTGTAGTTTTCAAGAAAAAAACAACTTGGCTCTACCCCTTCCTGACCCCCACATTCCAATTGGTTAGTAAATGCACCTGTCACACTAAAAGACCGATGAAGAGGTGAAGGGGATATGGTTATCCTCGCCTTCACAGGAAAATCCAAGATTTGCATACCCTTTCAGCTACTTACAGTATACCTCTGAATTAATTGATCATTTTGACATGCGATGTTCACTGAAGGTAACCTTTGCGTATTTGTTTTTCTTTTTTTTTTTTCCTTTCCAATTCACTCTAGTTTTTGACAAGTTTACTTTAAAATATTATTACCAGTACATAATGATGACAACACTGTTTACCTTTCCATCCAATCTGTAATTAATGTCAAAGTCTCAAGAAAATGAGATCCTGACAGCTTTTATCCAGCATGTAACACAATATAGCAAGATCATGAACATTACAGTATGCCACAGAATGAAGTGTATTTTCAGACCTCAATAATAGTCTTTTATTGGCATAATACCATAAGAATAAGTACTGTATATGTGGCCTTATTCAATACAGTAATGAAAAGGTAATACAAAAAGTACATTAATTCAGAGTAACCAATCAGAAATGATATTGTCAGTGATCCCATTATAATAATTTGATTATTCACTAAAGATTTATACTTTTTTGTACTGTTTCTTTTGTGATGACATACTAAGGGAGCGCTGTAATGAATATGTGAAATATCTCAGGGTGTGTTAAAGCAGTTTGAAACCCAAAAACTAAAATGTAATGTATCGCAGCTTATCAATAGATGTGGTGACTGCATTAGTTGTCTTTTTTAGCCTTTATTGCCTCTGTTTTCATCTAATGGTCTAGACCAGTGATGGCGAACCTTGGCACCCCAGATGTTTTGTAACTACATTTCCCATGATGCTCATGCACTCTGCAGTGTAGTTGAGCATCATGGGAAATGTAGTTACAAAACATCTGGGGTGCCAAGGTTCGCCAACACTGGTCTAGCCAGTAACACACCTGCTGTATTAGAGTGCTCCCACTCTGCATGAAGAAGCGCAGGGAGCACAACAGCATGGTCGGGGGGAGGGTGGGGGGTTAGTTGTACTCCAGCTCACACTTTATAATCAGTTGTAATAACACTTTTTTTACTTTTAAGACCCCATGGTCAGCCTGACAAGTCGCGGTCCATGCATTGCTACGGGAACCGTTCTAATAGGAGGGACTCAAGTCGCTCCGACTTAGAAAAAGGTTCCTGTACTACTTCGGGGTGACATCGGAGCGACTTGCATAGACATTCATTATATGAAGTCCGTGCAAGTCACGCCGAAGTCGCCGTGCACGCGACTTCACAGGTCGCCCCCAAAGTCGTGCCGCGTTAGTGTGAACCGACACTTAGGATTAATGTTTTACATAAATAAATAAAAACTGATTTTTAATCACCCGTCAGTAGTAAATAATTATTATTATTTTTTTCCCTAAATATTCTTATCTCTGTAATACATCTTTGTAACACATCTAGAGGAGAACTTGTTCTTTGGAAAAACATCAGACTTACTAGCAGGATCACCCAATGAAAACAGGAGAAGGAAAAAATAAGAATAGAGGAAAGACAGCCTAAAATAGAAAAAAGAGAATTGATAAGCTGCAATATAGTAAAGGTATTAAATGTTTGCTTTTGAGTTTAATACTGCTTTAATTATTACTAATTTGTGGCCTGCTTTGAATAATTGTACTGTTTGCTATTTTTTCTATAAAGCAACTAAAACCTGTGTATGAATCCATGTAAATCTGTTTAGAGATGCCTCCACAACCACAGCTCTTTCTCTCTTTTTTTTAATCAGCTCCATACATACAGCTGTAACAATAAATAAAAAAATATCAGCAGGAAAATATGCTAGGTATGATGTAAAACAAATAAAGTTTGTGTTATGTTAAGTGTCCTATGCTGCCTACACAGCAGAGGAGAAATATGCAGGCGGAAAGAAAAATCCACAGTGTCCTTTTTGGAATTGCTATAAAACTGACAGCTGAATAAAATGATTGCTGTATTAATTGTGCTGGAAAATTTCACTGTATAGATGGATTTAATTTGCATTTACCTGTTTTAGATGAGAATTCATATACGAAGAGGCAGACAATTGCAGATGTCAGTCATGAATTATCCGTAGTTTTAAAATTTTTGGAAGAGCGTGGTGCTGCTAAGACCTGAGAGGAGGTTTCAGGTACAGTACATACCACTGGTCCCTTTGAAAAAAAAAATATATATATAACATATATATATATATATATATATATATATATATATATATATATATATATATATATATCGGAATCTTAATTTTCTATCGGACACTGTACTACGAAATACTCCCACAAATACAGGCCATTAATTGCTGCCAAGATTTGTTCATTTGCACACACAAAAAAGTATTTTTCCTAACAAATTCATTCAAGGCCATGTTGCAAAAATGAATACATCCCAATGAAAGTCTTAGGAGCAAAGCTACATTTTTTACAACAAAATCCTAATTAACAAGAATTCAACTACAAGTTAGTCTAATTATTCATTAAACAGGTGAATATAAAAGGTTATAAAAGGTTGTTAGTTAACAAAGAAAACCCCTTCCCATTTCATGCTGTCAGCAATGGCATAACAGAAATGTCACAAGGCTTGAGAAAGAAAATCATTTCTTTACACAAGAAAGGTGAAGGCTACAAGAAGATCAGCAAAGCTTTACTTATCAGTCAGAATACTGTAGCAAAAGTTATACAAAGATGGAACTGCAACCATCTCACAGAGACATCCAGGCCATTCACTGAAGTTTACACCTTGACTGGAGTGTCTTCTGATGAGAAGGATTGAAGAAAATCGCAACGCAAGCTATGCAAAGCCAAACTGGGGTGATTGTTTACTGTGACACAATATGGCGTACACTGCAGGGGAATGGCAGGCATGGGTGTCATCTACAAAGGAAGCCTCTCCAAAAGCCCATGCACAAAAAAGCCTGCCTAGAACTTGCCAGGGTGCATGCTAAAAAAGAAGAAGACTACTGGGACTCTGGAGTGATGAGACCAAGATAAATGTTTTTAGAACTGATGGCTTCAAAACTGTATGGTGTCACAGAGGTTATGAGTACAAAGAAAAATGCATGGTGCCTACAGTGAAAAATGGTGGTGGCAGTGTCCTTCTTTGGGTTTTCCTGAGTGCTGCTGGTGTCGGGAAGCTGCATTTCATTTATGGTATCATGAATACACAGATGTACTACTCTATATTGAAAGAGAAGATGCTACCATCACTCCATTCCCTTGGTCATGGTGCACTTTTCCAACATTACAATGATACAAAACACATCTAAGGCCACTGTTGCATTTCTGAAGAAGAACAGGGTGAAAGTGATTCAGTGGCCAAATATGTCTCTTGATCTAAGCCCAATCGGGGAGCACCTATAGGAAATCCTGAAGAGACAAGCATGGTCGTTCATTGTATATTGTATATGTATTTGGGTAAAATCAGCCTGCCCATACAAGGTTCAAATCTCGGCCAGTCCCTGATGAACCGCCTGAAATTCGAACTATGGCTGGCTTAACAGCATTGAAAATGCCTAATCACAAGTTATGAGAATGCTTCCACTCTTTTTAACCATGACCATTGGTATGGTGTGACACAAGACACTGCCATGCAACCATGAAGGAGAACTGTAGATGGGATCACTGACATCTGGATCTCGTGTTTCCACGATTTTCTACCTTCACTTCATATTGTTGTCAAGCATGTGTTTCAGGGAACCTTGTCAAGTGTGTGTTTCAGGGAACCTTCCCCTCCATCAAGTCCCAGGAGGCCACTATCCCTGAGTACTGTGCAGAGCTCCAGAATGCCAACAGAGGCTGGAAGTGCTCCCTTCTCAGAGGCAGCCCAGTTCCACCACCACAAAGCCCAAGGCTGGAGCCTCTTCTTCCTTTGCCTCAGACCGTCCCTGATTGTATGGAATGATAAAAAAAAATCATAGCTTCTGTGGAATAGGTTATTGTCTTGGAAGTTTTTCGTAATTCTTTATGTTTACACAACAGGGATATGATGGCATCTGCATCACTTCTTATAGAAATATCAGCTTGCACTTATCAGCATATATGATGGTTAAAATTGAAAGGGATCTTCTGTGATTCAGATAATTTCAGCCTTAATGATCAGAAGCATTCATGTACCGAGACTACTAAATTTACCACAAAAGGTTCAAAATCATTTTAGAAAAAGGAACATTTTAAAGAATATCTTCATATATAAAACCTTCTTTGTTTAATTTGACTCCTCTAATCAGAATCTGATTCATATTTAAAGTTTGTTTATCTTTATAGTTTACACTAGACTAGACTAGAACTAGATGCATGTTAGCATTGCTATATCCAAAACCAATTTTGTGTTTCTTATGTTAAACAAATTAAAACCTAGCTATAAAATAATGCATTTGCCACAAGAGAAAGAGAAACAGAACCTGATCTAAAGTGCTTATAGTCGGCAAACACAACCCAATGATCCGACAATCATTAGGTTTATATCATAGCACTTAAAATGTCATTCCAATGCTGATAAGCTTCATGCACCGACCACTGGAACTGCAGGGGTTATTTGACCCTAAATTACTATTAAAACCTGCATGCAAAGAATCAATAGTAATCAAAAAGGTAGGTCTGAGTTGGTAAGGGCAGAACTCCCGCAGTTTAAAATAACCAGCGTCTCACTGCAAGGCCTCTCTCATTTAATGGATTTGCATGTACTTAGAACTCCAGACTCTCTTATCAATAAAGGATTCGGGTTTCGTTTTTCAGATGTGTCTCCTTTACCATTTAAGTGGTAATTCAAGTAAGAGTCATCTTTTTTAATTCCTCAAATAAGTGTCATTTTAGACTCTACAGTTTAGCATTTAGTAATTGCTTTAAAGAAAAAAAGTAGACTATTGTGTAGTATTCTATTTATAATTTATTATTTTTTTTTTTTTCAACAAACCAGGGAAATTTTCAGTGGATTTAACCTTTTAGTAAACACAAGCGATGAAATTTGCTGATGTTTCTAAAAGTCATAGATAAGAGCACCACTGAATAAGCTAGCCATATATGTAAAGGTCAGGCTATCTGACCCTACTTTGGGATCAAACTTGAGTGGTCCATTGTTTACCTGTGTATGGAAATAGTTCAGTGAACCTTGCCAAACTTCCTAACAGTGAAGAGATAAAGAAAAATAATTAAAAATGGGGTATGCCATCTTAGTAACACAAAAGGTTGCTATGGGGCTTGGGGGCAGGAAAGGGGCCCATGGGCAAAGGGACTGGACTGCCTGGTTTTACCTACCTGCCAAGTCATCCCTAAATGAATTTGCCCTAGGGGGGCTGGCATCCAGACTTCTCATGTCACTCAACAGAGTAAAAACAAATGCCAGTACCACCACCTTATCTTCTATTCTCTGCTTTACCACAACTAAGTAGCCACTAACATTAATACTCTTTCATGATCTAGCCACCAACCAATAATGTAAGGTAGCATCATTTTCCAAATAACTACCAACATAAGATGACCATTAACGTAAGGGGTTTGACTTTAAAGGAGCATTTATACTGATCAACAAAGGGATAGGGGCATTTATACTTACAGTATCACCAATGTTAATAGGCTTTTATTGAGGGCTATCCTTTTCCCTGATCACTAATGTACAATAAGTTTATATAATAATGGGGAATCCATTATTCATCAATGTGAAAGTACTGAAAATACAAGAGATGCATAGGGCATCACAAAAAGCATAGATACAACAAAGAGTGCAATTTAGGGTGCTGCCAACAGTGCTAAAGGGGGCCTATTATTAGGGAAGCAAAATGCCCAAGGCTGTAGAGATCTCACGTAAGAGGGAATGCGTGATATAGGATTAGGGGCCTAATCAAAATGTTGCTATAATGCCCTGTAATTTATAGTTATTTGCTGATTGCTTCTGCATGAATGATAAACAAGCAAACATTGAGCAGAACAGTTGCACACTATCTTTGCCCTCATCAGTCATTGGTAAATTAGATCTGAAGCTTATTTTCTTGGACAATAAGTGGCCAAAATATTAATATTTCATAATACAATGTGGGGTTGAGTGCACACATATGGCACATACTAACCAAATCTAGGAAATTCTAGACTGTGAAAAATGTTGTTGACAAACAATGCCACTCTCCCCAGTTAAGGCCAGAGTGTCATCAATACGTGATTTATTCTATCATAACAAGTAACAATCACATTTTAATTTAACAAATATCTTTTTAAATCAAGTTATACTCACTACTGAGTGTGACGGGGGTCACCAAAAACTAAAATGATGTATTCCATTTTGTTTTTTTATGTCGGAGTGCTTCTTAATTTTTTCATGATCTAAAATTCTCATGCAAATATTTGTTGCATATGAAATCAGTAAAATCACCAACTAATTTACCATTTGCTGCTCCTAATACAAGTGCAGTGCTAATCTGCCTTTTAGAATTTATAAATAATGCTAAATATATTATTATTACTATACAGGATTTATTTAGCGCCACC
This sequence comes from Pelophylax lessonae, assembly GCF_965119305.1. Classification (NCBI taxonomy): domain Eukaryota; kingdom Metazoa; phylum Chordata; class Amphibia; order Anura; family Ranidae; genus Pelophylax; species Pelophylax lessonae. The sequence continues at coordinate 106,350,490 of NC_138777.1, read as the reverse complement.
AGTTTACACAGCACTTTACAACATGAGGCCAGACAGTACAGTTACAATACAATTCAATACAGGAGGAATCAGGGGCCCTGCTCATTAGAGTTTACAATCTAGGAGGAAGGGCTTAGTGATATAAAAGGTAATAGCTCTGAAGAGGAGGGTTTTCAGGGACCATCTAAAAGCAAACAGAGTAGGAGATAATCAAACAGATTGGGGAAAGGTGTTCCATAGGATAGGAGAGGCTTGAGAAAAGTCCTGCAGACGGGCATAGGAGGAGGTGACGAGGGAACTAGAGAGCAGGAGGTTTTGGGATGAACGAAGAGAACGATTAGATTGGTATTTTGAGATTAGATTAGTGATGTAGCTGGGGGCCAAGTTGTGGATGGCTTTGTTATTAGTATTTTGAATTTACTTTGTTGGATGAGCGGAAGCCAGTGGAGGTATTGACAAAGATGGCTAGCAGACACTGAGCGGTTGGTAAGGTGGATGAGCCTGACAGCAGCATTTATGATAGACCTAAGGGGGAATAGCCTATATAAAAGGTAATCCTGTGAGGAGGGAGTATCAATAGTCAAGTTGACCAGTGAAGGAACTAGGAGCTTTGTGGCGTCATTGGTTAGGAAGATTTTGGAGATGTTGCAGAGGTTGAGGAGGCAAGATTTGGACAGTGATTGGATGTATGGCCAAAAGGATAGTTCAGAGTCCAGGATTACATCTAGAACCTAGAAGGGCTAATAGTTGTTCCATCAATCTTGACCAAGAAATCAGGGGAAGGGGCACATGGGGAAGGATAAATTATGAGCTCATTTTTGGATAGATTGAGTTTAAAGGAAGTTGTGTGACGCTGATATGTCTGTTAGTAAATTAGTGATACGTGAGGAGACTAAAGGTGTGAGCTGAGGGGTAGAGGGATTAATTTGAGTGTCATCAGCAGAGAGGTGGTATAGTAAGCCATGGGAGGCTATCAGCTACCCCAGGGAGGAGGTGTAGATTGAGAATAGGAGAGGTCCAAGAACAGAACCTAAGGAGACCCCAACAGAGAAAGGAAGAGGCGAGGAGGAAGTAGAATTTTAAGTAACGCTAAAGGTGTGTTAAAGGTTATATAATATATATATATATATATATAACCAGATGGTAATGACCCCCCAATGTATGAGTGGTCAAAACAGCTTAAGGAAGTACCTATAGGTAAGATGCAGCTCCTGTTCAGTGCTCCCAACCAATAGCTGAAACTGTTGACTCGAGTGTTCTGACGGGTGGGGGCCTTCCCCGTCAGAGCACAATAAAACAGAAGGGGAGTTTGCTGTACTAACTGTGGATAGTTAGTACAGCAGTTCAGACCTGAGCAATCAGTTTTTTTTTCCTTCAGGGTTAATTGAAAAAAAAAGAAAAACTAGCAATGTGTACTAGGCTTAAGGGACAACAGTCACTTCCCTCTCGCTCAGTGTTGTGCTGGGTGCCTGAGTGATACATTGGCAGCTAGAAGAATGATCACTTGCAGCATGGAGAAGGAGGGTATGACTAAGCCCATGTAGTATTGGAATAGCAGCTTCCATAGGGTACTGGCAGAGTGATTTCATTTGCAATAAATGTAGAATCAAGCACTAGTATGTGCCTACTATTCAACTTTCAGTTCATACTAATGACAGTCTTGCCAGTACAAGAAGGTTTTAAGGAAATACCAGCTTAAACTGAACAAATAATGTTCTGTCCACATCACTTATTCTTTATTTCTACAAGATCTGCATAGAAGTATTTTCATATTGTTATATTAAAATATATTGAACATCTGTCCCCTGGCTACCAACATAGCACAGCACAAATGGCTAGTATTTCTATTGGTAGAAGGCCAATGGCACATGGTCTTCTCATCTTCCTACCTGTCCCCTAATATTTCTATACCTCACAAAGGTAAAGAAGACTGGGAAATCGGTTTCCTCCACCCTAGCATTGATGCCTCGTGCTAGCTTGCTCACCTAAAATGTCTTCACCCACACTAAATGGATTGTCGACAAACTTCCAGGTGCAGAGAATCTTTATTCATGTTAAAACTTCACAAAAGCAGCATGATCAGAAGTACCTTGACACATTTCACAAGAACTGTTTAATTGTTCATAATGCCCTGTTAATTGCCTCTGTTTTAAAAAAGCAATGCAAATCAATAACACAAACTGGCAACAATACATACAGCATAATATAAAGCATATTTATACTAAGAAATCAATTTGTCATATGTGCTTAACTTAACAACCTAATCTGAGTCTGGAAAGCTTTTTCTCAAGAGCCTTTATGTATATTAGCTTTGCAGTGTGACTTCAATTACAGCATCTCGAGAATACATTAATTTAAAAAAATATATATTATTTCACAACTGCAGACACAAATGCCATGATAATTGTAAAGATAAGAATGTATTAAACTGTATTTAATACAAATTTTAAATTTTTAAACACAAGGTGAATTTTTATGTATGATAAAATTAATTAAAACTGCAGATATAAAAGGCAAACATTAATGCAAGTATTTTTTTAAATACAAGGAGTGTAAGTGCCTCTGACAGACTTGACTGATTGGTCTCTTGTAGCCCCTGTACAGCAGAGATGGGGTGTGAGAGAAAGAAATAGCACAAGCAACTTATCAATTCATGTCAATTCAATCCATTTTAACAAGAAGCACGCTGATAACGAAGAAAGCAGAGTGACAAAGAGACAAGTTCTTCAGTTTATTGCTTCTTTTTTCAGTGTCCAGTAACAGGCTGAGGTAGGTCAAGGTGGGCCCAGAGGAAGTGAGTTGCTGGCCATCAAAGTAAGGACATCTAGCAGATGAAAAAGTAAATATTTGGATAGAAGATTAATATTGCAACGAAATCTTTAGTTATTGTATATTCTAATGGACTTTAAACTTTTGTTTTGTTATTTTGATCATTTGGGAGTTCCACTTTAGACATTTATGGCTTTATGACATTATGACCTTTATGATATTTTCTACTTTTTCTTATAAAAAAGATCCAATAAACTAAATTTTTGACATACATTTAGGCCAAAATGTATTTAGCTACATGTCTTTGATGAAAAAATCTCAATAAGCATATATTTATTGGTTTTCGCAAAAGTTATAGCGTCTACAAACTATGGTGTGGTACTGGAATTTTTACGCAGCTTTCACTTTATGACTGCCTATCTAATTTCTTGAAGTGCTAAAATGTCAGGGCAGTACAAAGCCACCCCAAATTACCTTTTTTTGGAAAGTAGACACCCCAATTAATTTCTTGAGGGGCATGTTGAGCCCATTGAATATTTTTTTTTTTTTGGCACAAGTTTTTGAAAAATTATTTTTTTTTACACAAAGCTGTCATTGAAATGATATATTGGTCATGCCTGCCATGGGTATTTGTGTGGAATACACCCCAAAATAAATTCTGCTGCTTCGCCTGAGTATGGGGATCCCCAATGTGTGAGACTTTTTGGCAGTCTAACCGTGAACCCAAACACCAATCACCGCCTTGAGGCTTTCTAAGGGCGTAAATTGTTGATTTCACTCCTCACTACCTGTCACAGTTTCGGAGGCCATAAAATGCCAAAATAGCACAACCCCCCCCCCCCCCCAAATGACTCCTTTTCAGAAAGCAGACACCCTAAGCTATTTGCTGAGAGGCATGTTGAGTGCATAGAATACTTTATATTTTGCCACAAGTTTTGGGAAAATGACAACATTTTTTTTTTTACACAAAGTTGTAACTTAAATGATATATTGCCTAAACATGGCATGGGTATATATGAAATGACACCTTAAAATACATTCTGCTGCTTCTCCTGAGTACAGAGATACCACATGTGTGAGACTTTTTGTCAGTCTAGCCATGTACAGGACCCCGAAAACCAATTGCTTCCTTCAGGCTTTCTAAGGACATAAATTGTTGATTTTGCTCCTCACTACCTATGACAGTGTCGGAGGCCATAAAATGCCAAGATAGCACATAACCCCCCCCCCTCCAAATGACCCCTTTTCGAAATGTGGATACCCTAAGCTATTTGCTGAGAAGCATTTTGAGTATTTTGCAGATCTTGCTTTTTGTCACAAAGTCTTGAAAATTAAAAAAAGAAAAAAAAATGTTTCCTTTACTTTCTTCATTTTCCAAAACAAAGGAGAGCTGCAAAATACTTACCATGCCTCTTAGCAAATACCTTGGGGTGTCTACTTTATGAAAAGGGGGCATTGGGGGGCGTTTCGTGCTATCTTGGCATTTCAGGGCCTCCGAAATTGTGATAGGTAGTGAGAATTGAAATCAACAATTTACGCCCTTAGAAAGCCTGAAGGTTTACCAGGTGGGAAAGGAGAGCCAGAGCAAACCGTGAAAGGCGGCGGGAGGGGGGGGAGTCCCCTTCCACTGCTTGTAAAAGTAGTCTAGCGACTAATTATCCACTAGGATTGCTTTTATATGAAAGCTGACCGCTGCCTGTAAAACTATATCAAGATGATGCCTAAAACTGCAGGCATCATCCTGGTATGACCACTCAAAATTCAAGGAAGAACAAGTACATTGCTGGTCCTTGTTGGGCATATATTGTAAGGTTCTTTTTTTCTTTTCATGCAGCCTGTGGGCTGAACGAAAAAAGAGAACAAAGCAGATTTTTCCATTTGCATCGATCAAAGTGGATGAAGAAATCTCGGTCAAGAAAAGTGTTAAAAAATATATGGCAAAGCATTGGGGAGATCCGCCCTCTGTGTCCACCTCATCCCCTATGCTTCGCCATATATTTTTTTAACTGCAGTGGTGAAATCACTTCCTACAACACTGCAATCATTGATTTACATATATGCTGAGAGCAAACGCTGTTGCTGTCAGAATTAACAACTCAGTGCTGCAGCTGATGAGCATACCTGCAAAGCAAACAATGGTTAACAATAAAACACAGTAACAAAAAAACATTACAATATAATAGTATAAAGTGCAGTAAAACAGTAGAATGGTGATATCTGCAAAGAAAACTATGGTTACCAATGAAAAACAGTAACAATAAAACATTACAGTATAACAGTATATTATAAAGTAAAGGAAAAGAGTAAGAACAGAAAATAACTCAATAAAACAACACATATTTTTTTTTTTTTTTTTTTATATATTTTTTTTTTGTAACTTTTTTTCACACTTTTTCTGGAACTGTAAAAAAAACTTTAAATGTTCCAGGCTAGGGTCTCTCAAAATACGATAGTCATCTAACATCTTTCAAGACCCTGCATGAAAGTGTGTCCTAGACTGTGCCATGCTGTACACTATACTAATATTCTACTAGTGTGTGGTCCCCAATGCAGAGACCAGGTTGGTCAGGACAGGAGGGACAAAATTGAGGGTGTGACGCCTATATCAGCATTTTCTACAGACACAAAATCTTCTTTGGGGTGCTCTTTGGGTAGGGGTACCAGGAAGGACATCTGGAAAATGCCTCTCATACAGCCGGCACACTGCATCTGGATTGTGAATTTGGACCACAGCACCTTCTGGATACAGAAGGGCTGTGATGATCTCTTCCTGGAATTTGAGGAAAGATCCACTTCTTCCTGACCCTTTGCATAGCACATAAGTGTTCAGCAGAGCCAATTGGAATAAGTATACAGACACTTTCTTGTACCAGTGTCTGGCCTTATGGCCAATTAAGTACGGCACCATCATCTGGTCGTTGAAGTCCATCCCTCCCATGTTAAGGTTGTATTCGTGGACACAGAGGGGCTTCTCAACAACACCAGTCGCCGCTGCAAATTGGACTGTCTTATCTGCGTGAATGGAGGACAGAACGATAACATTCCGTGTGTCCCTCCACTTCACTGCAAGCAATTTATTACACTTAAGCAGGCTCTTTCCCCCATCTAAGTCAGGAATCTACAAGTCATTGGGGGAAGCCCCGGTGATTAGGTCACACGATGCCACATGCGCTAATTCCAGAATCAAAAAGGTGACTAAAAAGTGGCACGCTTGTGTAATAATTGTACATGTACAAATAGACAATTTTGTCACTGGTCCCCATGTAGTCTGAGCAGTTGGGGGGCTCCACATTGCTATCTTTTCCCTCATAAATCCGTAAACCACATGTATAGCCTGTTGCCCTGTAACAGAGCTTATACATCTTGACCCCCAAATCTAACAGTTTCTCTGGGGAGAAACTGTTTAAAAGCAAGGCGGCCAAAAAATTTAATCAGGGACTCATCAATGCAGACAGCTTGTTGGGGCATATACAAGGCTGCAAACTTTTGGTTGAAGTGATTTACAAGGGGACAAATTTTGTGGAGCCGGTCATATCCAGGGTCACCCCGAGGACGGCAGAGTTCATTGTCACTGAAGTGCATGAACTGCAAGATTTGCCTGTATCTAGTCCTGGCCATGGCAGCAGAGAACATGGGCATATGATGAATTGGGTCAGTGGACCAATATGACTGCAACTCACTCTTTTTAGTAATGCCCACGAGGAGGGATAGGCCCAGAAAGGTTTTAAATTCGGAAACAGTGATACGTTTCCATGCAAATTCTCTGGCAAGGGTCAAATTTGGATTTGTGGCAATAGATTGATTGATTGGCATATAAATTGCTTTGGTCCACAATAGATCTGTACATATCTTCAGTGAAAAACAGTTCACAAAAACCAAGGGGAGTGAAATTGGCTGTTTCCACCTGATTTCCGGGTTGGCCAGTGAATGGGGGAAGTACGGGGGGTACAGAAGTGGTGGGCTCCCAATCAGGATTTGCAAGCGCATCACGAAGGACACTATGGGCTCTACGGGCCTGTCTTCGAATTATTGGTGGCTGCGGGACACTACTTGTTTGAACTGCACTTATGCTACTCGCCATGTCACCAAGTGTTACTGCAGTGCTGGTTTGACTATGACCAGAATTTACTAGGCCGCTGGTGCTTTCCAGTTCACCAGAAGGTTAAGCGGCACTAATACCGACACTCTTTTGCATACGAAAACCCTAGGATTGTTGCGCCTCAGCAACAGATGAACGGGTTTGGTACGCCTGATCTTAACTGGGACCACAACTCCATTGTCAGAGCTATCTGTCAGAGTGCTCTCTACAGGATCAAATATTGAGCCTGATTCTGACAGTGAGGCTTTCCTTATTGCTCTCGTCTGTCATGCTCAGCATCGTGTAGGCTTTTTCACTAGTGTACCTCTGTTTGGACATTTTGGCCAATAAATTTATAGGTACCTAGTGTGACTCACAGGTAAAAAAGCACCTGGTTGTCAAGGACTGTTTGAACCGCTTCCAAAAAATATAACTGCTAGTGCTAGCAGAGATCAGATCTGACTCTGCTAATGCTGCAGTTTAGTGTTCTGTGTATTGGAAGTGACAGTAATCTGCTGATACTGCACTTCTTGGGGGATGGGCATAGGGGCTAAGCGCAGGTGCTAGCAGGTGTCAGGGCTGATCCTGAGAAGCTGGGTTTTGGGAACACAATACTAAACTATTGGTGACACTAGTATAATTTTGATCAGATCAAAGATAATGATCCGTTCAGACACTATACTAGTAATGGGGGTGTTTAATGTGTTTGTGTGTGTGTCACTAGCAATCAAAGTGTTAAAATGCATTACTAAATATGCGGCGGACAATCTGACGCTGTCCTGTATTAACGCTAACTGATGTAACTGACACTAATACAGTGATCAGAAAAAAGACCTGTACACTATAATAGTGACAATGTTACAGGGCAATGTAGGGGTTAACTGGGGGTGCTCAGGGGGTTAAGTCTTTATTATGGGATGTATGGCAGGAACCCTTAACCTATCTGGGACTGTCTCTAACTGCCACTAACTTTCTCTCACACTAACTGAAGTTACAAGTGACACTAATACAGTGACCAGTATATTATCTGTATACTGTCTATAGTGACACTGTGACAGGGAGTGAAAGGGTTAACTGGGGGGTGATCAGGGGGTGAAATGTGTGCCTATGTGTACTGGTGTCAGTGTAGTGCTTGTGTACTCACTATCTGATGTTCTCTCCTCTCACGCTGGAACCAAAAAGGGCTCTAGGAGAGAATATTGCATCATTTGCTGTGCCTGTGTTTACATTAAATAGGCACGGGATGCTCTGCAATTGGTCTGAACCGATCACTAGGTCCAGGCCAAAAATCATTGGCCTGGACTTGATGACTGATCAATTCTGAACCGAATCAGCACATTGCGGGGACAGCGCGCGCGCGCGCGCAACTGTCATACAGTTACGTTGGTTCACGCAGCCGAGCCACCTTGACGTAATGAATCTGTGGTGGGTGGTCGGCAACTGGTTAAGTACTGTATTTATCAGCGTATAATACGCACCGGCGTATAACACGCACTTTAATTTAGGAGGGAAATTTTAGGAAAAAAGCTTAAATTTGAAATAAACAGCATTGAACTCTGAACATTTTTTTTTTCATCAAATGCAGTCTTACCAGTGCCATGAATGCAGCCTCATCGGCGCAGGGTTCATGCAGCCTTATCAGCGCAGGGTTCATGCAGCCTCATCAGCGCATGGTTCATGCAGCCTCATCAGCACAAAGTTCATGCAGCCTCATCAGCGCAGGGTTCATGCAGCCTCATCAGCGCAGGGTTCATGCAGCCTCATCAGCGCAGGGTTCATGCAGCCTCACCAGTGCAGTGTCCACCAATGCAGCCTCGCCAGTGCAGTGTTCATGCAGCCTCACCAGCACAGAGTTCATGCAGCCTCGCCAGTGCAGTGTCCACCAATGCAGCCTCGCCAGTGCAGTGTTTATGCAACCTCAACAGTGCAGGGTTCATGCAGCCTCACCAGCGCAGTGTCCACCAATGCAGCCTCGTAAGTGCAGTGTTCATGCAGCCTAGCCAGCACAGTGTTCATGCAGCCTCACCAGCGCAGTGTTCCTGCAGCCTCGCCAGCGCAGTGTCCACCAATGCAGCCTCGCAAGCGCAGTGTCCACCAATGCAGCCTCACCAGCGCCATGTCCATCAATGCAGTCTCGCCAGCGCCAGAACAGTGTCCACCAATGCAGGGTAACAGCAACAGTAGCCTCGCCAGCGCCATTGCACAGATATTACACATTGCGATATACCGGTATTTAAAAAAAAAACAGGCTGAGAGGCGGTGGCGGACCGGACTTAGGAGAAGCAAGGAAGAGCGGCGGTATACCGGTATTTGAATAAAACAGGCTGAGAGGCAGAGGGGGGCGGACCGGACAGAGAAGAAGCAAGGAAGAGCGGCCGCTGTATTCAGAAGTCCCGCCGCATATGATAGACGTCACAGGTCCCGCGTCCCGGCATTGGGCCACTGTGTGTAACGCTCCTGCGTTTTACGTATGATGTGGATTTTCAGCTGCAGAAATATTCCACTTCAGTAGTCATGTAGAGAAACGCTGAGACACCATTCCCAACTCTCAATGACTCATCATGTGTGGATGATCTCAATTCAGCAAGTAAATACACACACTCAATAAGATGTTTCCTAGAGTGACTTATGTATATAGTAACATAGTGATCATAGGCTGAAGAGACAGGTTGGGTAGAGATGGTAGATGACAGACACTTGAAAGGAAATGTTCTTGAAAGTAAGATAGTAGCAGATGGGATGCAGATAGGTTTAGCAATCATGTATGGTAGCAGATGACAGAGTAGCAGGTGGACATACAAGAGAGATCAACTCAGTGCAAGAACAGGTGGTAGTAGGCTCAAGAGCTAGCAATCTTAGATAATGCAGATGTAGTAATAGTCCTTAGTATGCAGAGCTAGATAGTAAGCTTTAGTATAAAGGTTATAGAGGTTTCCCCTGTGGGGTACTTATAGCAATGTAGCAGAGGAGAGGTTCGGCAAGAGCGGATGATCCGGTAGCGGGATACAGGGATCAGCGCAGCGTGGTTCCGACAGCGAGGTATGCTTGCAAGCATGAGAGCTTCAAGACAGGTTAGCATCAAGGCACAAAGCAGTTTGAACGAACACATGTGAGTGAGAGCCGGCGATCTAAATAGCCATCCAGTCCGGCGCTCAGTGATGACAGCATCAGTCTTAAAGGTGTATGCGCACCTTACCAAAAGAGAATGGTGGGGCGCATACACTTATGAAAGAGTAATTAGGGTACCCAAAGGTACCAGAACATTACACTGTGCTGTCTATCTTAGGAGGACTTCCTCTGACAGCAACCGCTCATCCTTCCTTCTACTTGGCCCGGCCCACCCCCTCCTCTGCCCTGTCAGCGCTGCCTGGACTGTTTTTATTTTTAAAATAACACAGGCGTATAACACGCACTGGTGTTTTGCCCTCCATTTTTAGGAGGAAAAAGTGTGTGTTATACGCCGATAAATACGGTATATTTTATGTATTTATTCATTTTTTTGTTTAGGTATTTATTTTATTCAGGTATTCATATAGCACCAACAATTTACAATACAAAGATCTTTACGTATTGTACATAAGTCGCTGCTCTTAACAAACTTACAATCTAAGGTGCCTATCTTACATGCATACATGCATACATGCACACATATTTAGGTTAATTAAATGAAAGAAACCAGTTAACCTACCAGAATACTCTTGGAGTGTGGAAGAAACCTGGGGTACCCAGAAGAAACCCACAAAAGCACAGGGAGAACATGCAAACTCCATGCAGGTAGTGTACTGACCAGGATATACAGTAGGTCACAAGAAAAGATTTGATGGGTAAGCAATAGTCATTTTCCCATATATATCTTTACACTGGCAATGAGCTGAAGGTAGTTTAAATCAGAACATTTAAACCCGCAACTATAGATTTGCTTCGTTAGATAAAGGTTAAACTCCCAAATGAGAAGAATAAAGCCAAGCTTCCCGGTATATTAACAGTTGAAGCTTTTTCTGAATAGCTGTGTAATTTCATCCAAGTTACACAGTGTAAGGAGGAAGTTGCCAATACATTAAACATCAGCCCAGGTGGTTATATGTGAGAGTCACTTGTATTTTCCTTGTATCTAGGTTTTCATAGACATGACTCTGCAAACATTACTCCAACATTTTACACTTAGCTTTAGAGAACATAAGAGCCCAGTATCCCCATAATACATTTAAGTACACATGGTAAATTTTACTTAACATCCTGAGATAGGGGTGGAGAACCAAATTGAAAACACATGAATACACAAGTACATAAAACCTACATGCATGTTTGTATGTGTGTCATTAATTTTTTCAGTTAGTAACCAAATTCACAGTGCTTCTTTTTTAATGATATAATAATGTACATAATATATACTGTATATATATATATATATATATATATATATATATATATATATATATATATATATATATATATGTAATAATTTATATAATATATTTTTTTTTAGGTAAACTTATACTTTAAGGCATCACTTACATGACCAATTTAGGCCATCCAGCATTTCATTTGACATCAGAGCGGTTACATGCGGTTAGGGACAAAGGGGCAGCATTGGCCACAGAAAGTGTTTGTGCTGGCTGTGGCTGATCATAATAGCCTATGAATACCTGCTACAGAGAAATGCCATTTATTTCTGGAGTATGATCCAAATCCCCCTTTGCAAGTTTGGATAGAGTGGGAAGGGTTACTTTGAACCCTTGTCATGTTTTGTCATGTTGCTATTTTTGTCCCCATTAGGGTGATTCTTACTCTTATTTGTCCCGGGACAACCTGGTGACCTTTGTATTCTGGACGGAAAGTGAGGGAAACCCCAAATATTTTCAGTTGTAAACCTCAGACACTAAACATAATCAAAGCAAATCCCTCTATAGTGTGCAATAGCCTGAATCCAAAGCAATGAATCAAATTCTTCTCTGATCCCTCTACTACCTGTATCAGTCACTGAAAAGACTCTATGCCGACATACTATTAGCCTCCAGGGAGATGGCCTGCCACTCTGCTGCACACCGCAGGACTCAAAGGCTTAGCTCTGTGTATTTTTGTATATGCCTGTAAGCCTGTGTAGAGTGGGAGTGTGTCCCTTCCCTCCACTCAGCTTTAAGATATCAGGGAATTCTATGCTCTAGGTCTGCAGTCTGTGATATTAGATCCCTGCCCCTGCTGCTGGGGCGAAAAAAAAAAATCCTTTGATCTATGTATTTTCAGAATGAACTATAAATGGCTGGAGATAAACAGGTATAACGTATGTAGGAGGACTTTTTTCATCTCTGTGTATCACCTTAGACCAGTCACTTGATTGAGTATATGCAAGGGTTTATAACCACTTTAACAGAACAAGAGGGAAAATATTACAATGTGTACGCTTGCCCAAGTGACAAGTGTCTAGGGTGGCATTTACCCCACTTTGGGGAGATTTTCTCCTGCTTTCTGTTGCATCTACTGGACTTTACAAAATCACCCTAGTGGAATACAGATGTCAAAAAACAGACAAGAGTTTTAACCATTCCCTACTCTATCCCAATGCTGAAAAAACAAACAAAAAAAAAAACAGTTTGGTATATTTTCAAGAATCATCATTTCAAGCAACTCTGGGACACAATGTCTTGTATGTGTGTTTAGGTCAGATGACCACTGTCCAACCACTCTCTGGGGACATAGTGGATTTTACAGCTTGGGAACTTGCATCAGATGCTCTTTTGTCTTCCTATTGGCTTCCCTGATAAGCTCTGAGTGACGGGTCCTGCACAGGTGAGGCAACCACTCTTTTATTTCTTTACCAGGCCTTACACTGATCAAAGTTCATCTTGTTCAGCAGGAAAACACGTTGGAAAAATTTCCTCAATCGGATTTTCTGCAGTATTCTGATAGCAGCAAGTGGTGTTAGAATACAATGTCCAGGCAGGGAGATTCCTCCATCAAGGTCATTTGTGTGGATGGAGGAATCGGATATTTTTTTTTAAATTTAGCTCGATGGACAGTGTATGGCCAGCTTTATACTGGGAATCGCTCAAAAAAGAAAATATAACCAGCTCACTCATGCATCTGATACTGTATCTAGGGTGCATGGCCACACATTCAAACATTGTGGAAAGTAAAGAAAAATAGCAAAAGGAATTACCAGAATCTCTAAATAAATACTCCATAAAAGGTCCAGCCTATTCACAGTGCATGTTTAACACATTTACATGTCTCAGTCAAAGGTCCTTACTTATAGAGAATTTGCTAAAAATAAGGACTTCCAATGAAAATACATATGTCTCAAATACTTTGAATAAACTAGGCCTTTTATGTAGTACTTATCTAGAAGTGCTGGTGTTCCTTATGCTATTAAGTATCAGTCAAAAATAATTTTTTCTGAAGAACTCATTTGAAATTAACTTTTTTTTTTTTTTTTTTAGATTAAATGAGATTTTATTGCAAAAAAAAAAAAAACAGGAAAATAGGAAAATAAACAAAAGAGTACAATAGTTCCATGAAATAAACTTTAGTTATATATTCATGAATTGTTTTAATCTGAAAAAAAAAAGACTTTTCTTAGTTCTTGGATGTTTAGGAACTCATTACTGTATACATCTTTACTGCTCCTGGTTCTATAACATATTTTTATCACAAAAGCAAAAACAAATAACCAGGCGCTCCCGGGGTGCCTGTTGTATGAAGGATAAGAACCAGCCAGTAGGCCACCAAGGAAGTCACTATGCTGCCGGCCAGTAAAGCATGGGATGGATGCTGGAGCAGGATATAACATTATAACATTTAATGACAGCGCATAGGAACAACAAAAACAGGATCCAAGGGAATGCAATATAGACGTCCGATAAAGAAAGTTCAGTTTATTGATAAAAGGGGGGGGGGGGGCACCATCGTACATACCACCCTAGGAGACTCGATGGCTGATTGCCAAATGCTGCTGTGTGCTGAGGAGGAGCACAGAGAGGTGCTGAGAGAGGGGGATCCTTGCTGGATCCAGTCGGCGCAAGGATGAACCGTCACTGTGCTGCTCGGATGCGATGGCTGGAAATACGTCACTCCCCTTGCAGGAACCAGGGTGGAATGCAAACTTCCTCTGTTGCTGTGACTACGCGTTTCGCACGCATGCGCTTTATCAAGTCACGGGAAAAGACAGCAACAGAGGCATTTAAAGCCAAATGGAGGGGAGGGAAATGGATAATATTGGGGAAGGACATAATTTATCCCATTAATAACGGATTTAACCCATCAATACCCTTGCCTCACTCCTGACTTACAGAAAGGAATTTAGCACTATTCCTCTAGTAATATAATTAATAAGAAACATTCTGTCTTTAAGCAAAAACTTATGAAAAACGTAATACACAATGAGAAATAAAAATAAAAAATGAAAAGTAAAAAAAAATAATAAATATAAAAAAAAAAATATATATATATATATATATATATATATATATATATATAAAAGAAAAAATACAAACGAACATATAAAAAAGAAAAAATAATATAAAAAACAAACAAACAACTATGCTCTGCCACTACATGTTATATCCTGCTCCAACATATTTTTATCATCCTGTTGGTTCTCCATACATTTTCGTATGTTCAAAACAGGGGGTAAGTGAAATCTTTAATATTTGAGGTGTAATATGCATTGGGCCCTGATTACTAGAACTACCCCTACAAACAGCTGAGTTCTTTAACTTAAACCAGAAGCGTAACTAGAACCTTCAGGGCCCTGGTGCAAGAAACCATGAAGGGCCCCCCGGGACCCTTGGCCGGGGGCCCTTCCCTTTAAGCCTGGGGCTCTTCCCACTGATCCTGGGGCCCTTTACTCTCGTTGTGGAGCCCTTTATTACGGTCCTGCAGCGGGACCCTTTCCTGCCATCTTGGGGACTCCCCACGGGGGTGCAATGCCAGGGCCCGGTCGCAAGTGTGACTTTTGCAATCCTGGAAGTTCACCCACTGGTGTCAGTAGTTTTTATTTTTTGGTATTTTAATTGTATTATTTTTTATCATTTTAATTTATTTTTTTACAATGTTACTGACTCTGTCCATTCAGAAAAGGAAGGAGCTGGTAAATTACATATTCACGACCCCTTCCTGGTTCTCAATTGTGACACATCCCCTGCAGCAGCCGGCAGGAGAGGGAAGGGAGCACAGTGAGGGCAGTACAGTGGGGGGGGGGAGGACCAGGGGAGAATACAGGGGCCCAGAGACAGCAAAACACAAGAGAACTGGATAGGAGGAGTGGCGGGAGCAGCATACAGAGGAACCAATGTCCTCCATTTTCCTCCTGCAGCTACAGGAGGAAAAAGGAGGACAGTGATTTCTCTACATGCTGCCCCTGCCGCCCCTCTTTTCAGAGTGTACAGGGGAGCCACACGGGCCCCCTGAAGCATGGGGCCCAGTTGCAATTGCAACCCTTGCAACCCCTGTAGTTACGCCCCTGACTTAAACTACATGGTTCATGGTTCTACACTACAGGTTCAGAATTAGGGTAACCTACACCCCCAATGTCTTTGCAGTTTTACATCTGATTATATTATTTTAAAATAGTCAAGTGAGACATTAGTTTTTAATCAATGCAGTGGTGCAAAGTAAAATATTCATGTGCAAACTGCAATAACCACCAAGAATTGATTTCAATTTACTCTATTCAGTATAGTACTATGATAATTGTTTCGTTTCTGTGGATTACTGCATTTTGCACATAACGTTTTGCACTAATACTTAAGCACACATGTTGCCTAATATAAATATAGTATCAGATCCTTGCTGTATGGCACATCTATACTGAAAAGCATAGTAATTGTGCCCCAGAGCAACTGTCCATCCAACATCAAACCTTCATTCTCTATCTGCAAACTTCAGCACCAGGTTAAAGGACACCTGTGCTTTTCAAGACAAAGTAACATGTTTGTTTTGATCTCATCCTAACCAGCAGCACCTTTCCTAGACCCAGAAATCTGGTGCATATGAAATATCCATTACTTCTGAGTTTGAATGAGTACTATATGTGAGTCACTTACCAAGCACCAGTGCTGTTACATTGGGAGAGTCCATAGCCCCTTATAAGCTACAACTTGAGCAAAGCATATCTTACAGAAGGTGGCTTCTCCTTCTTTTTCTGGCACCTTAAGAAAGTGGTGCAGCTGATGTTGCTGAGAAAGGGGGTGATTAAAGTGAACTTGTTACTTTGCTTTGCATGGGCAAAACATGGGCACAATTTAAATCTGAATATGGTCCATTATCCATGTGAAGCGGTCCATTATCCATGTGAATCAACATAGTCAAGTGATGCAGATTAGACTTTAAGCCAAAGTCAGTAATAATTTTGATGGAAATCTTCAAGTATGATGGAATGTATATGCAGCCTAAACTTACTATCTAAGCTAAAAATAGCTCTAAGAAAAAGGAGAAAGAAGAACATTATTGTGCTTAAAGGGTAAGTTCACCTTTTCCAGGAAATTAGGCTATGGGGTTAATGGCACTAGAAGATATTTAAAACTGTGCACCTTTTAAAACTTATGAATTTTATTGTAATATATATAGGCCATCTAGGCTGCCCTGGAAGCTTGGAAATAAAACTCCCTGTTATCCATCCCAATCTCCTGCCTTATTACTAAAAATGACTGGACTTCACTCCTGTATGCTAGCAGTTAGGGTCCCACTTTTTATGTTCTAGCAACAAAGCAGGATGTGGCTATTGCTAGGAGGTTTTCGGGCAGGCATCCACGACAACTTGGCCTACATGTATGACAATGAAATAAATGAACATTTTACAAATCTGCACAGTTTTTTTTTAAATATTTACTGGGGCCTTTTGGCAACATGGGCTATTTCTGGGAAAAGTGAACTTAGCCCTTGAAGTTACACTTTCTGTAATCCATTAGAATACTCGAAGATTGCATTTCAAACAAAGATGTTGCAGGCAGCAAATTAATACAGATACTTCAATTCTTGTGAAAAATAAATGGTTCAGTAGTAAACCTTTTTGCAATTTTGCACAGACCAAGAAAATGCCCATGTCACCTGTGTGGCAAGAACACAAAACTCTCATTGAAAAAGCTTTTCAGAAAATGTTCAAAAGCCTTTTGTTTAACTATCAGACACAAGTTCCCATTGTATCAGCCTAAATGTCTAAATATTGTACTTCTTTATACAGGATCGATGCTCGCTTTTGTTTACATGGTCCTTAAATAATAATCAGACCTAGACCCTCTGTCATCTCCATGCAGTATACAGTTGACTTATGGCAAAGCAGTCTGTTATTGGCAGGTATTATTGTCCCATTTTGATCTCCCTAACATGAAATGGGATGATACCTGAGGCTTGCAGCTATGGAAAGATACAGCATCTCATCTTACTCAAGTAGGTAACACTGATAAATTATGTATATATTAATATATAATGAAGTATAGGATGAGTACCCTTTGATCTTTCTCATGGCTTACATTTTGTATCCACAACATATAATGGAGAGCCTCTATAACTCTGAAGAAGCAAGTGCGAGTTAATGCATGGTCTTTGAAGTCATTTCCTTATCAGATCCCAAGTGATCATCTTCAGGCTTACAGTTTTTTTTTTTTTTCCAGGAGGGCAGAGGGGTGAAATTTTGAAGACAATTTGCTGACGTTTAAGGCAAGGTATACATTTGCATTTTAACAGGTTTAAAATGGCTGATTGCAATAAACCTTTTTTTTTTTTTTCTAGAATACTGTATGCTGTAGGACATTTTTAAGTTGAAATCCACTTTAGTTTTTTATAGAATAGCTACTTATATTACTCAGGATCCATACTCTTGATCTGTGGAATTTAGAATACTGGCTATTTTACAAGATCTAAACAAAAATTAATAAATCCAATTTGCATCTTTAATTATATATATATATATATATATATATATATATATATATATATATATATATAGATATATATATATATATATATATATATATATATATATATATAGATATATATATCTATATATAGATATATTTTTTTCTTTTTTTTTTTGGGGGGGGGGGATAAATAGTAACACACAACAGCTATAACTTTCTGTGGGAAAAAAAGTCAGTCAACCTTTTTTTGGTAACATTTTTCTAAATGTAATTATTAGGTGTATGGTCTATTTTGTATTATTTTCATATGTACGTGCTTATTAATTCTACTATGAATCTTGTAGCCTGGTAGATTGGAACCAAGAACAAAATACACTTTTCCCAAGACGCAGTGTGAACAATACCTGACAACTGTGGTTGGACACAGAAATATATTTAGTAAAGCCAACAGGTACCATGTTTTCGCATGTGTTAACTACTGCCTTAATATGTATTTGTTTTTAGTCATATTCAGTGATTTCTGGAGCACCTTGTTTAAAAAGAACATCCTGTTTTAATACATCCAAAATGATTCCTTCCTTTTAACAAGCAAGTTTAAATGAGCTACTGTTTGCTGTTTTCATGCTAGCCTGATGTAAACACGCATTCAGTAATCCTTTATGGAAATTAATGTTCCTTATCCCACAGTCATTCTCCATGAAATGTATAATACAGAAATATATGTTATACATACTACTGTGGGGATTCTTGATTCTGCTATAATCACAATGTGGTCACATTACAGATGCCAGACATGCTTTTGTTCTGCCTAATTGTGACAGAAAATTAATGTTGAGATGGAATATTTCAAACAATGTGAATTGTAAAAGTTATCCTTTGTAAGTCAACAGCCGTAAAACGGGATGGTTTGATTAAACAAGGCCTGCTGGGGGAGATATCCTGTGGTAATTAAGTTAGAAAACATACACCGTCCAAGCTTTGAACTATTGTAATGACATGTAGATAGAATACACACATTCTTTCATGTTATAAAATAGCTTTTTAGGGCTTCTTATGTCTGCTCTGTATTCTGCATTTCTTTTGTCTTTTTCTGACATCCTCAGCCATTTGCTAAGAGCCTGTAATACATATACAGAAATGTGTACACACACACACACACACACAAAATATATCTACATCTATATTTATATATATATATTTATATATATATATATATATATATATCTATAGATATATATCATATTTTACACAATGATAAGCATTCATATAGTATTGTATAGGAGCAATATGATCTGTTTTGCTTTATTTTGTTATGTTAATTGCTATTCTGCTGGCTCTTGAATACATCACCAAGTAGACTGGTGTTCAAACCTTGGGTATCATTTAAAAAGAGAAAAGAAAAAGAAAGAAAAAAAAAAAACAAGAAAACAAAAAAATGTGGGGATAAACCATTAGGCCTCAATTAGACAGGTGAATGAGGGTAGATGGGTATTCTGCTGGCTCTTGAATACATCGCCAAGTGGACTGGTGTTCAAACCTTGGGGATCATTTAAAAAGAGAAAAGAAAAAAAGAAAAAAAAAAAAACAAGAAAACAAAAAAGTTTGGGGATAAACCATTAGGCCTCATTTAGACAGGTGAATGAGGGTGGATAGGCTGCTCTGTTCAGACGGACTTCTCTGGATAGCAGGTATGGCCACATACCAACTGGTTGATTAGCTTGGCCAGTTTGTGTGCATTCAAAAATAACATGCCTGGAAGTAAGCTGTCTTTGTTCATGGCCGGTTAAAGTCCCTAATTATATATATTTTTTTTTTTTAGGCCTAGCTTCAGACACTAGAGTATACATTTAATAATAAACCACCCTTAGTAGTAAATTCCATGTATATGTGATTTTGCCTGTGCTAATGCATTCACACAGTTTGCAGGCCCATGCAGTTTGTTGTTTTCACAGGATCAACGCGCAAGAGTACACGCAAATCCTTTTGTAAATTGGGCCCTTTGTCTGTTCCCATTGGGGAACCATAGTCAGTGCGAAATGTTGTGCTTGTTTGTATATTTTATTATTTGCTGATACTAGCTGAAGTTTGACCTCCATGAAAACATGCCAGTTTTCCCAATTCTTCAAAGTGGGCACTTTGAATAATCAAAAACCATGTACAAGACTAACAATCAAAAACGGAAAACGGAAAATATTTGCAAAACGTACAATTTTTTTTAAAGTGGGCTGCCATTTTAATTATTATAATATGATTGATAAGTAGGAATATTAGTCCTTCAAAGAGAAGTATGGCCAAAGCTTTTTTATCCATAATTCTAGGGGTCACAGGAGTGCACTTCTGTGACCTTGAATTTTAAAACCTAAAATCCACTGTTAGCTGATGTCACAGAGCTGCTCCAGGCTCTGGAAGAATCCTGACTATATTTTTCAGATCCATCCTGATTGATAGCTGGCTCTGGCACTCAGTGTGAGCCTGAGAGTCAGAGAGAACTGCGCCTGCCCCCTCTCTGGCCCAGCACTCCAGTGAGCAATGGAGGAGCAAAGCGGAGAGCGGTGACTGACAGCAGTCCACTCAGAGTTGAATGAGAACTGGATGATCAGTTGCTTAGTTCTCGGGCTTAGAGCAGGCGGGACAGCTGTAGCATCAGACCGATGCTGCAGCATAGAGGTGAGTATGTATCTTTACTTTTTTAACAAACATAATCTTCTCCATTAATATCACTTAAAGGGCAGTAATTTTATTGGTGTTCATATTTTCAGTGTTAGTATGTAACCTCTTCCTGCCTGCACTATAGCTTAAAGATGGCTACAGAGCGGGCCTAAATTGCCGGGAGGGCATCCATGTCCTCCCATGCATTAACTGCCTGCACCCCCTGCGGGGAGCGCGTGGCTCAATCTGTGATCAGCGAGTCCATGAGACTCATCTAATCGTAGATCAGTGTAAGGGGCCAATTCCGGCCCCTTACCACATGATTAGCTTTCAGCCAATGACAGCTGATTGCATGATGTAAACAGAGCCAGTAATTCGTTTTTTTTTCTTCCTTACACTGTTAGCGTGAGTAGAAAAAAATAAACTCAATCACCGACTTCTGTCATAGGGACATCGGTCCCGAAGAGAGAGAGAGTCACTGCCGCCTCATCTGTGCCCACCAGTGCCACCTACCAGTGCAAATCAGTACCACCTATCAGTGCCACCAACCAGTGCCCACCATTGCTCCCTATCAATGCCCACCAGTGCCCCCTATCAATGTCCACCAGTGCCACCTATCAGTGCTAATCTGTGCTGCCAATCAATGCCTCATCATCAGTGCTGCCTATCAGTGTCATCTACCAGTGCCTATCAGTCCCCAACAGTGCCACCTAGCAGTGCCCATCAGTGCCACCTATCAGTGACACCTATTAGTGCCCTTCAGTGCAACCTATCAGTACCCATTGGTGCCACCCATCAGTGCCACATATCAGTGCCTATCAGTGCCACCTTATTAGTGCATATTAGTGCCCATCAGTGCATCCTATCAGTGCAGCTTATCAGTGCCCATCAGTGCAGCCTCATCAGTTTTTCTTTTTCAAAATTGTTGGCATTTTTTGTTTGTTTAGCAAAAAATAAAAATCCCAGTAGTGATTAAATACCACCAAAAGAAAACTCTATTTGTGTGGGAAAAAAATGGTAAAACTTTAATTTGGGTACAGCGTTGCATGACCGCACAATTGTCATTCAAAGTGTCACAGCGAAAGGAAAGGGGTTTAAGTGCCCAGTAGGCAAGTGGTTAAAGGGCAAAAAGGCCTAAATGCTGCACAATGAGCTATTTAGCAAGGCTGGAATTTATTGCTGTCGGTGACAGTGATATACATCTTGAGATGTTTAAATATACAGTATATATTATGATTTTCAAAAGTAATGGTACAGATTTATATGTTTTAAAGAATAATATAATTGTGTAGGGGAAATCCTCCAACATTCTGGATTGTTTTGCAACCAAGCACTGGGTAATTTGTTTGCCCTGTAAACAAATAAAGACTTATGCTATTGTAATATGGGTCACAAAAAATATGTGCATTACGATAGAAAGTTGTGGTGGTCTTTTTTTGTTTTCAACAATCTCTTTAAAGACAGGCAAATAATATACTCAATGGCATCTTGTGTTTTTATGGCCATCGTTAAGGCAAGGTCCTTTCATGTACCCTATGTTTACAAATCTATGTAAATACAGAAGAAAAAATGTGTATGTCTACTAAATTTGCATTTTAAATACAAAATGCAAGTTAATCTGCATTGTACATATGTGTCTCCTGTATGCAATCTCCTTGTAAGTGATATGCAGACTAGGTCATCTTGTTAACACCTATTTACAAAATGCAAACATATTTCAGCACTGTATGTATACATTGATAATTTTATTTAGCTAGCTCTGCAGGGTGTTCACAGTCCTACGCTGTAAAAACATACAGCAAAATTTGCAAGTAAATGGAAGTATGTTGATGCTTGCACTGAAAGAAGAGAGCATAAGGCTGTTTCAATTCTTTTGGATAGTTTACAGTCAAATCCAAGAAATGGACACAGAAGGCAGATACATTTATACTATTAAACAGATAATACAGGATTTGTTGATCAGAGCTCTTTATAAAAATAGTGTAACATCATACAATAATAGCAACTAAATTTCAATTTTTGGCAAAGGTGGAAATTGATTCAATGATATCAATCAATCAGGCAAGTTACAAGAAATGCCCTGACTGCAATTGTACCCCCTTGTGATAGAGGATTCCAACATTGCTTTTTTCTCTACTATCCTCTAATAATTTACATAAATATAGACATTCATATTTGTGATTGTGCTGCCCAATTCTAATGCATGAGGGCAATCAGACCATACATGAATGTTCATTCACCCTTGGAAGTCTTAGGCACTTTAAAAATAATTAAATTGGATTGTATTCAAATAAATGTGGGGAATTTTTATTATCTTTAACTGTTTTATTTATCCTATTAATTATTTATTTTAGGTATTTATATAGTGCCATCAACATATATATGTTGTATTGAAGAAGGTAAGGAATATTTTTGTTTTAATAAATTCAATAAAGAAGAAACATCAATGTGCAAATTAAGTGGAGTACCCTAAGAGCTCATAACACTTTTATTTAGGCACCACCTAAATTTCAGTAGTTGAGCAACATTGGTAATAATCAAGTAGTGCAGGAGTTAAAACAGTGATGACAAAATCACTAACTTAGTAGGAGACCAAGTAACAAGCAACTTCTAAAGATACCTCCAGGCATGCTGAATCACATAAATGCTCAATGCTTTTCTGGAAAACCTTGACACATATACGCCTGTTAGTAGTATGTTACATGCTACCCACTAATATAACCGTTTTAACATATTCTAAAAAAAAACCATAGGTCTTTTTCATGTAACGCAGCATTTAAAGCATCATTTTTGAAAGCTGCTTGTTCCTTGGTTTAAAGTCCAAAGTGACTTCTACTAGGATAAAGGTTCTGTAATATGTTGTGTTAGCAATGTAGATACATCAATTTTTTCCTGGGCAGGGAGAGGAGATGACTGCAGAAAACCAAGTACCTTTTATTTCCCGCAGTAGAGGCAAGTCTGTTTTCTGGATTGATATTGCGTGTAGAAATTAATAAATGATTACAATATTCAAAAGTACCAAAAATCAGTTGGGTCAATTAAAGATCTTACAGCATTCTGCTAACCAAAGAATAGTGAACAAACATTCAAATCTGCATGTACTGAATCACCTTTTGTATAACTTCTCCCTCCCTTTTACATTGTAAGTTTTCACAGGCATGGCTTTTATACTACTCTTTATTACATTGCATTGTAACTGTACCATCTTCCTTAATTTTGTAAAGTACTACACCAATTATTGTTGCTCTAAAAATCCTGTATAATAATAATAATAATAATAATAATAATAATAATAAAAATGTGAAGATGTTTCAGTGTCTGTGTGGTCAGCATAATTTTCTGTCTATCCTTTCTTCACATGTATAGGCTAATTATTAGCAGACTTGGTTTAGAGGTGCAAACTGGATCTTTATTCAAATGTTAATGTAAAGCTTTGCTGACAGTCTTTTTAGGATAGATAGGATGCATTGAACCGCAGAAATACTTAACCTTACTCAAATGTATGTTCTCTCCTGTACTTCTTATAGCTAAAGCACTTGTTCATGTGAAAAAGTTCATATCGGCTCATCCTCCCCTATCAGAACTCATGTGACCAAAGGCCTAGGCTTTTAGAAATGTGACCAGTACTGGAGAAAGCGGGGGATATTTTCTATAATAAAAAGGTTTTTAAGCAGTTTTGTTAATCTTTTGTATCCATCCATTCCAGTATTGGGCCCCTTTCACACGGGGTGGACAGCGGCTGCGATACTCCTGTTGGCAGGGGATCTGTCCACTTATCCCCACTGAGCAGGTAGATGACACAGCCCACTCTCCTCTATGAGCCATCCGATGTAAACGGATCGCCTGCCTGTTTATACCTGACTGCAATCCAATCTGATCTGCTGGACCAAAGGGGGACGGGTCCCCATTCGTCTTTTTATGGCGGATCGGATTGGATTTTGGGGGGTGTAAACAGACATATGTCCGTTTACACCTGTCGCTCCATAGAGAAGAATGGAGGTTCTGATTAGGTCCACCTGAAAAACTGACAGGCGGACCTTATTGTGAAAGGGTCCATGTGAAAGGGGCCTTGATGATGCTTTAACTTATCATTTGAGTATTGGTATGCAGTTCTTTGTCATAACTAATAGTCCCATCACAAGATGAAGGTTTCATTGTCTGACTTATGTCCATCATTTCCAGCCAGAACAAGCCTGTTCAGTTACATGCTTCTTCAAGAGGTAAGGCCTCATTCACATGTGCATACTTAAGTATACACCTGTGGTAAGGGCCATGTTCCATGAATCTGCATGAAGGTAGCCCTATTCATGTCAATAGGGATACAGTGGCTGCACAGACACAGCCCCTCCTCCCAATTTTGACATCCTTGTGGATGGGTGTCCACAAAATCACACTTTTTGTGTCAGAACATAACTTCAGGAACTCAGGCAATGGCAACCACCAGTGCCAGACCCACGTCTAAATCAAGGCCTTGGCTGTAGCAGGTAGCCACCAGGTTCATTAAGCTGAAGTCAGTGAAATGATTGCAGAACCATGTTCCTTATTGGTTATAAAAAAGAAGCGGGTCACAAAAGGTAAAGAAAGGAGGATCACTGTAAAATAGAGTAAATATGTAAACTACGAAAACCACCTGAGTATAATGCAACAGATACACATAACAGCAATTTCTGTGGCCGTTGAAAATAGAGTAAATATGTAAACTACAAAAACCCCCTGAGTATAATGCAACAGATACACATAACAGCAATTTCTGTGGCTGTTGAACACATTGCAAAGATTTATACACTATGCAGATTTGCTGTCCTACATAGTATATTTGAAAAAGAACCCATTAAATACCAGAAGACATTATCTGCATATGAACAACGCAAAACATGCTTGTAAGGGAAGTGGCATATATATACTTACTGTATATGTGTGTGTCTTTAAAAGTGGTGGGGATTGTAAGCAACTTCAGGGGCAAAGCTTACAGAATAAATTGTTTTATGATCTGTGTAAAATCTTGGTGAATATGTCAGCACTATATAAATAGTTAAAGTAGAAGAAAGACTAATATAAAAAAAATTAAACTGAAACAAAAACAATGCTTTCTAGAACATATAATGCTTGTTCTGTTCGACTGTTACCCCCTGGATAGATAGATAGATAGATAGATAGATAGATAGATAGATAGATAGATAGATAGATAGATAGATAGATAGATAGATAGATAGAGAGATAGAGAGATAGAGAGATAGAGAGATAGATAGATAGATAGATAGATAGATAGATAGATAGATAGATAGATAGATAGATAGATAGATAGATAGATAGATAGATAGATAGATAGATAGATAGATAGATAGATAGATAGATAGATAGATAGATAGATAGATAGATAGATAGATAGATAGATAGATAGATAGATAGATAGATAGATAGATAGATAGATAGATAGATAGATTTTTACAGTAGCAGAACAATTTTTTTTCTCATCCTCATTTGAAAAAAGAAAATATATAACTAAAAACCAAACTCACATAAAACTAATTCCTAAAAATACAACGATGTATAAAAAAGCATTATTTACAAAACTAAATGCAGATGTCAGTTTTGAAACACAGAATACTCTATGCACTCAATGCTTGTATTTTCCTACCAATCTTGAATATAAAAAAAAAAAATTCTCACACACAATGAAACAATTGTATTGCATTCAATAATGACAAGATTGTAAAGGCATCTCTGCATTGTTCTGTGTATCCCTTCTTTCAAAGTGTTTAACACGCCTATTCTGAAATGAATAGATGTCGTCTGCGGAACACTGTCATCTCATTGTCTGTTTTGTTGTTATCATGCTGCATTTTCATAAATCAGAGGTGTTAATCTTTTAATGGCTTCCTTTAGAGCCCTAAACTAAATGCATAAGAAAACAACAAAAACAGTCCAAAAAATGCCCTTGTTTACGTAGCTTGTGAATCCAGTATGTTTTCTGAAGAAATCAACGCCTGCATTGAATTTATCTGTTTTCTAAACACGAAAAGCCTTCAGGTTAATTCATGGATTAATTTTAATTAGCATCTTTATCAGGAAACCCGACCTCTTCCTTTGTTTCTTATCTAGTCTATGTCACTATATTGAATTTCATCTTATATAATTAAGAACAAACATCAGACAAGTATAAATATATTTTTAAATGCTCCTTTTGTATATAATATTATAGTCACTTAATAAAATGCAATAACTGCAATTTGTGTTTTTATTTTTGAGTAATTCTTTGAACATTTCTGTCTCTTTAATAAATGATTGACTGATACATATTGAGAAGAATGTATAATAAATTTTATTACACAGACAACTTTTGATCATCTATCTCTAAAAAAATGACTCTGTAAACAAAACTATTATCAGACAGTTAAATCTTTTTCTTAATTCGAAGTACATCAGTAAATAAAAAAAAAAGTTTGAAAGGCACATGGATGCAAGACATTGTTTTATACACATATATTAACACCTATTGAAAAAACTATACTGTAAAATTAGGTATAATATGTACAAAATTTGGCAAAAAAGTTTGCTGTCACATGACCACATAAATAGCACCGCATAGGATCTGTGATCTAGTATCAATTGTAGAATTTCTTTTTTGTTTTTGTTTTTTTTTTTTGCTCTTTTGACCATACAGTTTCACAGCTAGATGGAATATTGTTCAACTAGCATATTTGAAAATGTTCCTTCATTATCATTTATTGGTTGTTTGTTACTTATATTTGTGTAATATCTCTAGTTGTCATCCTTTTGATACTCATTATGCTGTCTTTTAAAGGGTTTAGTCAACGATAGAAATTTCACAGTAGGCAGCAAAAGGAAAGAGATCTAGCTGACTGTAATTTGTACACAATCACAACTTAGCTATTAGACCGTCTAGAGGAATTAACCGTTTTTCTTTTTTAGCCTATTTGTTTTAGTACCCTTTGGAGCAGCAGAAGTTAAAAATCATCCCTCATTTCAGACAATTAGCAAGGGATTGGCATTATCAGTGTAATGTCACAGTTAATTATACAATGCTGCTGCAGGGGCTTTCAAATTAAACGTATTTAAGAGGTGTGCTGATATCTTGGTCACCCTTGCGAGCACCAAACTTGTGTGGCTTTTGTATAAACTCTTTCCAAAGCTTTGGCACTGAATTCCAGAAAAGTGTCACACCCCATTACACTGGATTTTTGTTTTCTATTACAGGACTCTAAATTGTTTTCTGAGGCTGAAACATGAAGGGCTTTGAACTGAGTTAGAGTGGAAGTGAAAAATTAGGAGTTGCCAAATTAGCCAGTTCCCTAGAGCAGGCAGTGTAAACTACAGCTAATGCTATCCTTCCACTGAAGGGACTAGGTGTAGCAATTTACATTTAACACACTTGTGTTTATACACAGCTCAAACACTTTTTTTTTTACCTTCTTAACCTGCCTGCAAACTGAAGACAGGACACTGCATAATCTTGCAAAGGATGTTCTAACATAAGATGTAAACAGTTCATTATACTAACACAGGTTACAGTGTAGCTAAAACCCCAAACAAAATTTGAAAAAACTGCAGCTTACCAATCATTTTTATGTTGGTGGCTTTGTGGTAAGAGAAACAGGAGCCCAAAGTACCAACAGTAATAAAAATAAATTAAAAAAATACAAACACACAACTGAATAATTTTAATGGCCATGATGTTTTTTTGTAGGGTAACCCATTTCATGATAATTACAACATTCATAGACATCAAAATTACACTAACAAACATCCCTCCATTATTATGCTGGATGACCAATCCAATCAACAAACACTGCGACAGAACCATCTTAATAGGTGAGTGGAAGAGGGGCTCACCGGTACACTCATTAGTAGTGCAACACAGGTGGTCTAGCAAAGGCCTCAATAGCTGGTGGCTGTTAGTGAATCCACAACCTGCCAATGTAAACCAATCACAGCTAAGCTAGGACATTGAAATCTCTTCTTCACCCCCTGCAAAAATAATAATAATAATAATAATTCCTGGCCCATGGACCATCCCTTTAGGTTCCTTTTTTTTAAATTATTTAGCTCAGTGGTCCTCAACCCTGGCCTACAGGGCCCACTAACAGGCCAGGTTTGCAAGATAACTGAAATACATCACAGGTGATATAATTTGCTGCTCAGTGATTGCAGTACTCTAGTCTGCATCTCCCCAAGGTAATACTTAAAATCTGGCCTGTTAGTGGGCCCTGTAGGCCAGGGTTGAGGACCACTGATTTAGCTGATAATCCTGCTAATAAAACTTTCTGTCCTAGGGTGACAGCGCTCATACTGTATCTATGGAGGAGAAGTATTGTCAACCTAGGTTTCTCTTTTGATTTGATTACAAAAACCATGCCACTCTCTTCACCACATACGGGAGGGGTTTTGTAGTTGATGGAAGATAACTAGGAAAGCTTATGACTTTGTATGAGATTTTAGTTTAGTACGTAGGAAGTTTCAAGGAACCAAGGTACATGCGTTATGGCTGGATCAACAGATATTTTTCTGTACTTTTAGAAAATCTTCTTAGTCTGAGAAAATAACACAAATGCAGTCACCACATCTAAGGACTGCTAACCTACAATATACAGGTGCATCTCATAAAAGTAGAATATCATCAAAAAGTTAATTTATTTCAGTAATTCAATTAAAAAAGTGAAACTCATATATATTTATATACTGAAAAGTATGTCCATGTACAGTATAGTATGCACTCAATGCTTGGTCGGGGTTCCTTTTGCATGAATGACTGCATCAATGTGGCGTGGCATGAAAGCGATCAGCCTGTGGCACTGCTAAAGGGTTATGGAAGCCCAGGTTTCTTTGACTGTGGCTTTAGGTTCATCTTCATTGTTTGGTCTGGTGTGTCTTATCTTCCTTTTCACAATACCCCACAGATTCTTTAGGGGGTTTAGGCACAGTGATACAATGATCATTAAACCAGGTATTGGTACTTTTGGCAGTGTGAGCAGGTGCCAAGTCCTGCTGGAAAATTAAAATAGGCATTTCCATAAATCTTGTCAGCAGAGGGAAGCATGAAATGCTCTAGAATTTCCTGGTAGAGGGCTGCACTAATTTTGGACTTGATAAAACACAGTGGACCAACACCAGCAGATGACATGGCTCCCTAAATCATCACGGACTGTGGAAACTTCACACTAGACCTCATGCAACGTGGATTATGTGCCTCTCCACTCTTCCTCCAGACTCTGGGACCTTGATTTCCAAATGAAATGCAAAATTTTCCACAATAAAAAAAAAAAGCTGTTTTACGTTTTTTGCACATTTTTGGGCACATAGGTGACTTTTATGCTTGAAAGCTTCTCTCAAAAATGTGAGTTTGGTGGACTTTTGTTTCTGCCTGGAAGAGCTTATGCCTGTAAACTTCTAAAAAATTCATAGTGTGCATAGACACATTGGCTAACATGGTGAGGGATTTTCAGGCAGAAAAAATGAGATCTCAAAAAAGCTCAAAAGCCCGTACGAGCAGCTTCTTTGAGATGCAGTGTGCGTGAGCAAGTCTTATTTGATATTGCTCCCAGGAATTCCTCAATAGGTACTCAGAATTTAAATATCTGAACACCTGCTATTTTACACACTTTACATAAATATTAACGTAGATCTAGATGGTGGGGATAGTGTGACATCACTGACCAATAAAAATCCACATTGCCATATTTGGGCAATGACATTAACGAATTATGGCCGTGACAATTTGTTTAATGACATAAAAAGGCAGACTCCATCCCTTTGTTTACTTTTAACAGTAGGGACTGAGAAATATCAGTCAATGTGAGTGAGTGAGAGGATTTCTTCCTTTCAGCAGGCATTAGCAGGGTTTTTAAAGGTCTTTTGCATTGCTATGTTTCACTTTAAGCTTTCATAAAATGTTCCTCGCCAAATTAAATTTTTTTTTTAAATTTTCTTTTTAAATTTTTTTGCTTTAGCACATGTTTCCCGGGAAAGCACCCAGCCCTCATGGCATTTTTTTTTACAATCTTTTGCCTATATTTCCAGAAAGTGTCCAAATTTATTTTTTACATTTAATCCCTATTGACTATAATGGAGTTTGGATTAATCACCGGAACTTTAGTCATGTTCTACAAACCAGTTTCAAACTAAACCTAGGTATGTTAAGTTCATACCCACTGTTGTTTCCTGTAGTCTTGGAGGCAGAGTAGTTATAGAGTGCTTTATTAACAAGTGTAGACATCAATAATGCATGTGCAGCCTTTTGGGTAAATCATTACAGGAACAGGAAATACTTCAATGCTACTTATATTCCTTGTTTCATCTCCACATCTGCTTCTATGGCACTCAGGTGTGTATACTTCCAGTTCTTTTGGCCTGTTATCCAGCTAGGGCAATCACCAGAACATCCCATCTGCCAGACACAGCCCATCCTTCCTCTGAAACTGTAACCATTACATCCAATTATGGAATGGAGTAGTCCTGTCCTCCCTTTGAAACTGTTATCCAATCAAAGTGGCTTTCTTCCTCTACCAACCTAAATTAAACTCTGTACAGCTTCGCAGCTTAAAAAATTATTTTGAAAGAAAACTGTATACCTTTCTACTCTACAGCCTGTATCTAGCCAGGGAATCCCCCTTCAGAGCATCTTGACCACATGTTGAAGAAGACCAGGTCCTCTTCCTCACTACCTTGGTCTTTGGCTGTGGGGGGTCTTATGTTTGAGAACATATTGCTGCCCTTCCCCCCATTTGAATAAGGGGTATATAGCATTCATAAAAAATAAATCATAAATAAATAAACAGTAAATAAACACACTACACACTTTGACAAGTCCTTTATTTAAAAAAAAAATATCCAACAACATAAATCTATCTTCAGTCATGTCATCCGTGATGCAGATCCTCCTCATCAATGTTGATTAACTATGTCCACTGATCCCCACCCCATAAGAAAAGACTTGCACAGAATGACAAATCTTGGGTGGACAGGTGAACATTACAAAGAGACAGGGATGGTGGGTGATGTTATTGACCATACATTTCTATGGCTGTTGACCATATATGGCCATAGTCATACAAAGGAAAGAGATACACTGCTCAAGGTAATGGGAAGCTTGATTACCAACAGCGGTGCTCGCCCCGGCTCGCCCCCGTGGACAGTCAATAATGAAAAGAAATGGCTGCACTCAGATGTGGTCAAAATCCAGGTTTATTGGACATCCCAATGTGGCAAAAAGTGGCAAGGTAGATGCGTTTCACACACTAATATGTGTGCTTAATCATTACATCTTGTAATGATTAAGCACACATATTAGTGTGTGAAATGCGTCTACCTTGCCACTTTTTTGCCACATTGGGATGTCCAATAAACCTGGATTTTGACCACATCTGAGTGCAGCCATTTCTTTTCATTATTATGGCTATAGTTATATTTGGTCAGTGATATCAGCCACAATCCCCACTCCTTGGTTTACATTCACCTGTCAAACAGGAGTGCCTGACCGGCAGCTGAATAGGCCAGACAGGAATGCATTCAGAAGACGCATGCTTCCTAACAATCAGCCTGAGTGAGTGTAGTACAACCACTGCTAAATGTATCACTTCCTTTTGCAGTCAGAGGTTGGGCTTGGTGGGTGGATGAATCCTACATTTAGTTTGTCCATTCGCCAAAGGCAAAATTCATCCCAGTTCTAGTTCACCCCAAATCTTAGTAACACCTGTAAATAGTGACATCTACAAGCCAGAGTTAAGAACATAGCATATTTCCCCTAAAGAACAAAATTATCTTTTTCCTCAATATTGAAAAATACAGAAAAAATAAAAATATTATATTATAAAGACTTATATATTTAAACAGTACTACATATTTTAATAACAGCACATAAACTCACATAATATTTATAACACAAAACAGTACTATGGATAGTAATTACATCACATAATCCTTGTGCACACAGGGGGCCTTCTGATTCTTTGAATATTTGTAGGCGATTTGTGCTCCTGGATTTAAATTTGGTTGTCATTAGTAGCTAAATTTCCTTCAACAAAACTTTTGAGATGTCCTGCTTAACAGGTGCATTCAATATGTGTCCATCGGGGAGTTCAAAGTTAGAAAAAACCTTATTTTCTTGTCACTAAAGATGATCTAAAGTTTTGATCCACAGGTAGTTTGTCTCTGCTTATTTGGATATTTGTCTGTTCCCTATAATTTTAACTCATTTGATGGGAGCTGTCATATATAGTAGCTATTTTTCTACTATATTTTCCTCTATGTATGGCAGCTTCTTTCTTCCACTGTCAGTGGTTCTTTAAAGAAGCAGCAGATGCCAGCACCAACCATGTCCTTAGCAACCAGTGATGTCACTTGGCCCTATTCATTTGTGATGGCAGGGAATCCCTGCCCATGTAAAAATGGGGCAGGGACAGTGGTTGATATCATTGCAAAGTATGGCCACATATTGATCTATATGCCAATGGCCATATTGGGCAATGACATCACCAGGCATTCCCCATCCATTGTTTACATTTTGTGGTAGGGACAATAGCTGACTTTCCCAGTAAATGTAGCAACAGGATTGTCCATAGGTCAGTATATATTTTTTTTCCAGTGAGTCGTTATTGATGATTATTATGATTGATAATGGATGTAAATTATGGGACTTGGAAAAAAGTGTGGTGCGTTATTTACTATTTCCATTTTTTTGTGAATGAGTAAGGGTAATGTGTACTCATTCACATAGGGAAGGAAAATATCTGGGCCCCCCCCCTATTTTTAAATGGACTTCCTGATTCCTTTAAGATCCCTGGCCACAGCCTGCACAATCACTGGAACAGGGTTTTTGGGAGGAGTCCCTTGATCTCATTAACATAGAGATATGGTGTTGGACCAGGGGAAATCCCCTTCCATGTTGCGGGCATGTGGCCTGGTATAATTAGGGATGCAGGACTGAATGCTCCTCCTCCTGGCCTGCCAGGCTGCATACTTAAAATAGGGTTTGCTATGGATTGAGGTGGGACCCCATGTTTTTTTCTTGTTTTTTTTTGCATAGGATTCTTGGCATCCATACCAGACCCCCAAGAAGGATAAGAGATCTGGCATGTATTTTTTAGGAGGGACCCAGTGTTATTTATTTTTTGTGTATGTGTGTGGGGTCCCCCAGAAACAACTACCGCAGACTCACATCTAGAATAAGGTGTGTGGTATAGATGAATCTCCAGCCACAGTTTCTTAACAGAAGTAAAAGGCTAAAGCTGTCATATACCAACATTTTAGATGTCATTGTTTTCTTTTTTTTTTTGTAACTGTCAGTTTGGCTGTATTAGGTTATATACATCATAGAGATATGCCACATCACAGGCAGGGCGAAAGCATCCCCCTAGACATGTTATTTAAAGGCTTTTTGCATTTTTAATGTTTTACTTTAGGCATTATTATAATTGCAATTGCTGCAGCCCATCAAAGAGAACTTTTTTAAATTGACTTTAATACATGTTCCCTAGAGCAGTACCAAGCCCCCCATGCTTTTTGTTGAACAGTCCCTTGCCTATTAGCCCAGAAATTGGGTATTACTGTTTTTTTAAAAAACATTTGACTCTTATTGACTTTTAAAGTATACTTTTCTTGCATCACATTTCTGATCAGTATATGTCTTACCTTTATCTCATTGATCTTTAACATTCTTAGCAAATTAGGATTTTAGAGCCACTGGACTTTGTAGGAATTGTATGTTCTCCATTTTAGTGCACATTTGTCTTCCATGTAGTAGTTCAACTGGTAATGGTGGTGTAGTTGCATGTTTAGACACTCTTCAGACATGTAAGAACTCTGATGTAAGAACTTTCCAAAATTTCCATGTAAGATTTGCAGTCTGGAGAGCTTCTTTATGAATTTATACTTTGAAAAGTACTTCTGGTAGATTTCCTCAGACAATATAGAGATAACAGATCCTGTATCAAAAATCAAGATAAAGGGGTAGCCATGGATCCAACCATAATACACATGCAGGCTTCTGAGTATTTCATTGCAATAACTGGAACTAACTTGAACAGAGTATAGAAAGTGTTGTACATGTAACAACTTTAAATAGTGACTTCTAGAGAGTGACATCCAGACGTATGAACCTGCTTGCAGAGACTACATGAGATTAGCAATATTGATATACAAAAAAGATGAAAAAAGGAGAAAACAACTATGTTGTTTAACAGTAAATTATATTTATTCATGATACATATTGTTTTAGAAAAATTAAATGTCATTTAGTCTGGATTTACATGTACCTTAAGCTAAAACGATGTTTCCTAAATTCAGATAATTTTCTTAAAATGTCCAAATGTATTAACCATTTTCTGTAACTTTCTGTTTTCTTAGTTTACAACCCTAAATATAGCCAAGATACAGTATATATTTATGTATATTCTCTTTTATTATGTAACCTTCACCCTTTATAGAACCCTTTTTTTGAATGTCCTAAGTTCTGACAACATACATTTTTTAGGTAAGGAAAAATCCTACAAGCAAAGATAGTAATTTTTACAATGTATTAAAACGAAAAAAGTGGTAGCAAGATACAAACAGTTTGCCTGCATGGGTAAGGTGACAGTGTCAACACCCATCATCCTAGCTAATGGTTTACCCTCTTTATTTACTATGATCTCTCTTTATTAGCCATGTTTTGTTAGACTAGAAGGACTGAGCACCTTCCAGCCAGACTAATAAAGGAAAATATTAACTGCCTTCTCTTTGTCCTGCCAACAGTGAAGGATGCAAGCATAGATTTTGGTTTCTAGGGGCAAAATTAGAGCTGTTTTCAATCTGTAATAGCTCTTACTGAAGAAAAATAATACATTAAAGTTTGGGATTTTGACTTAACCTACTATAAAATGGATCTTTTGTGCTTGTTGCTTCATTTTACTCCAGGCAGGTATCTCTTACCCATAGTACCATGGGTATATATTGCACTATAGATAGTTGCACCCACAGAATGGTTTATGGAATTGAAGAAAACCCTAGATGTTGTCAGGATCAAGGTGCTGGTAGAGGAGAAGTTGGAGATAGAAATAGGTACCCATGGGTCACATATGGCCGCAGTACTCCACTTGTGCACAGCAGACAGTGGATAAGCAAATGCTGATTGACCTTCAAAGGAAAACAAATAGATGACAAAATGCAGTGTTGCCAACCACCAGTATTTTTACTGGCAGCCAGTAAAAAACTGCCATTTTTCTCCTGCCAGTAAATGTCAGTGACAGGAAAAGCTTGCCAGTAAAAAATATGACTGTGGCGCTTGGCTCAAAACAGCGCATGCATAGTTTTAGTCCGGAGCCAGCAGGGACCATCTAAGTGCCTGCTACATAGTGTTCAGGTGGCACCGGTGTGTGTGGGGGGGGGGGGGGGGGTGTGTCTGGCGGAGGCCTGAGTTTGTTGTGTGATGTGTCATGGTGCAGGAGAGCTAAGCTGGGAGTGGGACTGTCAGTGCTGTTTGGACAGGAGTGGACGGAAGGGAAGGCATGGGGAGAGATTGCCACTGTCACTAAGGATGGGGATTGTCATGTTGGGGAGGTGTCATCATCATCATCTGTGATGCTGGACACTGTTGTCAGTGTCACTGTGAGATCAATTTCATGTGTGTGCGCCTGCCCATTCTAATTTCTTGCCCTCCTGAGTCCTGTCCCTGAGCTACCTACTTACTATATGGAAAATAAAATAAGAAATATATATGTTTTTTTTTTTTTACCTTAAATCACATTGCTAATTGCATATTGCACTTTGCAGCCTAAATACTGAAATTTGCACTTAAAACTGTCATTTTGTAACTTTTGAAAATGCCAGTAAAAACTTGGCTGTGCCAGTAAATTTTAAGTGTCGTGTCAGTAAATTTCAATCTGGTAGGTTGCCAACTCTGACAAAGTGTAATTTTCTGAGTTGCTCCAAAGTTGTGGACAACAACATTTGATTTTTGCTTTGACTATCAGAAAAATTTTGACCAATTAAGAAGCATTAAAAATTGTGAGTTTGGGACCTTTTTCTCTCTCCATCTAATATATGCACTGTTTATACTGTATATATGTGTGTATATGTATATATATATATATATATATATATATATATATAAATTGTGAGTTTGGGACCTTGGGATATATATATATATATATTTATTATACACTCTTTCTGTTTTAACTTGGGTGATTATACCGATTGAACAAAAAATCCATAAATTGCTTTGTAAACTTGTCAGTACCCTGTGATTAATCATACTAGTACCTACTTTGTTATGGTAAAACATGCCCCCAGTAGCGCTGATATGTAACTTCCTTTCAACAAGACTTTTAGAAGACAAAGATGGAGATCTTATTATCTTTCATCTTTGGACTTCAAAGAACTGAATCAGCAAAGCACAGGATGATCCAGTTATTCTGATAAGTGCCTCCAAAGCTATCTGAAGCAAGTAAGAGTGAACAGTAGGAGTTTATTGAATGGACACTCAAGTGCTGGCTTTAGCTTGCTTAATTAAAGAATAAAAATATAAGTACACATACTACCAAAATAAATATAAGACAAGATTAGCTTAAATTACCTCATCTGGAGAGAATGTTATCACTTAAAGATTCCCTACAGGGCAACGCACAATTTCCACACATCTGTTATCAATGTATATGTATGTGGCTGGGAAGAGTACAGGGAAAGGAATATATTGAGTGTTGTGGCACAAAATACGGTAGACAGACTGAAGAAGACTATACTACACTCTGGAAATTTGATTCCATGCAGAGAAAATAAATTATCATCACCATTATTTTCTAATTATAACAGCTGTAATTATAAGGGTAATTCTTATAACTAAAATACTGTACGGGGATCTCACAAACTGTGAAAATTACTAACCAGTAATAGGTTAAAAGAGCATTAAAATGCATGTGTGGAATGATGCAGTTTTGTTAATGTGATTAAATAAAAATACACAGTATGAATTTGCAATAAAATACGACATAAATATATTTTTCAGTTTAAGTATACAGGCTGTTTAGTCTTGCCTCGTAAGTTTTGAAATGTTTAATCAATGGTTGATTCAATAAAACAAAAATGGAACTGCTGCCTATAGTAACTAATCCCAACTGGTAAATTTTCTATAAAAAGAATGGTTGCTAATGGGAACAACTTCACTTTTCTCCTCATTTCTGTTCTATAGTTTCAATTAGCCCCATAAAATAAATGTAATTGGTATGTTAAAATGCAAACTTACTTTAAAAAATGTAAATATATATGATGATGCAAGTAGTAAGAAGAATATTGGAATAAGAGCAAATGAGGATGGAATTGAAAATTAGATAATATGCTTAAATTTTCACCACAAAAAAATGTTATTGTTTACCTAATAACTACAAAAATGCAGTGTGTGTTTGCTTTATAAAAGTGACTTTAGACATATGAAGGGACCCTTTAAAAAAGAAAAATTAAGAAATGTAATTTGGAACAAAATTATTATTATTAAAATCATTATTATTATTATTATTATTGTTTTTATTATTCACATTTTATTATCATTCACAATTTCTAAAGCACCAACAGTTTTGCACAATACAATATAAAGGGAAACAGCAAAATTACAGTACAATTCAAGACAAGAGGGTTAGGCCTGCTCATGAAAACTTACAATCTAAATGAAAGGGACAAGTGATACAAAAGATAACAACTGTGGGAAGATGGGGTGATGGAGAAGGTAACAGATGCTAGGTCGGGGGAGATAGGCTTCCCTGAAGAGATGGGTTTTCTGGGATTGCATAAAGGCAGACAGTGTAGGAAATAGCAAGAAAAATTGAGGTCGAGAGTTCCAGAGGATTGGAAAAGCTCTAGAGGGTCCTCAAGGTAAGCACAAAAGGTGACAAGGGAGCAGGAGTTCTTGGAAGGAGAGAAGAGGGTGGTTTAGGTGATATTTTGAGATAAGGTTGGTGATGTAGCCAGGGAACAGTTGTGGATAGCTTTTAATTTTGATGTTAATATTTGGAATTGTATTATAATGATAAAGTGGGAGAGTCTCTCCTATGTAAAGGTAGACCAAAAAGGGAGGGAGTTGCAGTAGTCAATGTGAAAGAAGACAAGGGAGTGAATTAGTAGCTGTATGGGGTTATCAGTTAGGTTGCTTACTGTATTTTGGAAATAATATGAAGGTGAGATGGCCATATTTGGATAGTGGTGCTGAAAAGAATGGTCAAAGTCCAGGATTATACCTAGCAATCTGGCATGAGGGGAGGGACTGATAATTGTGCTATTGAATCTTGATGGAAAAGTCAGGGGAGGGCACAAAAAAGTGTTTAATTGTTTCAGAAGTCACGTGGGCATGACTTACCAAGTTGGGCAAAAGAAGAGGCTGACCCGGACCGGAAATGATGTAACGGGTCGCTCATGGTTTTCAATTTTATCTATGCAATCTGGCATGAGGGGAGGGACTGATAATTGTGCTATTGAATCTTGATGGAAAAGTCAGGGGAGGGCACAAAAAAGTGTTTAATTGTTTCAGAAGTCACGTGGGCATGACTTACCAAGTTGGGCAAAAGAAGAGGCTGACCCGGACCGGAAATGATGTAACGGGTCGCTCATGGTTTTCAATTTTATCTATGCTTGATTTTACTGCACAAATGTGAATTCATTACTCTTTAAATAAAACAGATGCTAGTTTTAACCTTAAATAGTGAAGTGGTGTGCTGTTCTGATAAATAGAGTGATACCTCTAATAAGCTTATAAAGTGAAAAAACACATAAGAGTGTATACAGGAAGTCCATAAAATGACTTGCACCGAATGACCAATCAAAAATCAAAGTAATCAAAATACTTAAATAAACATGAATATAAATTAAAAATACAATTAAGAAAAGTGAAAAAAAAATAATATTCTTCTTGCAATGAAAAATTAATAAAAAGTCTGTGAATCCTATGTGCATGTATGCTCCACGGTACACTTGAACTCTTTAGTGATCAATAGTGATTCCTATGAGAGATTCAACCACCTACCTCTGAGTGCAGTGTGCGCTCACCTGAAACAAACAAACTAGTCATGTGACTAGTGACGTAACTCGTAGAAGGAGCCTGTGACATCAGATCATGTGTCACCGCGACCTGTGCATAGGGAGTTACACAGTTACATAGTTAGTCAGGTTGAAAAAAGACACAAGTCCATCTGGCTCAACCAAAAACAAACAAAAAAAACTGTAAAGAAAACCCAACCATACAATCCCATATACACAATCCTATACCCGCAGTTGACCAAGAGGAAGGCAAAAAAAAAAAACCCAGCAAAGCATGATCCAATTAGCTACAGCAGGGGAAAAAATCCTTCCTGATCCCCTGAGAGGCAATCGGATATTCCCTGGATCAACTTTACCTATACATTTTAGTAGTTGGTGAGCTGAAGCCATTCATTGTCTGTCAAGATCTTTTTTTGGGATTGTTTTAAGGCGAATTTCAAGCCCTCTAAATGTGAGTGCATTGGAATAAAATGCTATTAATTAAATACATCTATTTAAAAATGTACTGCACAATGAAACTATCTTGTTTATTTAAATGTGCCTGTGGAGCCTAACTACTCTGGATAGAGGAAGATTCAAAGGGAAGATAGAGGATTACTTTGAGGCATGTTTTGCTTATACTGCAAGAAATCTGTTTGTTTCAGGTGAGTTGCACTCAGAGGTGAATATTAGGTGGTTGGATCTCACATAGGAATCACTATTGTTCACTGAAGATTTCAAGTGTACTGTGGAGCACACATGCACAGATGATTCGCAGACTTTTTATTAATTTTTAATTGGAAGAAGAATATTATTTTTTTCACCTTTCTTGTAGTATTTTTGTTTTATATTCATGTTTATTTACATTTTTTCACTGCTTTTTTGTGCACCACATATTAGCAAATGTTGACTTTTGATTGGTCATTTGGTGCAAGTCATTTTATGGACTTTCTGTATACACTGTCATGTGTTATATCACTTAATAAGCTTATTGAAGGTATCACACCATTTATCAGAACAGCACACCACTTCACTATTTAAGGTTGTGATTTGGTGGTAGCAGCAGTTCATACACACTCATATATTTCTGGTTTTATTCCTAGCTAGCTCACCATAGCAGCGCACCAGTGCCCTTGACTAATACAGTTTTAACCTACTAAACTAAGAGAGCTTTGTATTTCCACTTCCTCCATTGAGGGCTATGCAGAGTGGCAGCATGAATTAAAGGTGCCATACGCCTATCCTGCTTAGTAAAGAGGAGTACTTTGAAGGGGGACCCCTAAGGACAGGAGGAAAGAGTGGTGCCCACCCAAAAGTAAATATTAATTGATTTAAGTACAATCTACAGATATTTGGAGTTTTTTTGGTGGAGGGCCAAGAGAACAGCACAGGAATCACTACCTTATTGATCACCTAATATTAATATGGACTTTAGTCACATTTTATTATGACACTTCCACGTTATTTAAACACTGTTTTACTATGATTTATTAGTATAATTTTTGTGTGTTTCATTATGAATCAATATTTTTTTTTTTCATTCAATAATTTTTATTGAGTTTTCACATAACAAGTAACAAAAAGAAACAAAAACAACCACAAAATGGTATTAAGGGAAAGAACAAACTACAGAGTGTTTTGTGTATACAAGGTAAAAAGTACATGTAGAACCTAATGCGAGTAACACAGTAATGGATTTATCAACAGGAGGAAACAAAATATCTGCTTTGAGTCCAGACTGACCAGTCTTTGTGGAATTTCGGGCCACGAAGAGTAGAAAATGCGTATGCTTTTTCTAGGGAATATTGAATATTGACCTGTTGTATGACTTCTAGATGGGAAGGGACGATAGGTTGTTTCCAGTAATGCGCTATAACGCTCCTGGCCGCGATTAGAAT
Organism: Pelophylax lessonae; assembly: GCF_965119305.1. Taxonomy (NCBI): domain Eukaryota; kingdom Metazoa; phylum Chordata; class Amphibia; order Anura; family Ranidae; genus Pelophylax; species Pelophylax lessonae. The sequence continues at coordinate 106,309,271 of NC_138777.1, read as the reverse complement.
ATGGGTTACCGGAGTGCGCTTGTTGGGTGGCATTATGTCCATTCCCAGGGAGAGGGGGGCCAGAGCTGGGTTTGGTTTAAGCAATATGCCAGAGACAGTGGATATAATTTCAAAGATTTTGCCCCATGAATCAATATTTTACACAGGTATAATTTATACTGGCACTAATGCACTTTACAGCAGTGCAGCACTTTACACCATTTAGATTTATTCACACATTGTGGGAAAACAATTAGTGCTAGCAGCAAGCTTAACATTTAATGTTATTGGTTTACACACTATCACTTATTACACTAGTAAATTTGGTAGTGCAGAAGTATTTACACCATATTTCAACCATTCTGATATGCCAGTTAGCAAATTAGTGATGTGCAAGGAGACTGAAGGAATGAGCTGAATAGAGAGGTAAGGTTTCCTTCACATATTGGTGTCTCAGGTCGTGGGCAGAATCGCTGCAATTCTGCCCACGATCCCGAATCATTGCAAATCGTGGGACGCACGTGTGATTCCTGTGAATCGCACCCCAAAGGCTGTGCAATTTTGCAGCGTTTGTCGCCTGGTGAATTACGGTAAAATCACGCAAACAGAATCGTGGGACGCCTGTTACCCAAAGGTGACATACGTCCTGCGATTCTGTTTGTGAAATTTTACCGCCATTCATTGAGTGACAATCGTGGCAAAATCACGCCATATTTGGAGTGCTATTGCAAATCACGGGAATTGCACAGGCATCCCGTGATTTGCAATGATTCAGGATCACGGGCAGAATCGTGGCGACTCGAGATGCCAATATGTGGAGCCTAAATATGAGTGTTGTCAGCATAGAGATGGTATTGGAAGCAATGATAAATTTTCATCTGACCAAAGGAAAACATGTAAATAGAGAATAGAAGGGATCCAAGAACAGAGCCTTGGGGGACCCCTGTGAAAAGAGGAAGAGAAGAAGAGAAGAAGAAAAGTTAAATTTTCCAGTTGCACTGAAAGAGTGCTTACATAGGTAGGAGGAGAAATAGGAAAGAGCAGAGTCTTGGAAGCCAAGGGAGTGGAATTTTTTGAGGAAGAGTGGGGTGGTCAACTGTATCAAAGACAGAAGAAAAGTCCAGTAGTATGAGTAGCAGCTATTGGTATAACAGTTAGTAAGTGATTTGATTTTAGTAGGATAGTTTATATAGGGTTTTGTGGGTAAAATGTAGACTGTAAGGTGTTAAGAAGGTTGTAATCACTGGAGTAGAAACTCAGACGGTTGTAGACTAGGCATTTTAGAAGTTTGGAGGTAAACAGGAGTAAGGAGATAGGTCTTAAGTTGTTTAGACTGGTAAGATCCAGTAAGGGCTTTTTAGTATAGAGGTGACTAGTGCATGTTCAGAAGGGGAGGATACAAGCAGAAAGGGGGATTGAGGATGCGAGTTAGAGATTAGAGTTGGGAGAATGATTTGGAGCAAGCAAACGTTTGGCCTGAACATCACCTGTTTGCCAAATTTGTGGGGCACTCGGTGGGATGTTAGCCCGCTGAGTGCCCCACAATGCACTACGCGCTGCACAACACATTCTAAGACCTGATTGGGCAAAGCTGAACAGCTGGTTGTTATAGAGCAGGCTGGGAAGCTGGCTGCAGCGTCCTTAACAAAGGATGAGTCATCAGCTGTCAACGAGCTTCCCCGCTGACAGCTTATAGAAAAAAAAACCATTGTAGGTTGTTGAAAAATTCGAAAAAAAGCAGCATGCCCCCCCCCCCCCATGCATACTTGGCCCTTTGGGTCTGGTAAGGATTTTAAGGGAAACCTGACACCAAAATGAAAGAAAAAAAAAAGAAAATGGCGTGGGGTCTCCCCCAAACTCCATACCAGACCCTTATCCGAGCATGCAGCCTTGCACATCAGGAAAGGATGGGGGGGCAAGTGAGAGACCCCCCCTTCTGAATCATACCAGGCTACATTCCCTCCACATTGGGTAAAGCTCTGCCCCCCGCCCCAAAACACCTTGTCCCTATGTTGCTAGAGACAAGGGCCTCTTCCCCACATCCCTGGGCTGTGGTTGTGGGGGTGTGCGGACAGGGGGATTATCAGAATATGGAAGCCCGGTTTAACAAGGGGGCCCCCAGATATTGGCCTTACCCTATGTGAATGAGTATGGAGTACGTAGTACCCCTACCCATTCACCAAAAAAGTGCCTAAAAGAAATAAAAACACAACACTCTGTTTTTCACAACTCCTTTATTAAAAATAAAAAACAATGCCCCCCGATGTAAAACCATCATCAAAACCATCATCAATCACCACCGTCACCCTTCAGCTCCCGGGTCAAACACGGTCCACCGCCTCCACACGGGAGTCCAATTTCCCATTTGAGCCTTAACGATCCGTGAGTATTTATTACTCCTTTGAGCCCTTACTACTTTGAATCATCTTTTATTCAAATCCTCCACCTCTTTATTCTTCATTCCAACTTATTATTGTTTTCTTATAGATTTATTTCGAATACATTGATCTCTGAAGAAGGGAGATGTTGCTCCCGAAACGCGTCAGATCATTATGTAATATAATCTATCATTATGGAAATATAATATTCAGGCTATTATTGAAATCAAGTGGATACACCAAGATGTTTTGCCCATATGTGATGTAACATTGTTCATGTTGTATATATTATATATTTTAGCCATTGAGCTATATCATATGCTATTCAAGCACATGTTACTACTTTCATTCATATAATCTGTTTATACAATGCAATAAACATACATTGTATGACTTATCTATTGTGCAATTCATTGATCTCCAGCCACTAGCACCTACCTCATATAAAGTCCCGTGGGCCAATTTCTCTTTGTTCCTATATGTATTTTGGGATGGAGGCGTGCTTTGGTGGGAACCAGACCATTGCCCTTCACCACCACCGCTGGACCCAAAAAAAGAAAAATAAAAGCTCTGCCTGCAAAAAATTCTAACAGTCAAATGCCTGCTCTGCCGTTTGACAATTCCTAAATAGGTAAGGGGCAGGGCCACCTGGCGACATCACCTGGTGGCACCGCTCCATGTGGCGCCACCAACCCAGCATGCACCGATCAGTGACGTCACACCGGGATGGTGCCACCAGGTGATATTGCCAGGTGGCTCTGCTTGTTACCTATTTAAGAACTGTCATATGGTGGAGCAGGCATTCAGTGGTTAGCCTTCGTCGTAGTCGGAGCTTTTTGTTCTTTTTTTTCTTTTTTCGGGTCTGGCATTGACAGTGGGCATCATTATTGACAATGGATCTACACAGAGGGATGTTGTTTTATTTATTTTTTTTAAATTGTCAAAAACTGCGTTTTGTGTTTTTTTTTACACTTTTTTGGTGAATGGGGAGGGGTACCATGTATGGGGTTAAATGTTAAAGGGGCCTCCAGATTCCAATAAGTCCCCTGCCCACAGACCCCCACAACCACAACCAAGGGTTGTCGGGAAGAGGCTCTTGTCCCCATCAACATGGAGACAAGGTGCTTTGGGGTGGGGGCAGAGCCCCCCCACCCCAAAGCACAATCCAATGTGGAGGGAACATGGCCTGGTATGATTTTGGAGGGGGGGTACTCACCCATCTCCCCCTTTCTTGATCTGCCAGGCTGCATGCTTGGATAAGGGTCTGGTATGGTTTTTGGAGATACCCTGCACTGTTTTTATTTTTTTTTATTTTGGTATGGGGTTCCCCTTAAAATCCATACCAGACCCAAAGAGCCTAGTATGCACCCTCCCCATGTTAATGGCATGTGTCCTGGTATGGTTGGGGAGGCGCTCGCTCGTCCCCCCCTTTCCTGGCCTGCCGGGCTGCATGATTGGATAAGCATCTGGTATGGTTCTTGGGAGGGGCCCTACGCTTTTTTTTTTATATTTTGGGGTGGGTCTGGTATAGTTAGGGGGGGGGGGGCCCACGCCATTTTTTTAACACTTTTAAATTGCCAGGAATGTCAATGTACTTGCGGCAATTTAAATGCCATTTTTACAGAGGCACCATTTTACAAGCAGACTAAGGGGACCCCCCCAGGCACTATATTTATTTTTATTGTTTTACTTTAATTGTAATTAAAATCACTGCTTATGTAAAAAACAATATTAAAAAAAAAAAATTGCATTGATACATGTCCCCCAGGGCAGTACCCATGCCCCCATACCCTTTTCATGTCCACTAACTTGCATATAGGCCTTAAAAATGTGGCCTTTTGATTTTTTAAATTCAAGCCCCATGGACTTTAATAGGGTTCTTGTCTGAACTTTTCCATGTTTGAGAGTTCTGGTGTGAACCAAACTGGGGGTGTTCAGCCCATCTCTATTACAGAGTGTAGAATAGTGTAGATGAAGAGGACTTGTATCAAGAGTATAGATCAAGAGCAGTTGTAAAGGAATGGAATCAGCAGGGAGGTGGTTAGCTGGATGGCAGAAAACAAAAAAGCAATCTCATCTGTGGTAACTGGGTCAAAAGTTTCCTCACAAACTGGGCCCTTAGACATCCAGGGTATGTCCTAGAAGAAGGCGAATACTGTCAGGATGGGGGTCTGAACCCACAACTTCTGCTGCATCTTGCAGCAGTGCTTCTTGATGAGCCACCTGAGATGCTGGACAGCTCCTTGTCCTATCTCTTAGAACAATTTGAACAATCTTGTCTTGTCTTTTGTTTCTAGTGAAACTTAAAATCTTTACTCCTCCAATGAACTTCCTGATTTAAGCTCTGCCTCTTCACTTCTTGTTTTCCATATTAATGTGCTCTTTCTAGTCAATATCTTTCTCCATTGCATATCTGCAGCTGTCCTTATATCCTCGACTACGCTTCTACTTGATCCCAACCTGAAAGCATTAGATTATCAACCTTTGGCTAGTTCCTTGACTACACTTCCACTTGATTCCAACCTGCAACAACTTGTCACGCACCTTTGGCTTGTTTACAGACTATGGTTCTGCTTGATCCATACTTGCTATATCTTCTATTTGACCCCGGCTTGCTCACCTTTTGATGGAGCAAACCTGAGGACCATGACCTACTACTAACATTCAGGGAAACCCATCTCCACCATCAGGAGCTCTGGTGAATAACAGTTTGAGGCTGTGACAACTAGCCTGCCATCATTACCATCTCTTTTCACCAACATTACTTACTTTTACTGGCCTTCTATAATTACCAGCTCCTTGCACCCCTGATAGCCCGATAGCCTGCCATCTTTACCCTCTGCCACCTCTGCTGGTCTGTAATAGCACCTCTGCTGGCCTGCCACCATTACCTACATATGCTGTCTGGTCTCTCCATCTATTGTGGCAGGAAGGCTTACATACAATGCAGTGAGTCTGGACAATATTTCTGGCTGTTATATATGAAATAATACATTATTTTATAATAAAACCTGCCTCCCTGCTCTATTGAGAGCCGGGCACAGTCTCCTGTCCTGCGAATTGGAAGCGAGGAAACCCACATCCAATATAAAACAGGGTGAACCTATCCCTAATCATGTAAATGTAAGGAATGTCAGGGCCACAAAAGAATAAAATAGAGAAGTGGTCCCATGGGATTGTCACCCTAACACCCATTTGTTTTATAAATACATTTTACTCTCAATAGAGGGCTATGCTGTTTGTTAAGTATATGTCTCTCTATGGCTGCTTTGCTGGTTCTTTTTGTTTCGTGTTTCAGGTGACAAGCTGTCTGCCATTGCTAAGAAGGCTTACCTCAGCTGCTGAGCACTGGATTGGTGACAAATCTAGTGGCAGGAAACATCTATCAGGAGTATTGGGTCTATTTGCTCCTATAACACATAGAAGCTATTCCGGAGGCTGGAGTTGAAGGAGAAAGATTTGTGGTTGTATCCAAAGCCCTTATACATCACCTGTTGGTGAGTTTGCATGCTGAAGAGGAGAGGATAAGCACGAGGTGTGGTGGAAGTAGCACACATCCTTTGATTCCTAATGAAGTCACCTTAAAAGCACATGGCGGATTGATACATAAATTATTTTATGCAGATTTTTTAGCGTTACTAATGTGGTGATCAAGTGTGGACTATTTTTATGGACTACATTTTTACTACATAATATGAACATTTTTTTTTTCGTTTTCCTTTTCATTGATACTTGTCCCCATGCAGTGCTCCGCTCCACATGCTTTTTATTAGATAAACCCTTGCCTGTTAGTCTTTGAAATTTCTTTTGATTTTCAAGATTTGACTATATATAGACTTTAATTGGGTTTAAATTTAAGCGTTCAAATTTTGGATTTTACAATGGGTTCATCGAATGCCACCTCAACCAAACCCAACAGCAATCATCCTTAATCACTTTTGTTCACCCAAGATAAGCCTGGCACAAGGAGGGTATACAGAGTAAATATTCATGCAGGTTGGTGCAGTGAATTTGTTCCTGCACCAGTTATGCTAATAAAATTGTGATTTCCTGATCACCATGTACTGTGTATAGGCACATTCTGCATATATCACAAACGCATCTTTCTTTTATAGGCATAATAGAACAGTCTATGCCTTATCCATTTTAGCTGTGATTCACAGCTGTGAACAGCATTTGAGCAGCTTGGTTAGTCAAATAAAAATACCCAGAGGTGCAGTTAGCATGCACAAATTATTAGACCAGCAACAGAAGCCAGAAACTAAGAGATCCACTTGAGTGTAGAGTACGAACATAAATATCTAGATGAATGCCAACATCCATGGGATTTTATGGTGATCTATTAATGCATTATATGCTAAGGGTTTATTCAAACCATTTTGGAATTATCTACTTTTCAATTATCTGCATAACCCGAAAGACAGACCAGGGCAACTCACCCCTTGCTTTAAGGCTGTTGCTGTTTATGATCTTTCATGTTCTTCTCTATAAATCACCAGCAAATCAGTCTGAGATGGCTTCCATAAAGGTTGACATTCCCTGCCTCATGCTCAGAATTAAAATCTGCCCACTTCTATGCTATCCATCACAGCTCACAAGACACTCTGGCCACGATATTATCCAAATATTATGAAAACTTTGAACTCTTCCTCTATAAATTATGACAAAATGGGTGCTCTGCCATTAACCAAGGAGAATGTATGGGCTTGGGGCTGCAATGGAGTAATAATGTTCTTAAAAGGAAGCGTGGCTGGGCATTCAAAGAGGAGAAAAAGAGCTCAGACCATTTGTTATTACTAGTGCACTGTACATAAGACTATTCATACAGGTCAGGCCAACCTCAAAAGCAGGACGATTATCTGCTTAGAGAGACCAAACATCTGCTGTTAAGCACATTCAGGCACCAGAACATCATGCAAAAAAATTCTGTCCACTATGCTACTAAAGTTTATAGTTATGAAGTTCAAACACTTGGCGCTTCCTGCATAACATCCCACTTTCTTTCTGTAACTTCAACAGTTGGGCTTTGAAAGATTCAATACCTCCTCCTTCCTTTAATATTCGCACAGCTGTGGATGATGCTGGTATAACATTAGATGAAAATGTAAGGTTCATTTTTTCTTTTATCATCACATTCCTGTGTATTTATAAGTTACCAAATGAGTGGTGTTGTAGATTGTAAAGTACACATTTGCAAGGTCATTTTGTATTTACATTCAAGCAAAAAATGTTGTCTTTGATTTGTTTCATGTTTTTCAGATTGAGCACCATGCAATATTAAGAGATGTTTAACAGACGCTTTTATCATACACTTTGACACTTTTGGAAAGTGGAGTGTGGAGAACATGAGAATAAATACACTTTTTTATGTCATTATAAAATGAAACAAATAATATCTTTACTTTTGATGATTTAAACATTAATAGACCATGGGAGTAAAAAAATACAGTGTTTAGAGATAACCAAACGAAAAAAAATCCCCTTTGTCCAAAAACCTCACAGGATATGTGTCCGCAATCCCAGATAGTAGATATCTTGGATATTACCCAATCTGCTGGCAGTGTTCTGCAGAAACACCTTTTTAAAAGACCCACCCAGCACTGAATAGCAAATATTACAATGTTTCTTAGGATTCATTAGATAATTATTTTCTGAACAGTAACACAGACAGTAAAACAACCTGACTAGACTTCCCTATTGAAACAGTATGTGTCTCCATTGTTGAGATTCCCTGCCTCTGTGACCGCCATTGCAGGTAAAGTTGATCAAAATACTTCCTCTTGGGAATGTAGATAGCTAATAAATATAATGACAGATGTTTTATCCCACTCTTACCCACTCTTGCCCACTCTTGCCCTTTCTCACCCTGTCCAAAGCTAAAAATAAACAAATTAAATTGGTTGGTATCTTAGGCCGACTATTCAATTTCTTTCCTGCAGACAGACAGTGTTGATGTGGGAATCCCTTTTGCCAAACCATTGTCTTCTCCCAGTGGGGGTGGAGGAAGCCGCCTCCACTGGCAGAAGACAGTGATTATCGCTAGCAGATATAGCAGCCGCTGGTGATAATCTCATTGGAATCCGACAAGCTGGTTGTACCCAAGTTGATCGATTAGTCTGCCCATTAACAGTTCAAATCCCGGACAATTCCTGCTAAAACCGCCAAGGTTCGAACCATGTACGGCCTGCCTTACTTTCCTATGCATTGTGTTAATGTACTGCATTACCACAACATGGTGACAAGTGAGTTGCAGTGCACAGGAGTCCACTTAGTCAATGAGAGATACACTGGCGGATGGCTTGCCTGTGTACATCCCACTTATGCTCGTGTACATCCGACTTATGCAGAGTGGACACAGACACTTTCCTCTATGGTCGGTTGGATGTAAATAGACCATCTGTCCATTTACATGTGACTTCCATCTGATACGATCCACTAGACAGAAGGAGAATGGATCCCTATCTGTCTGATTTTAACTGATCAGATTGGATGTAGGTGGGTGTAAATAGACATATGTCCATATACACCAGCCTCTCCATTGAGGAGAATGGAGGGTCCGATTAGGTGCATCTGAAAAACTGACAGTCGTGTGATAGGAACTCAACACACTGCCTATCCATGCGTCCGGCCCCCTAATCTGCATGCGGGGTGCCGGACTCATGGAGTTCAATGGGTTTTTTTTTTCTGAGTCACCTGATTAGAGCCAGAGGCTCTAATAGGCTTCAGAAAAGGGAGGACCCGAGCCCACCCATTGTGTGACAATAGCAAATGAAAATTCGCTATTGTCACTCGGATCCTCTTCCTGGCCAATCAGGAAGCGGGTCCGACACCCGCTTCCTGATTGGCCGAAAGGCAAAAAACCATGCCATTGGCAGGGGAGGAGGCGGGATGACTCGAGGAGACGCCGGGGGACTGAGGAGAAGCCGCCGCTGCATCAGGTAAGTGCTGGTACATTGAAGGGGGCACACTGATCTTTCTGCATTGAATGGGGGCACACTGATCTCTCTACATTGAAGGGGGCACACTGATCTCTCTGCATTGAATGGGGGCACACTGATCTCTCTGTATTGAATGGGGGCACACTGATCTCTCTGCATTGAAAGGGGCACACTGATTTCTCTGCATTGAATGGGGGGCACACTGATCTCTCTGCATTGAAAGGGGGCACGCTGGTCATTCTGCATTGAAAGAGGGCATGCTGATCATTCTGCATTGAAAGGGGGCATGCTGATCATTCTGCATTGAAAGGGGGCACGCTGGTCATTCTGCATTGAAAGGGGGCACGCTGGTCATTCTGCATTGAAAGGGGGCACATTGGTCATTGTGCATTGAAAGGGGGCACGCTGGTCGTTCTGCATTAATAGGGGGCACACTGGTCATTCTGCATTGAATGGGGACACGCTGGTCACTCTGATTGAAAGGGGGCATGCTGGCCTCTCTGCATTGAAAGCGGGCACGCTGGTCTCTCTGCATTGAAAGGGGGCACACTGGTCACTCTGCATTGAAAGGGGGCACACTGGTCACTCTGCATTGGAGTGGGCACGCTGGTCTCTCTGCATTGAAAGGGGGCACGCTGGTCACTCTGCATTGAAGGGGGCACACTATACCTTGATTACTGAAGGCCCCTTTTACACTTTTGTGACCTCAAAGTCACGCAATTTTTTACAGCGTTTTTTTGCCGCAAAGCAATGCCTATTACATTTTTCTGTTTGTGCCCCCCCCCCCCCCCCAAAAAAAATTTTGAGCACCAGCCGCCACTGATTATTGTGCAAAATAAAATGACTTAACAGGCATGCGTTAAGGAATCTAACAGGTAAAGTTGTCCTAAAACATTATCTTATTCTTTGACTAGAAGATGAAAAATAGAGACGAGGAATAACTTCTCTTCCTTTTAATTAAAGAGAAATTCCAATCAACACATGAAACTAGTCAATGAGCTACTAACATATTGAGATGAGGCCTAGCTTCACTGCTACCATGAGTTAGCTGGGAATCCATGAAATTCACAAAGTTCATAAATCATGAACTTTTGGATAGAACTTTTGTAGGTTCACCAGAAATAAGGAACAATCTCTAATGCATTACGTACTGTTTCCTCATCAGCTAAGACACAAGAGCCAATAATTACAGTAGAAGGGAAGGATAACTAAGCTTTTATATAAAAGGGTGGGCTTGTTGCAGCCATGCTGTGAGCGTGTACTGGAGGTGATAAGGAGAGCTGACAAAAATTTGTGATTAAAGAGAGTTTCTTAATTATTTTGTTTTTCTTTTAAATGTTGGCATTGGTATATGTCCCCTATGGCAGTGACTGGCTTCGCTTCTCATAGATATTTTCACAATATTTGCTTATTATCCCTGCAAATGGATCCAGAAACGAATAACAGGATCCTCCCCTTTAGACTTCTATAGGAGCACTTTGATCAGCATTTGCAAAATTGTTTATGACCTAAAAGGATAATTTCACTTTTTATTAAAAAGTAAATGCACATTTTTTGCATGTAAAAAAAGTTAATTTATTGACACCTGTCTGAGCCAATGAGGAGGGAGAGAGCTGGAAGATCATCTGCTCTAATGCACATTGCTGGAGCAAGATCAGGCTCAGGTATGTAGTTAGGGGGGACTGCCAGGGGAGCTGCATGCAAAAGGTTTTTCACCTTAATGCAGAGAATGCATAAAGGTAAAATAACCTTCTGCCTTTAGAAACCACTTTAACTATCTATACTTGGCTATTGCACAGATTTATACACCATCCTGGAGTTCTTCCTTAATGAAAATCCATTGGTAAAGGCAAATTATTTAGAGTCTAGAAATTAAATAATTAATTTGTATACATGTAATAGATATCTGTACTGTATTAGTATTACAGATACATGAAATCCACACTAAATCGCTGCTTGTGAAAAGTTTACATTTTATTTTAATGCACATACACAGTGTATGTTACTAGTCTCTTTATAATTGATTGAACAGCTGGTAAACCGCAGGTGCCACCTCTGTCTATCTCCGGAGAAGTTGGTAATAAATGGTTTAATCTGCTCCTTACTGCTACCCCTCTGTAGGGTAAGAGACAGAGATAAAGTGAAATCATTTTTCAGTTATCCCCTCTCCTCAGTATTAGTTGTATTTTTAATGCGTTTGGCTACTTTATATTTAAACATTTTCGTTTTGAGTAATATATATGTAAGAGTAATATAAAAAGCCAAAAATATTTTTCATAAAAATACAAATATATAAAAAATATATAATGGTCCCCTGCACACTAAATATATAACCTATATGGTATAACCCAGATGTTAATGTCCACTAAAGGGCACGCTGCTACTTAAAATTAAAACAAAAATCAAATAAATATCAATTTATCAGCTGAAAAAATAGGCATTAGTAGCGCAAACACAACAAGGTCAGAATTAACAGATGCTCATCCACATAAGACATCCGCTAGCAAAATAATATTACAAATCCATCAAAAGCACATATAGTCCTTGATATAGTCTCTAAATAGATGTAAAAATAACTCCAGAAAAGAAGAATCAAGATCCCGGGTGTGCAGCTTGAAGGAATACACCTCATACTCCTCCACCAATTAGTGTCTCAATCCAGAGAAGATGGCAACTCACCAGACTGTGACGCCTATCCACTCTCATTGAAAGGCTCACAAGCGTAGCTACTAATCACCAACCAGGGCACTGGATACCACTGCTCACCACTGGTCCAACAGCTTCTGGACTTAGTTTTGGATATAGGAAAAATTCTTTCTCCACCCCTTGCACTTAGTACACTCAGGATATAAGGAAGAAAGATGCTACAATAGTGTGATATCATTTTCATAAAAACACACACTTTTATTAAAAGCTTCTTATATCCTTACACTCAAGAAAAATGAATCGTAAAGCATAGATTGCAAAATGCAGATCAACTGACAGATACCCCGGGGGTCTCCTCACCCTCTCCACAGTGTTGTGGCGTCCTCTCCGAATGGTCCGTCCATCACTGCTGATCACTTCCGGTTTCCGTATAGTTCCTGTCCATCGGCTTGAAATATACCTTGGTGGCAAACTTAGTCTGTTGCCTAAAAATGGTGACATCTAGGAACTGAATGCTCTCCCTGTCCCAGTTGAACTCCAACTTGATGTTGTTAAGATTAGAATTCAAATGAGACATAAAAAGCATGAGATCCTCCTCCGTACCCTCCCAGATAAACAGAATGTCATCAATGAATCTTCTGTAATAAACAGGCAAAAAATTTGGGGGAGCATACCCATGTATTTCTAAAGCTGCTGCAGCTATGAACCAAAAGAGATGTATATTAAAAAAGAATAGCGCGCAAATGCAAAAGAAATAACTACCAAATCTGAAGACAATCCATAAATAAAAATGGGGGTTTGGTCCCACCATATGGCCATATCGTGCTCAAGCCCACTACTGCGTCAAAGTACCCCATTATCAGTGGGTCCTACACTATCCATGAAAAAGAGATGAATCCAGCCTAACCCTTGGAGATAATACTCCTTGCTGGGAAGGATGTGCAAATGCACTACAGGGGACTCCTCCAATATCAACTTGATGGTGGACACTGATTGAGTACAGGTGTGTGTGGGGGGGTGGGGAGGGTTGCTCAACCTCGATAGTCTGGTCAGACCGAATACATAATAAACAGGCAAAAAATTTGGGGGAGCATACCCATGTATTTCTAAAGCTGCTGCAGCTATGAACCAAAAGAGATGTATATTAAAAAAGAATAGCGCGCAAATGCAAAAGAAATAACTACCAAATCTGAAGACAATCCATAAATAAAAATGGGGGTTTGGTCCCACCATATGGCCATATCGTGCTCAAGCCCACTACTGCGTCAAAGTACCCCATTATCAGTGGGTCCTACACTATCCATGAAAAAGAGATGAATCCAGCCTAACCCTTGGAGATAATACTCCTTGCTGGGAAGGATGTGCAAATGCACTACAGGGGACTCCTCCAATATCAACTTGATGGTGGACACTGATTGAGTACAGGTGTGTGTGGGGGGGTGGGGAGGGTTGCTCAACCTCGATAGTCTGGTCAGACCGAATACATAATAAACAGGCAAAAAATTTGGGGGAGCAGCTTTAGAAATACATGGGTATGCTCCCCCAAATTTTTTGCCTGTTTATTATGTATTCGGTCTGACCAGACTATCGAGGTTGAGCAACCCTCCCCACCCCCCCACACACACCTGTACTCAATCAGTGTCCACCATCAAGTTGATATTGGAGGAGTCCCCTGTAGTGCATTTGCACATCCTTCCCAGCAAGGAGTATTATCTCCAAGGGTTAGGCTGGATTCATCTCTTTTTCATGGATAGTGTAGGACCCACTGATAATGGGGTACTTTGACGCAGTAGTGGGCTTGAGCACGATATGGCCATATGGTGGGACCAAACCCCCATTTTTATTTATGGATTGTCTTCAGATTTGGTAGTTATTTCTTTTGCATTTGCGCGCGAATCTTCTGTAATATCTCGATTGATGTCTCTTATGGTTGAACACAAACTTGTCCTCCCATTCTGCCATGAAAATGTTGGTGAGGCTAGGGGCGAACTTAGCGCCCATAGCCACACCCATCTTCTGGCTATAAAATTTGTTCTGAAACCAAAAATAATTATGAGGCAAACAGAAGTCCAATGATCTCTGTTTTTTCCACCTCCTTATTGAAATATATATGCGGGTGACAGCTGCATCTATGATTGCAGGTTTGCATGTAGTCACCGAGGGGTTAATAGATGTGCTATACGAGTTGTGTTATTTTTAATCATAATTCCTTCTTTTTTGGTTGGAATAAATGTCAGTAATCCCTGGTTTATGTTATTTAACTTGCCGGGCAATCTGATTATATCCGATGCTTTGATGCTGGGATGTAGTCTAATTAGTCAGCAGCTGTCATTGTCTGTTGCTATATAGTCCGAGAAGCCATGCCGTATGGTCACTCCCCTTTGACAAAGTCGGAAATTACGAAACGCACCAGGGCGTGACCAAATGGCAACCTGAAGTGATCAGCAGTGACGGTCAGACCGCTCGGAGAGGACGCTACACCACGTGGAGAGGGTGAGGAGACCCCCCGGGGTGTCTGTCAGTTGATCTGCATTTTGCAATCTTTGCTTTACTTTGCTTTTACTTGTGAGTGTAACCATATAGGAAGCTTTTAATAAAAGTGTGTTTTTATGAAAACGATATCACACTATTGTGGCATTTTTCTTGCTTATATCCTGAGTGTACTGAGTGAAAGGGGTGGAGAAAATTTTTTTCCTATATCCAAAACTAAGTCCAGATGCTGTTGGACCAGGACCAGTGGTGAGCAGTGGTATCCAGTGCCCCGGTTGGTGATTAGTAGCTACGCTTGTGAGCCTTTCCATGACAGTGGATAGGCGTCACAGTCTGTTGAGTTGTCATCTTCTTTTCTGGAGTTCTTTTTACATCTATCTGGGGACTATATGTGATTTTGATGGATTGTAATATTATTTTGCTAGCAGATGTCTTATGTGGATGAGCATATGTCAATTCTGACCTTGTTGTGTTTGCGCTACTAATGCCTATTTTTTCAGCTGATAAATTGGTATTTATTTTATATATACGTAAGAGTAGTATATATGTAGGACATAATTTAGTTTAGGGGTACCTTCACTTGGAAGATACAATTATAGCAAATGGAAAAACAAAGTAATATACACTATATTTTTAAAAGTATTGGGACACCTGCCTTTAGATGTACAAGAACTTTAATTGTATCCCAGTCTTATGCCCCGTACACACGTGCAGATCGTCGGCTGAATGATCGGCCGTCTTTTGTCCCCGGGCTGTCGTGTCTGTTGAAAAGTGCAAAAGACTGCACAAGAATTTTGTCCGCCGACTGCAGAAGTGATGTTATGTGATGGTTAACTTTCCCTGTGTTTTTTCTTTTCTGAGCATGCCCAGTCTTGCAAATCTGCTGTCTGTCGGCCGAATTCTGTATTGACTGGCGAACAATCGGCCGCTCTTGTGTCGGCATACAAAAATTTTAATGCTTGCACGACAGATTCTTTTCGGCCGAAAGTGCGCTGTCGGCTGTCGGCTGTCGGAAGCATCATACTAACAAGCCGAAAATCGGCCGATCGGTCGTCAGCCGAATCTTTTCGGCCGACAATCTGCACGTGTGTACGGGCCTTTAGTCCATAGAGTTCAATATTGAGCTGACCCACCCTTTGCAACTATAACAGCTTCAACTCTTCTGGGAAGGCTGTCCACAAGGTTTAGGAGTTTGTCTATGGGAATTTTTAACCATTCCAGAAGCGCATTTGTGAGGTCAGGCACTGATATTGGATGAGAAGGCCTAGCTCAGAGTCTCTGCTCTAAATTATCCTAAAGGTGTTCTATCGGGTTATTACCCAGATCACAATTAATCCCACTCAGGTGTGACCAGCCGAAAGCCAACTGCACCAGTGTTCAAAAAACAACAGACCAGGGAAGAGCACGCCCTAGTAGTGCAATAAGCAAAGATAAAAGAACATATAATGCACTCACATGCTCCTGGGATTGACACGAAGCTCAAACAACTTTGAGAATCCACCTTCAGAACCCCTGTATTAATGCCACTAGATGTAATCCACTTAGCTAAAGACTGCTCTCCCTGTGTCTGTATGTTAGGAAATAAAGAGAAGAGCAGGGAGCCAGCTGCAATAGCAGCTTGTATATGATAGTTGCCTGGATTATGGAGGACTGGCAATCATTCCGTAGAGCAGTTTTCACCCGAAGGATGCTGCGGGGGTGCCATAGGTTCGAGGTCATGGGCCACATCAGACTGCTCTGTTGGCCGCATTTGGACGGTGAGCCACAGGTTGAGCATGCCTTCCTTAGACTGTCCACAGTTAACTCTGTGTAAGTTCTAAACAAATCATCTTAGAATTTATACAGGGCTTTTTCTCATTAATTCCATAGATAACTGAAGGGTGGGGGAAACAAAGGAAAGAGTATAAATAAAGGGACAACTTCTAAATGCTCATGTTGCTTTGTCCTTCATATGCAAAGTCCAGGTTCAAGTTAAAGTCATTTGATTAAGCTTCTCAACCCAGCTCAGGTAACCAAGGATTTAACAGATGGTGGAAAGAAATAGGTTTGATGTTTGACTATCACAGTCTCCATCAAGCCATTGTCACATGCACAAGGCATATAGAATGCTACCTACAAAACTATACAGTGTCCTCCAACCTCTCTTGATAGACCCCTTTCTATAGGTAATCTGTGATCCATGGGCATAGCACAGAAAAATTAAAATATCTGTCAGAGTCCATACATTTCAATGGTTGTTCAACATTTAGATAGCAGTCCAACCACCAAACAACCAAAATTTACAAAATGAATGCGCTTCCATGCAAACACTGTTTATTGCTCTTACAATTACTAGTGATTTTATTGCAGTAAAAAGATATATAGACTCAAATGTTTATCTTGGAAAAAAGACTTTCACTCGGGTAAGGTATCCAAGTGCCAGATAGACAGTCAACCTATCTGTTACTTATGCCACACCTAGGAATATTGATGTGGAATAAAGATGTTTACCACTGTATTGATCAGATGATGAATCAGACAATGAATACTGTGTGTATAGGCACCTTTAGATCCTAGAAAGTATACCAAAATGATTATTTCCAGTGAAGAAGAGGAATTATGTGGCCAGGTAAGGTTGTCCTACAAGTCATTACTGCAGGGCCAGTGCTAGACTTTTTTGCACCCCGGGCAAGACCACCTACTTCCACCCCCCCCCCCCCCAAAAAAAAAAAAACTTCAAGTCTGAATAAAAAGCAGAAACTGGCTCTATAAATGGAGTGAAGTGAAGACAAAAGAGGAAAAAGAGAAACACCTCTAAGTGTAGACTTTAAAATAGTTTAATAGGCTCATAATTGTAGCATAATGTAAAACACAAGAAGACTTATCAGTAATAAACCCCATGGAATGGACGTCACTGCACGGTGGATGACGCTGGAGGAGTCCGGATGTACAGCACTGTCAGGGATGTGGAGCCGGCCAAGACCGTCTGCCATCAGGGTCAAGGGCTGGAACTCTCTGTGGACCGCACAGCCAACTCTCTGTGGACCGCACCCCAACATGGTGACGTCACTGGGGAGGAGATGCGATGCTTTTCTGAGCATGTTCAAGTATATTCAAAATTCATATATTTATATTTGTATATATTTATTTTCAAATCCTCTTTTAATAATATATGAATTTTGAATGTATTTGAACTGAGAATGCTGGGTGCTTTAGTGCCACGGTAGTCAGAGCCCACCTCTAGGATCCACTTAAAAGGTTCCAATAGTCTTCTTCCCTCCAGCTTAAGAAATCTTGCTATTCCAGTCATTTTGCATGCTAGGAAATGCATCATATCTTCTCCCCAGTGATGTCACCATGCTGATGGTGCAGTCCAGCCCTTGACCCTGATGACAGATGGTCTTTGCTGGCTCCACATCCCTGACAGTGCTGTACATCTGGACTCCTCCAGCATCCCGCTTCATGCAGTGGGATGCTAGAATTAGGAGTTTATTATTATTATATTTTTCCCTTTCACATTTATAGAGTAGAGAAACCGGTGGCAGTGTGCCCTAAGAGGCTGCCTAGTTCATCTAAAGGTAGCACCGGCCCTGCACTACTGTCATACTAAGGTAACAAAGAACCCAGGAGACCTTCTTAACCACTTGCCGACAAGCCGCCGTAATTATACGGAGGCAGGTCGGCTCTGTTACGCGAAACAACGTACCTGTATGTCGCTTCGTGTAGCAGAGATAGTGAAGGCGCGCACACGTGCTGATTGGCTAGAGGGGGAGGCAATCAGCGGGTCCGGCAGATGCGATGTCCGCCGGGCATCTGCAATTGCTCCCCATGGGGACAGAGCGGCGGTCTGCCGATGTAAACACAGCAGACCACTGTTCTGTCAGTGATGAACACAGGGATCCTCTGTTCCTCTTATTTAGAAACACAGATCTATGTGTTCACCCAGTGATTACAACTCCCACACAGTTAGAAAGCATCCCCTAGGCACACATTTAACCCTTTGATCGCCTCTGGTGTTTACCCCTTCCCTGCCAGTGTCATTAGTACAGTAACTGTGCATATTTTTAGCACTGATTACTGTAGTAATGTCACTGCCCCCCCTCCCCAAAAGTGTCAAAAGTGTCAGTTAGGTGTCTGATCTGTCCGCCGCAATGTTGCAGTCACGCTAAAAATCGCTGATCGCCGCCATTACTAGTAAAAAATAAATAAATAAAATGCCATAAATCTATCCCCTAGTTTGTAGATGTGATAACTTTTGCGCAAACCAATCAATATACACTTATTGGGATTTTTTTTTACCAAAAACATGTGTCAGAATACATATTGGACTAAATTGCTAAAAACATTTGATTTTTTTTATTTTTTTATTGGGAATGTTTTATAGCAGAAAGCAAAAAATATTGTTTTTTTTTTTTCAGAATTGTCGCTCTTTTTTTGTTTATAGCACAAAAACAAACAAACGCATAGATGATCAAATACCACCAAAACAAATATTTGCGGGAAAAAAAAAGGACATTGATTTTACTTTGGTACAGCGTGGCACGGCCGTGCAATTGTCAGTTAAAGTAGCGCAGTGCTGTATCGCAAAAAAATGGCCTGGTCCTTAAGTGGTTAATGCAGTATTGGTGTATGTTTTGTATGTTTCAGAGAAAAACTGTAAGTCCGTATGCAATAATACACATTTTGTATACATATACTGATTGTTTACTAGAAAATTATAGTATTTTTGTTTTGCTTTTTTTTTTAGTTTAACCACTTGCCGACCAGTCACATTGACTGTACTGCGGCAAAGTGGCTCGTTACCTACGTCGCTGGACTCCTCCACATGTGGGCGGCGCGCTCGGGCGCACCGCCGGAGGCTCGCTCCCGCTGTTTTCAGTCACAGCGGGAGTCGGGCCAGGGGAGGAGCAGCCAGTGTGGAGATCCGCCCGCTTGTGTAAACAAAGCGGGCGGATCTCCTAAGTGACAGGCAGGGTCAGATTGCAGGGTTCAGCATAGCTGAACCTGCGATCTGTCCCTGTGTCACTCAGTCACCTCCCCCCACACATGTTAGTAAGCACCAGGCATACATTAACCCCTCTCTCTCCAATAAAATTAACCCCTTCCCTGCCAGTGTCATTTTTACAGTAACAGTGCATATGTATAGCACTGATTACTGTAGTAATGTCACTGGTACCCCCAAAAGTGTCAAAAATGTCAGTCAAGGGTCCGATCTGTCCGCCGCAATGTCGCAGTCCCGCAAAAAAAAAATCGCAGATCGCCGCCATTACTCGTTAAAAAAAAAAACACCAATAACTTTTGCGCAAACCAATCAAAATACGCTTATTGTGATTTTTTTTATGTAGCAGAAAACAAATTGGCCAAAAATGATAAAAAAAATTTGATTTTTACATTTTTTTTTGGGGGGGGGGGGGTTTCATATAAAAAAATGTGAAAAATATTGTTATTTTTTCAAAATTTTTGCTCTTTTTTTTGTTTATAGCGTAAAAAGTAAAAAGCGCACAGGTGATCAAATACCAACAAAAGAAACCTCTGTTTGTGGTAAAAAAAGGACGTAAATTTCGTTTGGGTACGGCGTTGCATGACCACGCAATTGTCAGTTAAAGTCGCACAGTGCCGAATCGCAAAAAGTGGCCTGGACACCGGTGGTAAAGTGGTTAATTTATATTCTTATATTTCACATTAGGGATCACTGTAACCTTAGGTTTGTGGTAAACTATTATACAGGATTTATATAGAGCCAACAATTTACACAGCACTTTACAAAAAAAAAAGGGGGAACAGCACAATTTACAATACAGTTCAATACAAAAGAAATAGGGGGGCCCTGCTCATGGAGCTTACAATCTAAGGGTAAATCCAATTAGTTTAAAAGTTGGGGCTCATGGTGAATTTTTGTCTGCATTTTCCTAGACACATTTTTTTTTTAAATCCTAATGCTTTGGATGGCAAGTTAAACATGGCCAGCAGGCTTATAATGGACAATAATGAGGGGTTTGAATAAGCCAAGTTTCTTGTTAAAGAATTTGGTGCAGCTGTACATGATAACCATTCAGCTTCTAACATCAGCTTGTTCAATTAAGCTTTAACAAAAAGCCTGGAAGCTGATTGGTTTCTCTGCAGAGCTGCACCAGATTTTCCACTCTCCGGGTTTAGTAAATCAACCCCCATAGTATCAGTGTCCTGAAGCTGCTGTAGGGAGGGATGACAAACTGCATAGGGAGAGATAATAGATATTTAGTAATAACAGCGGAATGAGGTGGAAGCTTCTTGTTCAACCCACCCCTTATGTTCACAGTTCTTCATTTGAAGGCTAAATCTACCCTTTCAGACAGAAGTTCCCCTTCCATAATAAATAGAATCCTTTTCTAATGTCCATTCTGCCCAAGCCATCCCAATTGAATGCGGCCATACACTGTCCAGTCTGATCTACCATCAGCGATGTAGTGCAAGGACCTGTCTGATTTGATACAAATGTAACTGCTTTCTGACCGCCCGCCGCAGAAATACTGCGGCAGGCTGATCCTTCTGTGCGAACCGACATAGGTATACGCCGGTTTGGCGCCTGCAGCTAGGGGGCGAGCGCATGCCACCCCCACACGGCTGCGGGGACTCCGATGCACGGGACAGGCCTGCCACCCGCTGACCGTTCTTCTCTCTGGAATGATCACAGAGCGCCTGTGATCCTTCTATATAGGATTACAGGTCTCTATGATCATTTCACAAGCCACGCCCCCCCATACAATTTCAAATGATTTCAATGGGCTACCCTACAAACACAGCTAATAGCGCATTTGTTTTGAATTTTTGCACTTGACAAAATGTGCGTTTGCTTCCATGTTTGGGGTGCTGTTAACAATTAATGTTAGTGCAACTAGTTCATTTTAGGTGTATAAAGGTGGCCATACACTATACAATCTGATTGTAAAATCTCTGTGCAGATATACCAAAAAGATATAATAGTAGTCTATCCAATCACTCTGTATCTTATCAGGCAGGCCCTAGCACTACATATTTGATGGTAGATCTAGAGGAGATTGTACAAAAAATTGTATAGTATAGGGTGAGCTTTACAGAGTTCCAGGGACATGCTTCTCCTGTGTACAATACTACCGCTCTGCTGTTTTGTGACTGCCCGGCTCCTGTACACAACGGTTCTCACTGACAATGTCTGCATTGGAGAAACATAAAACCGCAGATGTGGAGACACTGGAGGGTGAGGTAAAGCCGGCTCTGAAAGCTAGAAAAAGCTTTTTCTTTTCTGCAACAGAGGGACATTAATGGTATATTGGTGCATAAGGAAGCTGGAACTTAGAAAAAAAGGTGAACTTAGCCTTTAACCCATGGGTGCTCAACCTGTGGCCCTCCAGCTGTTGCAGAAGTCCCATCATGCCTTTCTCCATGGGAGTCATGCTTGTAACTGTCAGCCTTGCAATGCCTCATGAGTCTTGTAGTTCTGCAACAGCTGGAGGACTACAGGATGATCACCCACACTTTAATCCAAAAATCATAAATAGGACTAGTGTCAGTAACATTTATTGCTAGCTTTTTGGCAATAACCCACTTTTTTTTTGGTTCTTATTATTTATTTTAGGAGGTTTGTCCTTCCTCTACGTCATTAAGTTTACTCATTCAGCAGTGTATATGTAACCTGAGATCCTACTAGGTTTGTCATCACAGCACAACTAAACCAACTATATAAAACACAGATGCAGACATAGGCGTGCGCAGGGGTTGTACCAGGTGTGCCTGGGCACATCCTTATCCCTATGTGCAGTGCTGATTCCACCTACTGTATGGGCTTTCCCCCATGTTGCCCCCCCCTTCCCTCCCCCACAATGCTGCTGGCTTCCCTCCTCTCACCCTGGCTGCTGCGGGGGATGTTTCAGGATGGAGAGCCTGGAAAGGAGGTAGAAAATATGTAATTTACCGATGCCTTCCTTTTCTAATCGAGCACAGTGAACACACTCACTGTGTTCATTCATAACTGAAGCATATGTATCACCCTACAGGGTAAGTGCTCGGTAAAAGTATAGTGGGCCTTGGCTGCCTAACAGCAGGGCCATAATTTCAGCTGGGCTGTCATGTCTCCTAGGTGTGTCTGCTGAGAGGGGAGTCTCCCCACTGACTCCATGAGAGAATTCTCATTGGGCAGTGGAGGAAATCCAATCAGAGACACATTCAGGCCTGTATCTACCCCAGAAGGCAGATTCTGACGCAGAGGATTCTGGGAGTGGGTATATGTTTGAGGGGAACACATGACACATCATCTTTGGCGGGAAGCAGAGTCCCAGGAGGGAGAGTACGGCTGTCTCACTTCCTGTCAGAAGGATCGGGTGTTCCGGGTGACTGCCTGGGAATCCAGAGGATGCTGAGTTGAGCTGCAGGAGGGATCCGGTGTGCTGAGGACCAGTGGAAGAAGAGGGGTTCAGTTCCAGAAAAGCCTGCCAAGGTCATGAGTACTGTGAGCTGCCCCTAGGGGTCTGCCAAGTGTAGAAGGGACCACTCCAGAGAAGGTTCCAGGGATCCAGGAGTCAGCTAGCTGTTAAAGGGGGTGCCTAGTCAGAGGACCCTGAAGTGTTGGAGAGGGCGCCAGCGGTTTGCCCTGAAGAGCTAATGTTTATAGTGTGTAATGTACAGAGTTAAGAGTTGCAGCGGCATAAGCAGTGACAAGGAGCTACCTCAGTCAATGAAGGGCTGAAGGGAGCTGTTCAGTGACTTTTGAGCTAAATCGAGTGTCAGGAGTCAAGAGTTCTACAGTCCTGGATCTTCTGAGTTAACAAACAAGTTAAAGTCGAGGTTCCAGCACTAGTTCAGCAAAGCAGTATCTTCAAACGTCAGGAAGCACTGGTCGGCATTCAGCTGTGTCAAGACAGCGCCAACCGGCATTTTTGTATAAAGTCCCAGTTAACCTAGTTGAGCCAGAGGAGTATCCCACTCATTCCCATCTCCCATCCCCAAAATTCAATAAATAAAACCAACCAAAGATGCCGGAGTGGTCAACATCTCAATTCTCACACTTGGGTTCACAAATTAAATGTGTTGGAGGTGTCACTGGTAACAATGGCAGACCCACATCAGGCTCAAAACCTGGAAACATTGCTACACATAGCAAACCGAATTTACTATGCTTCAGTTTGCAAATGACCAGGAAGCTTCTCAGCACAGGGCACTTGCCATTCATTCACTGTCCAGTGCAGCTGAGGCTGCAGAGAAAGATGTGTATTTGAATTTTGGGGTGCACACCCTAATGCAATAGGCTGCGCACACCTATGGATGCAGAATATGCTCCTCAGCTGCCCGCTGCAAAAAAGGTAAATGTGAAATACTTACATGTAGTATTCATAAAAAAAAAAAAAATTACTTTTTACTCCTTAAAATACATGCACAAAGAAAAGCAATACAGTGATGTGACCACTATATAAGATTTATGGATAGCTTTACTTGTGGTTATGTATACAAGAAAAAAGAATTAATTTGGGGTATCTGTGCCAGATAAAGGCAAACAAGAAGGAACTATTTTGGGTAATACTCCAACAACCATCTGAAGTATGAGAGCATATCACATACACCATAAATAAATCATGTCTTTTAATGAATGGCTGAATAAGTCCTATTTACATTATAAATTGAACAAGTTTATATACACATGTTTGTCTTTTCTAGACAGTCACACAAACATATTAGCCAAATCAATATCTCATCCGGCCTTTCAATGTGCGTTTAACAGTTTGCCTTCAAGGTAATGATAGGCTGCCATCTGGAAGTATTTATTATAATCTGAGTTATCTAGCTCAAATTTAGACCGGACTTCCATACTCAGTTCCCACACTACCACCTGCTTAGCTGGCCCTCTACATAGACTAACTGTAGAAAGGTCAATTATATTAAAAGTAACCATAATAAATAAATTCTGCATGTTTCCAGCTACAAAAAAAAAACTGGTATGCTCTAAATTCAAAAATATCCATAATAATATGACAGTACCAAGCAGTGGATAACATACACTATATTGTCAAAAATATTGGGGCGCCTGCCTTTACACACACATGAACTTTATTGGCCTCCCAGTCTTAGTCTGTAGGTTTCAATATTGAGTTGGCCCACCACTTACAGCAATAACAGATTCAGCTTTTCTGGGAAGGCTGTCCACAAGATTTAGGAGTGTGTCTATGGGAATGTTTGACCATTCTTCCAGAAGCACATTTGTGAAGTCAGGCTCTCATTTTGGATGAGAAGGCCTGGCTCGCAGTCTCCACTCTAATTCATCCCAAACGTGTTCTATCGGGTTGAGGCCAGGACTCTGTGCAGGCCAGTCAAGTTCCTCCACCACAAACTCACTCATTTATGTCTTTATGGACCTTGCTTTGTGCACTGGTCCAAATCATTTGGTGGAGGGAGGATTATGGTATGGGATTGTTTTCAGGGGTTGGGCTTGGCCCCTTAGTTCCAGTGAAGGGAACTCTTAAGGTGTCAGCATACCAAGACATTTTGGACAATTTAATGCTCCCAACTTTGTTGGAACAGTTCGGGGATGACCCCTTCCTGTTCCAACATGACTGCGCACCAGTGCACAAAGCAAGGTCCATAAAGACATGGATGAGCAAGTTTGGGGTGGAGGAACTTGGCTGGCCTGCACAGAGTTCTGACCTAGAGCACCTTTGGGATGAATTAGAGCAGAGACTGTGAGCCAGGCCTTCTCGTGCAAATCAGAGCCTGACCTCACAAATGCACTTCTAGAAGAATAGTCAAACATTTCCATAGAAACACTCCTAAACCTTGTGGACGGCCTTCCCAGAAGGCTATGAGTACGGCTGTAATGGATGAAACATGTCAGCATTGATCCTGTGTGTATGATGTAGCCAAATAAAGGATAATACCAAGGAGTTAACGAGTTGCCAACTTAATGTTTGCTTTGAACGTTTAAACAGGGGAGTGGGGATCCCCCAGCCTGAGCATCGAATATCAGCAAGTATTTTCCAATTGTGCGGTTGAGCTTGGGTATTTTCTGCTTGTATTTGTCTATAGCCTTCCCAGAAGAGTTGAAGCTGGTATAGCTGCAAAGGGTGGACAAACTCAATATTGAACCCTACGGACTAAGACTGGGATGCCATTAAAGTTCATGTGCATGTAAAGGAAGGTGTCCCAATACTCTTGACAATATAGTGTACATCAAGTAATATAAGGAATATATTGACAGTAATACGTTTTGTGGCAAAAAAGGGTATGTCCTAAAGGGTAGGTACAGTGTATAGAGTGTTTAAAGTACTTTTTTGGTCATTAATCATTATAAAGTTTAAATTCAGAAAATTGTTACGTGAGTTTCAAATTATTATTCTTTACTTTGCTATTTTTTTCTTTTGGCATTAAATGTAGAAATTTGTAGATTAGCATGACTCTACATGCAGGGTAGCTGACAGCAATGACAAAATCTAGCTATACAGTAGGGAAAATAATTATTCGATCCCCTGCAGATTTTGTAAGTTTGCCCACTTACAAAGGAATAAGGGTCTATACTTTTTATCATAGGTGTATATTAAATGATACAGACAGAATATCAACCAAAAATCCAGAAAAAAAACACATAAAACAAATGCTATAAATGAAGTTGCAGTTCAGTGAGTAAAATAAGTATTTGATCCCCAAGAAAAACATGACTTAGTACTTGGCGGAGAAACCCTTGTTGGCAAACACAGAGGTAAGACGTTTCTTGTAGTCAGTGACCAGGTTTGCACACATCTCAGGAGGGATTTTGATCCGCTTTTCTTTGCAGATCTTCTCTAAATCTTTAAGGTTTCTTGGCTGTCTCTTGGCAACTCAAAGTTTCAACTCCCTCCATAAATGTTGTATAGGATTAGGGTCTGGAGACTGACTAGGCCACTCCATGACCTTAATGTGCTTTTTCTTGAGCCACTCCTTTGTTGCCTTGACAGTATGTTTTGGGTCATTGTCATGCTGGAAGATCAATCAACGACCCATCTTCAGTGTTATGGCCGAGGGAAGAAGATTCTCATCCAAGAGTTTACAACATATGACCCTGTCCATTGGCCCTCCATGCGGTAAAGTCGACCTGTACCTTTAGCAGAGAAACAGCCCCAAAGCATCATGTTTCCACCTCCATGCTTGACTGTAGGGATGGTGTTCTTATGGTCATAGTCAGCATTTTGTTTCCTCCAAACATGGCGAGTTGAGTTAATGTCATAGAGCTCAATTTTGGTCTCATCAGACCACAGCAGATAGTCAGATGGCCATCCCCACTGTACATACTAAATAAAAATAAAGTCACATAAAATAAAGTCAATCGATTCCCTCATCCACTCTAAACAGCCTGGATGGGGGAATCTCCCAATGCTGGCTATTGTATTCAGTAGCTGTTCCACGGCTGTCTGAATACCCAAGCAGTAACTGTAAATGATAGGATGCAGTTACTGTTTGGCCGATCATTTTTCACATAATTTTTCACTTTAAAATCAATTTTTGTTAAGCTGGGTGGTCGTGCCATGAAAACATGAATTGTGAAACCTACGCACCTACCAGTACCTTCTTAAGAAATATATGCCCCACGTACCTCAAAATAAAAGTACGGGACTTCCGGTTCCGGCGCCAGATGGTGAGGACGTGAGCAGCTCCTCTACCGTAGAGCCTCCACTAAGCCTGCCTCATACACCCACCGAACGGACGCCATTTTTGCTGTGGATTCCTCCTGCCGTCCCCAGGGACCTCCTGTGACTGACAGACCGGCTGTGCTCGGAGCCATCCGCCCCGCTTGCCTCCATTTCACCAGCCGTGCCTCTCCTCACAGCAGAAAACATGGAGGACTCTGCTATCACCCTCACAGGGGAGCTGACAGGCTCTCTCCCCTCAGGTACAGCTCTGCACACTAACACTGGTCCAGGGGAAGACATAGCCCACCTCCGCATTGCTGAGGCAGTAGCTGCACTTTTAAGACCCACAATAAATGCAGCAGTGGAAACAGCAGTAGCCTAGGGAATTTTCCAGATTAAAAAGGAGCTTGGGGCACAGTCTCAACGGCTGCATGAAGCTGAATTGAGAATAGCTACTCTGGAAGAGGACATGCAGCAGGCTTCATCCTCTATATATAGCCACGACCTAGCATTTCAAATAATGCAGGAAAAAATGAATGACTTGGAAAACAGGTCTAGAAGAAACAATTTACGGATCATTGGGCTACCTGAATCATACGCCCCCTCCTCACTATTTGACTTCTGCTCTAAAACTATTCCCTCAGCTCTGGGTCTACCAGCACCCTGTGTTGTTGAAAGAGCCCATAGAATAGGCCCCAAGCTGGAAAACCCGCATGTCTCCTAGACCCACTATTGTCCAATACTTAAACTATGCCGATAAGCACCTCATCTTGCAGCAATATAGACAACAGAAACAGCTCGCAATCGATGGTCACAAATTACTTTTATTTACGGATTATTCCCAGGAAGTCTCTACCAAACGCTAAGCGTTTTCAAAGATTTGCTCCATGTTGTTTAATAACAATAATAAATTTACTCTGGCGTACCCTGCCATTCTACATGTCACCTCCAGAGATGGGGAACGCATTTCTCTTCATACCCCCCTGGAAGCGGAGCACTATCTCACCGCTCATAATATCCCGCTACAAGGAGAAGCCCCTAACCAAAAGACCCTCTCTTTCCCGTAAATCGCAGAACAGCCCCCGTAAAGATTCCAGCAAAAAGGGCGGGTTTGGCACTTTCATTCCTTCCTTTAAGCCGTAACCCCACCAACCGGCTCATTCAAATTGCCTTTGGTCCTCTCTAATGTGGACAGAACTAAATTACCTTTTATCAAGCACACCTGGGATGGAACTTGTACTTTTATAATCATAGGCTTCCAATCCAGCCTGTGGAGGTCTCCGGGACCTATGGCTCACTCAACACCAAATGGAAAAAAGTGAAGTCTTAGATGACATGTTTTATTTTTATTGTATTTTTGTTGTTTACATTTTGTATGCTCTAACCTGGCCTATTATGGGCTCCTATCTCTAGATACTGTGCCTTTTCAACTCATATCATATGCCTTCTTATCCGCCATGCATGTCATAACCTTTGCCCCTCCCACCCCCCACCTGACTCTGTACGATCTTCTTTGTTTATCTCTCCCACATGTCTCCTCGCTAACTGATGGTTACCCTCCTCCGGCAAGATGATCAACTTGGTATCATGGATTGTAAAGTGTCTCCGTTTACCTAGCAAGTGCATGCGCATACTTGGACATCTCACACGCATTAAGACAGATGTAGCCCTTCTTCAGGAGGGTCATTTGCCGAAGGGGGATTCCATAGAATGCGGGAGCTGTGGGTAGGTGAGGTCTTAGGCTCCCCTGCAGTAGGTAGGAAAGCCGAGGTTCTCATACTACTCCATAAATGTCTTTTGTATATTATTTTGGCTAAATCCTCAGATGACACTGGCACTCTCTTTGGGCACTCTTCACATACTTAATGTATATGCCCCTACCCCCCCCCCCAGAAGGGCAGTTTTTCTACACTCTTTCTCGATGAATGATGGATCCACCGCACTCCCCTATGGTGGTGGGAGGTGACTTCAACTCGGTGAGGTCCTCAGTGGAAGACAGGAAATACTCCTCCGAGTCTCACTTCCCTCCCACCTCTCCATCACTATGGACGCAGCTCACATGATTAACATTTGGAGACTTATGCATCCCCTTGACAGGGAATTTTCTTTTTACTCAAATCCTCACAACTCATGGGCTAGATTGGATTACCTTTTCTGCACCCCTGACCTCCTCCCCTTTATCCCTGAATCAACCATTCATGTCCCCATTTCTATTGAGATCTTAAATGGCCCCCCACTAGACACACCTAAACTGTGGAGGTTTCCCACCTTTCTGGCCAAAAATCAAGACTTCCAAAAGATGCTTCAGGAGGCGTGGTCTGAGTTCATCAGATTCAATCATACTCCCGACATAGACCCGATTTTACTTTGGGAGACCGGAAAAGCCTTTCTTAGAGGTAAAATGATAGCATATGTTTCCAAATTTAAGAAAAACTCCTTAACCAAATTTCGACAGGCAAGTCTATGACTTCGACAAGCCCAAACTGCACTGACTCGCCAGAGCACCCCCGAGACCAGAAGACTCTGGCAGGAAGCCAAAAGAGATTTTGACCTATAGACTGAACACCAAGAACAAACTAGGAAGGCGAGATCTGGCCTCCTCTTCCATAAGCATAGCAATAAGGCAGGGAAGTTACTCTCCAGGTTTACCAAAGGTCCTTATAGTCAAACGCATATTACCGCTCTACGGGACTCCAGGGGCAATCTCACCTCTTCCCAAACTGACATTGCCTTTATCCTTAAAGATTTTTACACCTCATTATAAAGTAAAGATTCCATTGACACCTCTTTAGCCAAGTCGTTCCTTGACAAACTTAATCTCACCTCTATACCCCAACCCTCTTTAGATATGTTAAATGCCCCATCACACAAGCCAAAATTTAATTAGTAGTAAAATCATCTTCCCCCAACAAGGTACTGGGACTGGATGGCCTTTCTATGGATTTTTCCAAAATTATGCCTCCCGACTTTCTGCCATTGCTATCCTCTGTTTACACCTGTATTTGGGAAGAAAATGGGAGGTTACCTTCTGGGGAATTGGCTTACATCAAATTAATTGGCAAAAAGTGTAAAACGAGGTTGCAGCGCTCAAATAATGATTTAAAGTGACAAATAATCCAAAATACTGATGTGAAAAGAGGGTGTGTATGACAATTCAGTCCGTAACAACATATAAAGTCCTTGAAATAAATCCACAGATGTGTGCTGATATTCAGTGCCAATAATATTAAAACAGACTCTCTTCCACCAGTGATCCTTCACCAAGATAAGAATGCGCATTCACCAGACCGATATGCTGCCTGGTTAGGACAGCAAATGCATTTTTAATGTAGTATCAGGTCTTGAGTAAAGCCAGATATAAGGGGGTTCACACCAGAGGATATCTCCTTCTTCAATACTCCAACAGGACAGGTGCACAAATCAGCAAACATAGGAGATAGAAAATCTTCTCATGGTGTAGTATTTATTTAAAACAAAGTATAACAGGCTGAAAAAAAAGCTGAATAAAACATCCAATATTGATCCATAAAATGCAGACGTCAATGAAAGCACTTACATAAAGAGCCACCAGACTCAGAGTAGAACTGGTGGCTATGGACCTCTGGCATGCAGCACTGCTCTACGGCCATTTCATGTTAATATGCTTCCTGAGGATAATATATATAATAATATGCTTCCTTATTTGTCACTTTAAATCATTATTTGAGCACTGCAACCTCTTTTTACATGTTATGTTGGTGTTTGTATATTCACACTGTTTGCAAGCTGCTATTTTATTTTGAGGCGCTGACATTTATTTTACTTTATTTTAATTGGCAAAAAGGGCAAAGATACTACATTGCCAGGCTCTTACCGCCCCATTTCCTTACTGAATGTCGACAGTAAAATACTGTCCAAGATCATATCCCTGCGACTTTTGGAAATTCTCCCTTCACTTATTTCAGATGCCCAGTCTGGCTTTGTCAAGGGTAAAGGGTGCGGAAAAGGCATTCGATAATGTCAGCTTCGAGTGGCTTTTCCTGGTCCTTGCAAAACTGGGCTTTTCAGGGAACTTCATCCGCTTCCTCCATAACATGTACTCCTCTCCTAAGGCCTCCCTTCTTACTTTGTCATTCCTGTCAGAGTCCTTCCCATTACATAAAGGAACTAGACAGGGATGCCCCCTATCATCCCTCCTTTTTAATTTGGCTATAGAACCCTTGTCCCGATATCTGATCCAAGTCTCTCCCCTACATGGTATTCCCATAGGTACCCATGACGTCCGCACTGCCCTCTTTGACATGACATGCTGATTTTTACCTCCAATCTGAAACAAGACATAACCCAACTTAAAAGTGATTTGGATATCTTCAGACGTTGCTCGGGTTTACGGGTAAACTATGACAAAAGCGAGGTACTTACTCTTACTCCCAGCTCCTCTACTGACTTTGCCTCCTCACTTTCTTTTTCTATTGCCAGCCAATCTATTACTTATCTTGGAATTGAAATTGGCAGGAATCCCTCTTCTCTATATAAGCTTAACTACCCCCCTTTGTTTAATAAAATAAGGAAAGAACTAGAGACCTGGAGATCCCTGCCCCTTTTGCTCCTCGGGAGATGCCATCTTCTTAAAACGGTTACTTTCCCACGGCTGCTGTATCCACTACAGACACTACCTTTATTATTAAAACACAAAGATATTCAAGCGCTAAATAAATCTTTTAGAACTTTTCTCTGGGACGGTAGCATGTCCCGTATATCCCTCTTGAAATTATGTCTCCCCAGGAGCAAAGGTGGTGCAGGTCTCTCAGACATTAGATTGTATAACCTGGCTTGTTTAGCTAGATATTATCTAGACTGGCTTCTTCTTCAAAATACACAAATTTAAAACTGGAAATGGACTGAGTCTCCCCGTACACATTGAACAGCCTACTCCACTCTTCCGGATCCTCTCTACCTTCACATCTTCGTAACAACGTACTTTTCAGAGATACAGTTATCACCTGGAGAGAGATCAGGAAAAAGCTCAAACTTTCACCTTTCGTCTCAAGACTTCTCCCCATACATGGAAACCCATGTTTCCTCAAAGCTCTAATTACACAGCCTATAATCTTTGGAAGGACCATTCACTTCTCTGTCATTTTACCTCTGACGTTTACAAACATCTGCTGCTACACCAGTCTTCTTCTCCTGGAAAAAAACCTTACAATCTCGTGGAATAAAGACTTCCCTGACCCTTTTATTAATGAAGAGATCATATATGGATACCTCAGGACTTGTAAACATATGAATAACAAAAATTGGAGGGAAACTCAATTCAAAATTGTACATAGAGCCTATGTCCCGTTCACCTCTTCTGACGAAAATAGTCCTTTTCATCTCCAATGTCCTAAGTGTGGCCTTTATAAACCATCTTTACTACACAGGCTTTGGGAATGCCCACCTATTGCAGACTTTTGGGACCAAATATCCATCTATCTCCCCGACATCTCTGGAAAGAACACTCCCAAGTCCCCCCTCCTTTACCTTTTCAGCTGTGAAAATCCCCCCCCAATCTAATACTCGTGACCGGCATGACACGGCTATTAACTCACCTTGGACTTACATATGCCTACTTGCTGCCAGGAGGGCCATTATGAAAACTTGGATTGTCTCAACCTCCCCCACGGTTTCCATGGTATGCAAAGACCTAATAGATCTTCTATTCAAGGAGAAATTGGTCACCGAAATCCAAAACTATGCTCCCACTCAAAACATTTTTTCTCATTGGCAGAATTTTATTGAGCATTCTTTCTCCAGCACGGAAATAACTGCACTTATGTCTTCTTTCCGCTATATGGACTGGTACCAAAAGGCTGACACATCCAATTATCTTGGTATACTTCGACAGAGTCGGGAGGAGTGACTTGTCCTATCTCTTCCACCCTTTACCTCTTCCTCCCTTCTCCCCTTCTACCCTTTTCTCCTAACTACTCATTAGTAGTCAGAAGACTTCAGGCCTCGTTATTCTTCTCAATATGATATTTCTAACGTACATGTCTAGAGCATAGGATGTTTTAATTGCACTAAACTAGATTTCCAGGTCTCTAGTTTTGATAGGTTTTCTCCCCTTAGCCTCCTCCAAGAGAAAACAGTTATTTTGTTTACATGGCTAAATTTATACTTGGATTTAGATTTCTGAGTATTACTTTTTACAAGACCAGCTTAAGGTCATCCCCTTGGCCCCTCAGGGGTCCAGGTATAGAATCCTGCCTTCCTACTATCCCCCCTATCCCCCATAGGCTGCCTTGCTCCCTCATATAGTTTGGTGGACAATTCCTTTACTTTATATGGTGAGCGCTGTCTTGTTACCTACAATGTTATCAATTTTATGTTTGTTATTGCTTTTTCTTGTAAAGAAAAATTTCAATAAAAAGATGATTAAAAAAAAAAATAATAATAATAAAGTACTAATATGGGTTTGAAGAGGGTTGGGAAGAGTGGAAGTACCTTATATTTTTATAAAATTCACAGGTCCCCTATTTAGCCTAAGCAGAACTTACACTGATTTTTTTGCACTTCTGTCGCCCAATAGAAAATTAATAAATCCTTAAAGGTTCAGAGTTTATGTAAAATTTGCACTTGAGCCTTGTGAACTTGTAAATGTCTCCAATGATCCCATTCACAAAACAATTATCACAATGAAACCATAATAAATTAATACTCACCCAATTGTCAAAATAAAAATAAGAGAAAATATTTTTTTATTACAGTTGATTCATTCTGTGAACAGAAATAATTTCTAACACTGTACTGATCTAATATTGAATCTCATAGAGATTTGCTCACAGGGACAATGACAGTCCTGCTTTATAGGAGAAGCCCTGGTAGAAGAGGAGCAAACACACAAATCTTTCTAAAAAAGAAAGATTTTACACTACATATTAATATCCATTTGTAGCCTTTTTTCATACTATATAAGAACTATTGTAAATTAAGGTTAAAACTGATTTGCACTTAAAAAAAATAATACATTATAATGACTGATGACTGATATGGATAGACCACATTTGAAATAAATTGTTTTTAACAGAAACATGAATTTCCTCTGACATGGTCTTCCTTCTTCATAAAGGAGTTTTTATTGCACCATTACATTTCACCTGAAGCTAAGTTACCCGTACAAGCAGGTAGATTGTTACACAGTTGGAACCGTTTTGGGCCCAGAATTAGATGTGAGATAGAAATCAGCCCTGGCATTAAAAAATGCATGGTCTAGTTTTGCAGGTCACTCAATTTCATTAAGCCCACGACCATAACAAAAACAATCTACTCTCACTATTGGTGAACCCAAGAGTGAACATATTTAGAGAAATGTCTCACTGAGAATAACATTGATGAGACTGGGTGCATACACATAAAAAGTTTCCATTTGCAATTTTTTTATATTTGGCATTTTATGTATCATGTATATTATGTTTGGGACATCTCCCAGGTAAGTCTGCTAAACTCCAGATGTACCTTCCATCTTGCACAGTTGTACAGGCATCTCTCCTGTACCGAGGTTGCTTACTCAGATTTCACTGCACACTGTGAGCCTCTCATGGTATGCATTAGAAGTTGAAGCAAATCCAGTCTTAAATAACCATGTCCTCCCCAGCTTTATTTTTCCTGGCCCTCCCCTTTTATATTTATTGGATTTCAGTGCTTTCAATAATGGAGACTCCGCATCATATGGGTGGTTCCCATAGGTCCCTGTTTTGAAGAGAAAACAGATATACAGGTGCCTCTGAGTGTAGACTGTAAAACATTTATTTGCAAGTATAAAGAGTAAAACTCACATGGTGAAGGATAAAGTCTGACACATGTAAAAACGACCAGTGTGTGAGGCCTTCACAGGTCTATTTTGGAAGCCATCTCTTCCGCTCGTGGGGCTCTCCTGGCTGGATGTTGATGTAAGAAAGCCAAGGGTGAGGGCTGGAACACAAGTTAATATGCAGCGCCTTTTGCGTTGACATCACTGGTGCGCTTGCGGCGCATTTCAGGGCATCTGCGATAGAGAGAATACCGACAATGCGCGCTCCAAAGGAGCGCACATTGTCAGTATTCTGCAGAGCTTGAGAAAGGAGTGCACATTGTCGGTATTCTCCTTAGTGCGCATGCTCTGAATCATGTTACAGTGATGTCAACACAGGAGACGCTGCATTCCAGCTTGTGTTCCAACCCTTGCCCTTGGCTCTCCTCCATCAACATCCGGCCGGCCAGGACAGCCCCATAGGCAGAGATGGCTTTCAACAGGGACCTGTGAAGGCCTCACTTACCAGACATTTTTACATATGTGCCAGATTTTATCCTTCACCATGTGAGGTTTACTCTTTATACTTGAAAAACTCAGAGCCACACAAACCATCACATTTTGGGGGTTTGATGAGGCCCCCTTCCTATTAACATGGTAAAATGATGCCATCCAAGGGGTGAGGATTTTCCACCCCCCTTGCACAGTATGCTTCCTATTTTGAAAGGCATGTGACCTGGTATGGAACAGGAAGGGGGTCTAAAGCCCTCCATTTCCTGGTCATCCAGGCTGCACACCAAGATAAAGTCTGGTTTGAATAATAACGGTAATCCTATGCCCTTTTTCTGCCATTTTTGCAAAGGTAGAAATTGCTTATTTCATCAGTGATGTCACCTAAAATCCCTGGTAGGGTTAATTGCACACAGCGGTCAGCCAGGGATCTGCCAGTTTCCATTTTTTTACCAGTTTTTAAGGGTTCAATTGTACTGTTACATAACTTCACATGCAGTTTTAAGGCGTCCTCAAGAATGTTTTTTAAAAGTTTTGTGTGTTTTGAAAATATTGCTCTTTAATATGAACTAAAAGACTTTCTCACTGCTGAGCAGCAAATTTTAAAATGTATTTTGCATTGGATATATCCCCTGTGAAAATTTCCGGTTACCCTTGACTTTTTTTTAACAATATCTTTAAAATTACCTTTAAAAAATGCCAGAAAATAAATGCAAGATGTGTTTCTTATAGATTTTAATAGGGTTCACTGCTGTGGTTGGGGATTAGCAGGCTTCCCTCCAAGTTTGCCAAACCTCCAGTAAACCAAACCTTGCCCAGTTTGCTCATTACTAGTAGTTAACATTTTCAAAAGATTCCTCTAGGGAAGCTCTTCTTTGCCTGATACTTAAGTGGGGTACACACTATAAGAAAATCGTATGAAAATGGTACACATTCAACGAAAATCCTTTGTTCTGTTCCCGTTAAAACATTTTTTTAGAGCTTGTTCCTTTTGGAAATTTTCGTTAAGAAGGTCGGAATCGGCTGTAGAAAGTTGTGTACACACTACACTGAAAATCGTGTGAAAGTTCCTCGGACTAAAATGTTTTCTGAAATTGTTTTCGAGCCTTTTCCCAGTTGCCTGTTGAATAGGG
Source organism: Pelophylax lessonae (assembly GCF_965119305.1). Classification (NCBI taxonomy): domain Eukaryota; kingdom Metazoa; phylum Chordata; class Amphibia; order Anura; family Ranidae; genus Pelophylax; species Pelophylax lessonae. Next base: position 106,272,860 of record NC_138777.1, on the reverse strand, counting down.
GAAAAATTAAATTGTACAAAGTAAATCGGTATTTATCTCCATAAGCTGATGATTTCTGATCCCGTCTGATCGGCCATACAATAATTTTCAATTAAATTACATTTGAGCATTTTAAAGGAATGTAAACATACACACAAATAGTGAGTAGGGTACAGTGTTTATCCCTTTGTCATTGAAGTGTTTATTCAACCTCTAACCTTTCTTCAGTCAATAGAGATAAGGTGAGGAGAGAGGTTGCATGTTTGTTAAGTTTTCTGGCTTGTACATGATCTCACGCCAAAGTGAAAAGCCAAAGGAAATGACACACTGTGGACTGAGGATTCACACACTGTCAATAGCACTCCCAGACATTTAATCAATGTTGTTGCTGCACTACATTTTAGTAACAGTGTTGTACCATGGTAACTATCAATAGTCAAGAAGTCAAATATAAATAACATCTGATATATTTGTTGGCAAAGTAGTAAGGACATATAGGGCAAAGCATAGGTTTGGCTTTAAGGGTCCCCGTTAACAGCACTTATCCACTAATCCTTTACTCCTTGCTGCTATGATCAGAAGTGAGGAAAGGAAGACTTGTGTAAGCCCTGAATCTCTCTATTTGACAACACGGGGCCAGTCACCAAGAACCATTGTTGTCACATAAGAGGAAGTGTTGTACGGGGGGGGGGGGGTTATCTGAGCCCCATCTCTGTCCAGCGATGTCCACGAGTTCCTCTGCCATTCGGGACCCTCCCTCCTGATTGGCTGAGACACAGTTGTGGCGCAATTTGCTCCTGCAGCTGTCAATCAAGGTCAGTTAGCCAATAAGGAGAGGGAGGGGGCCGGGCCTGAACAACAGCTCTGTGTCTGAATGGACACACAGAGCTGCAACTTGGCTCAGGTGCCCCCATAGCAAGCTGCTTGCTGTGGGGGCAGTCGAAAGGAGGGAGGGGCCAGAAGCAGAGAAGAGGAACCTGAGAAGAGAAGGATCTGGGCTGCTCTGTGCAAAACCAACTGCACAAAGGAGGTAAGTATAACATGCCTGTTATTTAAAAAAATTAGACTTTACAATCACTTTAAGGTAATATTTTGAATGCACACCATTGTACTAAAGAAAACTAACCAACTATTTATTAAGTTCATAGTTGCATAAATTAGGTTTAAAATATATATATTGCTTAATTTATTTATTTAGATAGAGTGGTGAAGGGTTAACTTTTTTCATGGTTCTATTGTCTGTGTCCCCATTAGGATGTTTCCAATGTCATGCTGTGCTGGTAACACCTAGGTCATTGATGATAGTCACACTTCTTTTTTTCTCATCCCTGAAGATCTTTTTTTCCCATCCCTGTATTTTTCATACAAATATTTCCATAAGAAGGTATCTGGGTTCCACCTTATTGTAACCATTTCAAGAAAAGTCTCCCAAATTGGCAAATATGGCTATAACAAAAATTAGTACCAACTCTTTTTATTATTTGCAACAAATCTTAGTTGCTACTTTGGAGTGCTGGTGAATGCCAATCCATTCATGACCAAACTCACACACTCCACTGATCACTTAATCAAATTAGGTAAACCGGTTATGGAAGAAATGAACACGCTATTTACCTAGTAAATTAAAATATTAACATGTCTGATTTAACCACACAAATGTAGAGTTGTGGTGTCAGACCTTAATTGGTGTGACAAGGTTTTCTACAGAAGTAATGACTGAATTATTAAGATACGCAAAATGTAGAGACTACCCCCTCAAAAGGGGACTTTAAAGCCGAAAAACCAACAACTGATTCCCGAGCAGAGCTCTCAGCCAATGACAGGGAGCTCTAATCAGAGTGTTCTGGCAGGGGGGCCGTCAAAGCTCAGGGGGAAGATCAGTGAACTAACCCCGCATGGTTAGTACAGCAGCTCCGACCGAAGCTGATATTTTTTCCTTCCAAACGGTGAAGATAACCCATGGGTTCCCATGGGTATAACCTGATTATTTAGTCATTGTTATCAACTAGTTTATGTCATTTTGTTTTCTGCTATGTTTTTATATGCTCTAATAAAATTCTGTCATTTTATTGAATCTACTACTACTTTTGTTGCCCTTAAGGTCCCACTTCAAGGAGGTGGTCTCTATAATCTGCCTATTATTTGGGGTGTTGGCAACACATTAACCACTTGCCAACCACGTAACGTACATTCGCTGTGGCAGGTCGGCTCTATTGCTCAAAATCACGTACCTGTACATCATTTCATGCAGTAGTCTCTAGGTGACATGCGCGCGCCACCGGAGACCCGATCGCACGCTGATTGGAAAGAGGGGGAGCCGATCAGTGGTTCTGGTAGACCAGATGTCTGCTGGCCACCCGCGATCGTTTCCAAGAGAGGCAGAATGGCAGTCTGCCTATGTAAACAAGGCAGATTGACGTTCTGACAGGGGAGAAGAGGAAGATCTTGTGTTTTATGCTATCCAGGAACACAGATCTCTGTCTTCCCCAGTCAGAGCAACCCACCCACAGTTAGCAAGCACCCTCTAGGGACGCATTTAACTCCTTTATGGCCCCTGATGTTAATCCCTTCCCTGCCAGTGTCATTAGTACAGGAACAGTGCATATTTTTTTTTGCACTGATCACTGTAATAATGTCACTGGTCCCCAAAAAAGTGTCAAAAGTGTCAGCTAGGTGTCCGATTTGTCAGTCTCAATGTCGCAGTCCCGCTATAAGTCGCTGATTGCCACCATTATTAGTAAAAAAAATTAATAAATAAATAAAAATTCCATAAAATATCCTATTGTTTGTAGACGCTATAACTTTTGTGCAAACCAATCAATATACGCTTATTGGGATTTTTTTTTTTTTTTTTTTACCAAAAATAAGAAGCAAAATACATATTGGCCTACACTGATGAAGAAATTTAATTTTTTACATTTTTTTTATTGAATATGTTTTATAGCAGAAAGTAAAAAAATATTGGTTTGTTTTTTCAAAATTGACACTCTTTTTTTTGTTTATAGCGCAAAAAATAAATCCCACAGAGGTGATAAAACACCACCAAAAGAAAGCTCCTATTTGTGGGAAAAAGGACATCAATTTTATTTGGGTAGAGCATCGCATGACCACGCAATTGTCAGTTAAAGTAATGCAGTGCTGTATCACAAAAAATGGCCTGGTCTGGTCATTAAGGGGGTAAAACCTTTCCGGGGCTGAAGTGGTTAGTGGTTACATCTCAGTGGACACACATTAATTATTAGATACTTGCATAATTCCAATCATGACCATTTCTCTTTTTAGTTTACATTTTTTCCTGTTTCAAAAAAGTAAAAACTGAATTGTGCTTGGTTAATATAGACACCATCTCAACAATATCTATAACATCTCTACATAGGAGGAACAAGTGACCCAAACTTTCCACCATTCCTCCAAAGTGAAGTTTTTTGAGTGCTTGCACAGGGAAAGCATTTTTCACCTTCAAGTAGGTAATGGGAATACTCCTTACAGCCTACCTCTGGGCAAAGCAAAACAGGGCAAACAATAGGTCTAAATACACCCCCACACTACAAGGGTAAATGCTCAATACTGCCTTGGTGAACAATGAAAACCACTTTTACTCACTTAATCCTTTTCATCCTCCTGACCAATTGTACTTGAGGACATCATAGAGCTTGCATGAAGGAGAGAGGGCTGCAGGGACATTGTTTTTAGTGTGGAGTTCAAATCTGTAAAGAAAAGCGCACGCAACTTCGGGCAATAACGCTTTAATAAAGGACAATAAAACAGTACATTGGAATTGCACTCACACTTTTCCTTTAAGACAATCGCTTTACAGCATTCCAACAGGAGCTACTCGCTCCTCCCGTCCCTCCAGATGGTGACTCTGCGGTCTCCTCATCCGCGGCTGCCACCGCTGTATTCCCGCTCTCCTTCACTTCCTGTGTTGCCTGGTCACCGGATGCCGGTTCTAGTGCGCCTGCACACTATACCAACGTGATCTACGGCGCCTCAGGAGAGCCTCAGCCAAAGCCGGAGCCACAAGTTGTACGGAGCTGCGAGGTAGGGGATTCAAGACACGGGTGCACTGCCTCTGCTGTTACTATGGACAACGCGTTTCGGAGGCTGAGCCTCCTTCCTCAGGTCCCACCTTGCTTCCTGCTAACGCCCTTCCCTATATACCCGGGATACCATCGGCCCTAATTATATAGTTGTGTATTCTTAAAGGGGCCAGTAACCGATAATCCTTATCCACCTTGGCTGGGACGGGAGAAGCAAGGGGCTATCCACTTTTAAAAAACATATATTAAAAATACAGTTTAAGATACAATTTAAAATACAATTTAAAACAGTACAATACCAGCGCAGATATTAACCAGAGCTATTATAGATACATGTTTGGATATCACATTCCCTACATAGCAATGGTTGTCTCCTGCTTAAAATACATAAACGTATCCTAAAAGTATATCAGCATTTCCTAATACCAATAGTCGACAGATCATATTAATTCCACATTATCTCTCATCCATCTACCAAAATAATTTCATAAGTCAGGATAATACCCATAATAAATAAAAAAAAAAAAAAAAAAAAAAAAAAAAAAAAAAAAAAGGATACTAGTCTCATTAAAATACAATAAAATAAGATTCAATTCCATATGGCACATATACAAATATCAATTAGTATATGAAAATACTACTCCATATAGGCCAACCAAATATACTACATGGCAGTTGTTTATATTTCTCATATATATATATACACACACACACATGAGAAATACATATACCTACACATACCCATCGGTGGTGACACCCTGAGTATCCCCAAAAAAATATATAATATATATCTGTACATATACACCGACTCTCATACCCAGCTGCTCAGATATTGTTGTATGGACACGAATGTGCGTATGCCTCCGTGCACACTTCACAGACACATGGCCGGGCAGGGACTATGTTCCCTACCCCTAGTAACCATGTGTATGTGCATGTGCTAGAACCCACTCTACCATGCCCAGAGTGGGTTCTAGCACATGCACATACACATGGTTACTAGGGGTAGGGAACATAGTCCCTGCCCGGCCATGTGTCTGTGAAGTGTGCACGGAGGCATACGCACATTCGTGTCCATACAACAATATCTGAGCAGCTGGGTATGAGAGTCGGTGTATATGTACAGATATATATTATATATTTTTTTGGGGATACTCAGGGTGTCACCACCGATGGGTATGTGTAGGTATATGTATTTCTCATGTGTGTGTGTGTATATATATATATGAGAAATATAAACAACTGCCATGTAGTATATTTGGTTGGCCTATATGGAGTAGTATTTTCATATACTAATTGATATTTGTATATGTGCCATATGGAATTGAATCTTATTTTATTGTATTTTAATGAGACTAGTATCCTTTTTTTTTTTTTTTTTTTTTTTATTTATTATGTGTATTATCCTGACTTATGAAATTATTTTGGTAGATGGATGAGAGATAATGTGGAATTAATATGATCTGTCGACTATTGGTATTAGGAAATGCTGATATACTTTTAGGATACGTTTATGTATTTTAAGCAGGAGACAAGCATTGCTATGTAGGGAATGTGATATCCAAACATGTATCTATAATAGCTCTGGTTAATATCTGCGCTGGTATTGTACTGTTTTAAATTGTATTTTAAATTGTATCTTAAACTGTATTTTTAATATATGTTTTTTAAAAGTGGATAGCCCCTTGCTTCTCCCGTCCCAGCCAAGGTGGATAAGGATTATCGGTTACTGGCCCCTTTAAGAATACACAACTATATAATTAGGGCCGATGGTATCCCGGGTATATAGGGAAGGGCGTTAGCAGGAAGCAAGGTGGGACCTGAGGAAGGAGGCTCAGCCTCCGAAACGCGTTGTCCATAGTAACAGCAGAGGCAGTGCACCCGTGTCTTGAATCCCCCACCTCGCAGCTCCGTACAACTTGTGGCTCCGGCTTTGGCTGAGGCTCTCCTGAGGCGCCGTAGATCACGTTGGTATAGTGTGCAGGCGCACTAGAACCGGCATCCGGTGACCAGGCAACACAGGAAGTGAAGGAGAGCGGGGATACAGCGGTGGCAGCCGCGGATGAGGAGACCGCAGAGTCACCATCTGGAGGGACGGGAGGAGCGAGTAGCTCCTGTTGGAATGCTGTAAAGCGATTGTCTTAAAGGAAAAGTGTGAGTGCAATTCCAATGTACTGTTTTATTGTCCTTTATTAAAGCGTTATTGCCCGAGGTTGCGTGCGCTTTTTTTTACAGATTTTAATTGTTTTGATCCGCCCCCCCCCGGTGGAGTGAGAGAGGAGCAGCAGCAACCAGGACATTTCAGCCAAAAAAACATACAAACAAAGGAGGTGAACACATGGACAGCGCCATGGGCTGGTGAAGTACTCCTCTTTGTACTTGTTGCATATCAGCATGTGCAGGATCTGTCCTTTTTGATTGTTATTTTTAGTGTGGAGGAAGCCTGTGGGAGTGGGAGACCAACTAGGTCCTTTTTCTGGGTATCCTAGGCATAAACAAATATATATATCCCATTGCAGTGGGAAGCGAACCCCACTGCGAAGGCACTTTTTATATAAACAATTATTCTTTAAACTCAAAAATAAAAATGTACTATATTGCAGATTGCCTGTCTTTAGATGTGGAGGTTGCATTACTTTCCCTTCCTTTTGTTTTTTAACTCTATGTTAATCTAGTAATCCTGGTAAAAAAAAAAAACAAACAAAAAAAAAAACACTTCTTGCCTAGAGTGTCTATGCTCATTCATTCCACTGTATCTAGGGAGTCATGGTTATTCCTAGGCCGCTCACTTGAATTGGATTACTTTGCCTTCCTGCACTCTGACTCTCCATTATGTAGGGAGATGTTTTTTTTGTAGCTCAAAGAAGGCAGTTGGGAATCTGATAAGATTGTTTGATATATCAGTTCAGTGAACAGGTAGATACAATGAAAGCAATAAACACATTCCAGGCGCTCCTGGGGTGCCTGTATGGTGGAGGGTAAAAGCAAGCCTGTGAGGCTCCCCAGCGACTGTTATGCTGCCAGCCAACAAGCATAGGAAGGGTGCTGCCACAGATACAATTACATGAAAATGGCAGCACATAAACACACCGGGATGCAAAGGATTAAAAAGCCAGGTGGACATCCAGTAAAAAAGGGGGTTTAACCATTTATTGGTACTCCGTTGTAGTTTCCGGTATGGTGATGTCAGCCGGACAGGCGCCGCTTGTCCGAAACCAGGAGCCAGGGTGGAACACAAACTATCGTGTTGCCATGACTACATATTTTGCGCCATGCGCTTTGTCAAGTCATCATGTACCGGTAGTTACAATGACACTGGAACGCTGATAAGATAAAAGGTTATTTTTCTGTAATTGCAAAAAATATATTAAGACAGGCCATACACAGTGCAGATTTTTGTATTCTTCCAATTACAGGTTGCAGGAAAGAAATTTGTCTTCTGATGGGGGAAGGTGGGGGAAGCCATCCTTGGTTGGAGAAGACAGTGATTATCACTATCGGCAACAGCAGCTGCTAATGATAATCGCAAGAGAATCCAACAAATCGATCAACTAGGTACATTCAGCCTGCCCATTAACGGTTCGATTCTCGACTGGTTCCTGCTGAAACGGCCGAGATTCGAACCCTGTATGGCCGGCCTTAGTCTAAAATTATAAATAATTCAGCCACCAAACCTTCAAACTGACAAACTGCAATACACTACATTTTTTTAGGATTAGATGTCTTTTTCTTTTTCAAATATTTTATTTAATTCAGGAAAATCCAAACCAGTACAATAATTGTGCAAAACAACAATGCATCCTAGAACATTATATCAAAATATGTTGAGTTAGTAAAACATTACTGGAGTTATAAAAACGGCTATATAACATCTCCATACATTTTTTAGGAGGTAAGCTACTCTTAAAGAGGTGTGGAGTCGCCCACTCCCTTAAATATTTTATGTAGAAACAGAAAGTAAAGAAGGAAATAAAGAAAACCAGAAAGAGAGAGCGAAAGGGAAAGAAGAGAGGAAAAAAAAAGGGGGGGGGGAATAGGTAGGGAGAAGAAGGAAAGGGATGAGAGAAGAAGGGGGGGGGGGAATTGTAGCAAAGGGAAGCACCTGGGCCATGAATCAATAAAGGCAATTACATGCGGGGGGGGAGAGGCAGTAATATGTGTGTGAGTTAGCGATGGGGGGGGGGGACCGCCAGCCCCGACCGCATAGTCGGCCCCAGCCCCACGTCTCTAAAGCTATAAGTGCAGCAACGCAATGCCCTCATCCGAGAGAATGAATAAATTCCACACATACCAGGTTTTATGATACTGCTCACTGTTGTGTTGCAAGTACCAAATCCTCCATCCTGTTAATATCTTCTACTCGGCGAAGCCACTGAGCAATGGTTAGATGTCCTTTTATCATCCAGGAGATTGGCTAGGGTACCTTCAAAGAAGTGGAGAGAAGAGAGAAGAGAAAACAAAGACAGAAGAGAGTTCCTTATGTAGTAGTTTGCAAATTGCTTGATACAATACAGTATAGGAAGAGAGGATAAAATGCAATGATGCACTCACATATGTAGGGTTGCTGAGCTCCCATATGATGGTGGTGGGATTTAGTGGGGGGGGGGTCAAAAAATCACACAATCCACTGTCCTCACACAGACGTGAGCCCACTCTATGCTAGGTGGAATGATCCAGACATCCTACGCACTGCAGTCTACAGTATTGATTCTTGTGCAAAAAGAGGTATGGAAGCCCCAAAAGAGTGAACAGTAGTTTTAACAAAGGAGCCCGAATGTAATTGAAAATAAGGGATTCTATTATCCATAGAATCATAAGAAAATTGACAGTGTTTGTGTATGATTCCATGGATGATAAAGCTCACATTTATGAAGAATCAGTTTGCAGCTTTTCCATTACATTCAGGTGCCTCTGTGACACTACTTTGCAATCATCAAAGAGATTTTCCAGCGTGTGGCAAAATCTTTGACTCAAAGGTCTGTGTCCCCTTTAATTTACTGTGGCTCATTTTCTAAGTGTAAGGCCCCTTTCACACGGGCTTTCTGATCAGGTCCACCTGTCAGTTTTTCAGGCAGATCTGATCGGATGCTTCATGTACCCCTATGGAGCAGCGGATGTCATCGGTGGCATGTCCACTGACACCCACTGCTATCCGATCCATTCCTGTGCGTGAAATCCAGACAGATGGAAACCCTCTTTTCCATCCACCTAGAAGATCTGATTCCATAGGATCGGATGAAAACGGACTGGCGGTCTGTTTTCATCTGATCTCCCATAGAGGAGAACGGGGCTCTGACAAGTCTGTCTCTGCACAGTGAGCGAAGACGGACCTGTCATCCGCCTGCTCAGCAGGGATCGGCAGATGAATCCTCTCTGAGCAAAATGGAGTTCGCCGGGTGGAAAGCCCCAGTGAAAGGACCCTAATAGACGATCACTAAGAATTCTTTGATCAGTCAGAACTGAGTAGGGTGTGGGCAACTTGAAGTAGAACTATACGCAATACTTTTTTTTTCCATTTTGGAAGTAAGGAGGGTTAATAGCCCTGTCAGATTTTTTTTCACCATCTGTGTCCCATTTCTAAGATTTCCCTTCACTTCCTGTCCCATGGCTAAAGTGAGACGAAATCCCTGCAAATTAAGGGAATCTCTTGGGAACCCCCAAAGAAAGTAGTTGTTGGGCGCTTCTGACCAAAACAAGAGGAGGAGGGAGTCCACCGCTGTAAGGGGGGCGCAGGGGATGTCTCCAGATTCTTGGTATGAACTGTCCAGGATGGCTGGATACAAGGCAGCACTGGCAGGAATAACTCCGAAAAATCCGCTGGCAGAAGTGAGAAGAGAAACAGGCGCCACTGTAATGAGCCAAAAGTATTTATTGCACAAAATTACATAGTAACTTACACAGTAGTAAGCTCCAGTCCATGTAGCAGCATTCCCAGCCGCACGATCCGGCCGTCCACCGGCCCGGATCGTGCGGAACTCACTTCTTGGGAACCCCCAGGTAATTAGAACTAGTGTCCCCATTGGAAGATTTCCCCTGGGGACAACCCGAAATTGGAATTTTCTTTTATCTTCAATGATGATGGTAAACAGGACAAATAGAGAAGGTGAATCTCCCTAATGGAGGCACAGACAGCAATAAAAACTGACAGAAGTTCTAACCTCTCTCCACTCTATCTAAAACTAAAAAAAAAAGTTTTGACTTTAGTTATACTTTAACTCTTCCTTACCTTGCAATATAATTTCATTTGTAAATTGCTCATGTGCATTGCTTAATTAATAGTGAATAAAACAAAGGATGTTTGCTCCTATATCATTTCACTGTTGCATACTAACAAGATTGTCCTGGGAAAATAAATAATTATTTCCCACTTCCCATCTGAAACAGGGTTAAAAAGATAAATAGGTTTCACATTTCACAGGAGTAATTGTGTTCAGTCATTAGCGTTTATCTCTGCAATCCTGCAGCTAAATTATTAGCAAATGTTTTCCCCACTTTTTTTTTCTTTGTCTTTTTTTGCTGTTGTTGTTCTTTTGGTTGAGACTGTAATAAAGCGGAGCAGTTTGACCCAGATTAAAAGATACAATTAGTGTGTGTCTGTAGGGTGAACACCACTCAACGCTAGTTATTGTTTTATGACAAAGAAAGACATCCTGGCAAAACAATAAAGTCAGTGGCACTGATAAGATCCTGTGTTTTCCCATTCAAATGTCTGACTTCCTGGTGTAATTTATTAAAAGGCTTTGAACAGCTCAATGCATTTCAATCTCTTGAAATTAGTTTAACTGGAATATTGTCCTAATAGCAGGAAGCTGCCAAATGTTGCAGTTCCACTGGACACAAAGCATCATGGTTAGAGGGAATTCCACTTATTCCTATACTATTGTAAGTGACATATACTCCTGATGCTTACTAGACATCTTTAAATAAGTGGAATGTGCTGCAGACAATGGGAAGTGGTCTGAACAAAGACAAGATAACTATACACGTTTTATGATGCCACAAGTTAGTAAATGAGCCAACTTTCAAGAGATCTCATTCCCAAGGGTGAAACTCAAGCAAAATGTTTCTTGACAGAACATTTTTGCATTTACCAAAACTAATGCAAAGATATCTTCCATAATTTTAAAATAGTTGATCAAAATTACAATACTTGTATATCTGATTTGTAGAGTCTTCCTAGCAAAAAATATTGCCATGCAAGATTAAATTTGTATAGATTTCTCCAATTTTACAAATATTAAGCCTTAACTTCTTTAGGGAGTGTTCAATCTCATCATTATTGCACAATGCTTAAAGTATTATTATTATACCAGATTTATATACTGCCAACAGTTTGTGTAGCACTTTACAATAAGAGGGCAGAGACAGTACAGTTACAATACAGTTCAATACAGGAGGAATCAGAGGGACCTGCTTATTTGAGCTTACAATCTGAATGAGCTCGGATTCCTCCTGTATTGAATCGTATTGTACATAAAATCAATGAGCCACGAAGCCCTCTCACTCCACACAGCCAGTCTAAAATCAAGAACAAAACTGTACCATATTGTAGGTTATCAGTCCTAAGATGTGGTGGTTGTATTTGTTTCCCATTTTTTTCAGGCTAAGAATATTAAGTACAGAAAATACTGGTTTATTTTTCCAGAAATGCAGTGTCCTTGTCATTTCTTGTGAGCCAAAATGACAGCATAAACAATATTATCTCTCTTTTGTAAACTTTAAGTCCAATCCCTCCATGATGTAATGGAGAAGAACAAAAGTAGGCAGATTTGAATTCCAGCCTGTGCCACAACCATGGCTCCTTCTTTAGATCCCATGAAGAATTATGTAATCACAAAAGAAAAGGAAGTGTGTTATTCATGGTTGTATCAGTTGAAAAGAAATGTAGCCACATCTAAAAATGGTAAAACTGCAATAGATTACATTTTTTGGGGGGTGTTGGGTCTAAATACGTAGTAAAAATGCAAAGACTAATTCCAGGTTTTAGTAAACAGTTTGTCTGAACCAAGCTTGTCCAAACTAACTATAATCTTTATTAACACATGCTGCAGCTCTCAGCGCTGTATGAACTGTATGTAGCATTAGCTACATAGAGTATATAGAGCTGTGTTTTGGCACCAGTACGAGGACTTAGTCCAAACCCCAGAACAAAATCGAGCTTGGCTGATCACCGCTCAGCCATTCACAGGAAGCCTTGTGTTTTCTGAATGAATACAAAGCTTCCTCTGAATGACTGAGGCATAGAGGTGTGCAGATAATGTCATGATCTCCACCTCAGCCAGTCAGAGGAGGATTTGTAATCATTCATAATGATTAGTGGCTGAGTGGCTGTGAGTGGCTGAGCAGTGATCAGCCTGACCCAATTTTGTTCTGGGAGTTATTGAAGGAAACTTTTTGGACCAGTTTGGTCCAAACAAAGTATTTAAATTTCATTAAAACACAGAGTTACAGCCCATTCAGACTGGCGCGATCTGACTTTGTGGGGCGACCTGTGAAGTCGCGGTGCACAGCGTGCACCACGACTTTGGCGCGACTTGCACAGACTTCATATAATTGAAGTCAATGCAAGTTGCCCCAAAGTAGTACAGGACCCTTTCTCTAAGACGTAGCGACTTGTGTCGCTCCTATTAGAACGGGTCCTGTGCTAATCAATGGCGAGCAAACGAGTGCGACTTGTCAGGCTGACAAGTCGCCTGACAAGTCGCGCTAGTCTGAATGGACCCTTAGGCTTTAACTTCTGGGTATGTACAAGCTCATCAGTTATTGTGCAAAGCACAGAGCACATAAAATCTCCTTTAACAAATTAGGATATTGTAACTAAACATGTCAGACTAGTGTTTTATTTTTTTTGTTTTTCTTTTGGGGCCACCTGCAGCCTTCTAACTATACAGAATCAGGTTAAAATGTATCTGAATGCATTAAAAAACTAAAAGAATTTTTACCAAGTACAAAAATACTTGTTGATTTAGCCAAAAAAGTAGTGTCCTTTTCAATATCTGTGAGCCAGAATGACAGCATAAATAATGTTATCTTGCTTTTGTAAACTTTTAGTCTCATCAATCCATCATGTAATGGAGATGAACAAAGGTAAACATGCCTAAAATCCAGCATGTGTCAACCACAGCTCCTTCCATAGATAGAAAATGAGTGTAGACATGAAGGGACATGAAGTGTTTTATTCAAAGTATTATCATATGAAAATAAACGCAAAAAAACATGAAAAAGGAAAAGTAATGCAGTCATACCATAATGACTGAAATGTATAAGATTTTTGTTTTTGATTGTCTAAATATGATTTAATGATTTAAATCAAATGAGGTCTCAGTTGTTCTGCACTTGATAATGGCTGCACTTCCTTACACAGCTTTGCAGTGAAATATTTCAGAAAATGTTTTATGGCTCCATGTTGTAAATAACATATTGTACGTTTCGATTATTACTATAATGCTATTTACCAAAGTAAGTCTTTTTCAGAAATTCTACATCACTAAATAATATATGAATGCATGTGCCCCTGCCAGCTATGTTTTCAAATATTTTGTTCCAGATTCAAATTTTTACTTAAATTCGCACCTAAACCAGACCCACAATCACACAGGATCCTTTTCAGAAATGGACCGCGGCCACTCCGGACATGTGTGAACCGGCTCCATTAAAATCCAGTCTGATTCACATTCATGGTTTAAAACACATCCAATTTGCATATATGTGAACCGAGATTAAGAAGAAAGGTTCTGTCTGAGATCAGTCAAAAAAAGATCAGAGTGAAACCGAAATGTTGCATGTTGGACTTGGCTTCTGTCATCAAAAAGATTTAATTTCTCCTAAACAACCATCTAAGCCTTACCATATTAGTGAAACATATAAGTTGCAATCCAGATTACCATGTTAAATTTGTTATTTTTGCATGATCAAACATGTTTTATATTTTAGGAAGTCAGTTCAGTGACATAGCATACAGCTGCGTGACTCTTGCCATAATGTTGTACTGTCACCCCCATTTTTGAAACTTTACTGAAAACATTGTTGATGAGGGGCATGGCTTGCCAACACCGCAGATGGCCACATATATCAGTAGCTCCACTCTATACCCGGCTACAGGTGACTTCACACAGCGGTGAAAGGTACCCACAAACCTCCCTCACAGGCCAAACACCTGGGGAAGCAGCATGTCTAAATGGAGGAAGCAATCAGAACTTCTCCAGAAGCTGACCAGTTTTTTCCCCTCAGCGAGAATGAGCAGCTGCCAAGATGGCGACGGCAGCTCACACAGCACCGCTGCCCTGCTCTCTCCCCACACTGGATCCAACACTCAACTGCAGCCTGATCTCTCCCTACCAATGGCAGCACACAGTGAGTTCTCCCCTCCCTGCTCTCTTACAACAGATTCCCCAGTTAAATCGAAGCAAAGGAGGGAAGAAAAGATACACACACAGCATCATACTAACCCCCTAACTCTACCTACTCCTGACATCCAGCACTCTCTTGCTATAGATAATTTTCCTGCCTCTGACCAGCCCATATCAGAGCTAACAATGAAAAAATGCAGATATCACTAAAGCAAACTCTGTACTTAGACCTATCAGCAACTGTATCTTCCCTGGCTAATGTAGTGCAACAACAAGACCAACGTCTTCACCACGTTGAACATAAGGTCTCTGATCTTCTCACCACCCACAATGAAATAGTAGACACATGCACAGAACATGAGGATGAACTACAACTGATAAACCTAAAACTGGCAGACCTTGAGGACCGGTCTAACATCAAATTCTGGAACAAACCATAATCAGTGCAATTTATACAATCTATGATGCGTACACTAGCTCTTGACCTGGCAGACAAAGACCTAGAAATTGATAGAGCGCACAGAATACCAAAACCACCCCATTTACCAGCAGAGAAACCCCGTGATCTCCTAGCATGCATCCGTTTTTACAACACAAAAGAGAAAGTGATGTATGCGGCAAAACATACCAAAAACCTACCTGAACCATTTACTGCAATTGCCCTCTACACAGACCTCTCTAAAGTGACCATGGAGAAACGCAGGCAACTATCCACCATTACGAAAACTTTCCAAATTCACCAAATACCCTGCAAATGGGGATTTCCTACTAAGCTGGAAATACCCACGCTGTGCGCACACTCTAAGCTGGCCTTCAGCTGCTAAGGTCATGGAGAATACTCCCGGAGAAGACCCAAGACCACCATATCCTTACTCTCATAAAATGGATGCAGACTGTTCCCTACAGAATGTCTGACACTCCCTGTCCGCAAATATAACCAGTTTCATTAATTGCCGGGTTAAAGCGAATCCTATTCTTAATAGCCTAAACATTACTCCATGAGCTCCTATTTTGATCCCTGTGGAGAAAAACATCCTCCTTTTGGAATTTAACAGCAGTAATTCTGCACATTGAACCTGTACCATTACTGGGCTCTTCCTTTTTAAACAAATCCCCCTACACTACACCAGCTCAGACCCCCAAAACTCTATCCTCGCAT
Source organism: Pelophylax lessonae (assembly GCF_965119305.1). NCBI lineage: Eukaryota > Metazoa > Chordata > Amphibia > Anura > Ranidae > Pelophylax > Pelophylax lessonae. Next base: position 106,257,333 of record NC_138777.1, on the reverse strand, counting down.
CAAGAACCGACTAAAGCACTCTGAAATGTTAACGCCTGAACAAAACATACAGCAAACAACCCACCTGTGAAAAACACCTTTACTTCTATCTAAAACACCACTGCAACCCCTAGCAACTATATTGATTCACAATGCCTTTGAAACTCTTATCCATGAACACGAAGGGCTTGATTAGCCCCCAGAAAAGAGTCAACCTCCAAAGGGAACTCTCTAAACAAAGATACAGATAATAGACACATTTTGCTAAGTCGAAAACCCCAGCATTTTAAGCTTAAAGGCTATAACACTATATTCCTAGCCTCAGGACAAAGGAAGAAGAATGGAGTACTAACTGAAAACATTGTTGATGCCAAAATATTTAAAAATACTATATAAGCTACATAACTAATGGCACTTATAATGAACACTTACTTAGCCATTCAGGGATGCAGAATGTCTGTATGGTACAAAGATCCTATATTGTTTTGCATAAATTATGCTTTCTTTGGTATATCTACATTAACACAATAGAAATTAAAACCAATATCAAGCAACTGATGCTCATGGGGGGTTTATGATCATTTTGGTCCCCTAGATAAGACACATACAGGGGAATTCATAAAACGTGTATGTAAATGAATCTGTTCTGGGGCATTCATCGAGTGTGGAGGCACACTAAGGTTGGAGTGTTCATACAGACATTCCACCCTCAGTGCAACTGTACTTCTTCCCCACCACTGCACCTGTCAGACAGCACAGCGGCAGGATGTATTGTACCAGTGGGGTGGAATCTGATGAGAATTTACAGGCATTAGTTTCCCAACAGGTAGACTCCCCTTGTGATTGACAGCAGTGCCTGCTCTTGGTTATAGCATCTGCCCACTGCCTGCTATCAATTTTAAGGTGGGAGTGGACTTGATGGGGAACTAGTGTCCCAGATTCCCCATCAGGTTTCGCCCACTGCAGCTTCACTGGTTGTTGGAAGGGAGTCCTTTACAAACAGTCACAGGAAGAGGGTAGTGGTATCAAATATGCCACTCTACTACACTGAGTACAAGGACAGGCACTCCTCCTTTCTCTGTATGTCGAGTAATAGTAGGTCTTTATCCCCTCCAGTTTTGTTAACTATGAAACAGAGGTAATTATTTTTTTATTTGGTGCAGCAGAAGCTAAGAACTACCTAAATCTGCTGCACATGTCATTAAATTTACCAAAATGAGTTGTAGGGAATTTTTAGTCTGGTTTATATCATTTCAAAGGGTCATATCACCAGAACACTTCTGTAAGTTCTTTATTGATTTCCCCTGATGTTATTCTTCTATGCAACCTAATTACACCATAACCACCATTAAAATGTAACTAAAGCCCAACTTTTTTTGAAAAGTACAGGGTAAGTTTAAAGCTGTCAGTTTTTTTCCCCTATCTGTACTCAAGTTAATGTAACTGTTTTTGAAACCATTAAATCAATAGGTTTAATTCTGCTTTAATGTTGATTTTCAAGCGGATGATAGAGCATGTTATTTGGGGTAAGAACTCATTGTTGCAATTTGTCCCCATTCTCATCATTCCAACTATAATACATCCTGATTCCCACTTTTTGTGTCTGCTTCGCACTGCATTACAAACAGTAGTTTTATGTGGGTTATTTGGCAATGTACTGTATATGTTTAGGGACCTAAGGTTATCCCCCCCCCCCCCCTCCCATTTCATAGTCCCCTATTCTACTCTATTTTTTCTTAACATTTCACTATACTTTTGTGTACTGCTCATTGCACAGAAATGCTTTGCTCAGAGGTGATCTTTATAGTGCACACTTGTTGTATGTATGAATGCATGTTGGTGTCTAGCAGGGGGAACTTAGATATGGCTCAATACACTAAATTATATACTTACATGTACACCTGGCTAGACTGTTTTATGGATGCAGTGCTGTATCTTGGCCTAGGCCAACAAGGCCCAGGCCTAGGGCAGCACTTTGCAGGGGGGCAGCAAAAAAGCTGCACCCTGCACGATAAAAAAACAGCCTCCTCCTGGCTCCTGTACGAAAAGGGTGCCCGCTGGCTTGTGCTACACTTTTAGTATAGTGCCAGTCTTATGGGGAAAATTGGGCCAGAGGGAAGGGTCCAGGAGGCAAATCAGTCTGGCACCCCCATAAAGCAGTTACACTACTACCTGCCGGTATGATAATACCGACAGGTGAGGACATTCGGACAGGCCACAGGCTGGTGAAATAATCCTATGATTACAATCAGTGGAAGCAAACACAAGTCCAAATATCTTAAAAGAAAGGAGAAATCTTACTAATCCAGTGACATAAGGCTGCACTGATGGCCACTGATGAGGCGGCACTAATAAGCTGCACTTATAGACTGCACTGGTGGCCACTGATGGGGCTGTACTGATGGTGACTGATGAGGCCGCAATGATATGCTGCACTGATGGGCATGACTGTGGTTGTGGTCTGTGGTTTACAGATGATAGGGCGGGTAACACGAAGGGGTGTGGCCTTACCAGGAAGGTGTGGATCATATTTAAGTGAGGGGGTGCCCAAGTTTAGTCAGGCCTAGGGCAGCACAAAACCTAAATACACCACTGTATGGATGACCTCTATACTTGCACTTTTAGTGTACTAGGACTGTACTTTGTCTCTGAGTGTTTTCCATATATTCTATGCCATGTGTTTGTGGAATTGAACTCTTAGTTTTATCTTTGTTTTTTGTTTTGTAAATGTCTTTATCTTACAATAAAAATGCAGTGAAACAATAAATTCTTCTGAAATGTGCACACATCTGGATACCAAGGATGATGACAATGAGGATCTAGCTAGATTACACTTGCAGGCATGGCAGAAGTCTGGAACCTTTTATTATATTCAGGAATATGTTACTGACAGCAAGACAATGTACGGGTGTTTGGGCTTCATCCTGGCAGTTCTGCAGGATTAGGCCAGTGTCTATGTTGGCTATGCTGAGATCTGACTTTGAGGACCCCTCACATTTACATACTGATTTCAGGCCCTCCAACATAGCCAACTTTATATACTGTACTGTACATATCACAAAACCCACTGCTTTTGGACTCCTCTACATTTTTTTTTTTTTTATACCTGAAATTCAAATTCAGTGCAAAAAGTTCAGAAGCATCCATATTGGATGGCCTGTTATTTTATTGGTGAGAAGTAGAGGAAATTTCCAGTGTGTTATGGAAAGTTCCTGCTGGGCTTTCACATGAGTGTCTGGCATGTGTGTGGTTAGCTGATTATTTCTCCCAAGCCAATCACAAAAGCTCACATTAGGGGATAAAGGAATATATTATGCCAATGTAAAGTACCTATTTAGCAATTGGAGTTCCCCAGCCAATACCAGTCTGTTGAGCATTTCTTTGCTGCTGCTGTGTGGGCCAAAATAAGTAGGAAAAATTTACTCAGGTGACCTAAGGAATCATTGCATCACAACCCTCTCTTTCCCCTATTCTGCTGTTCATAGACAGCAACAAGTTATTGATCACATTCCTCTGTCTATGCCCAGCATTCCTTGCACCACTGTTACTGGACCTGGAAGCCAATGAGAAATGTTATTCTAAAATGACTGGTATCAGCAAGTAAGCACTGTCATGTCGGAGGAGGTCACATGCTTCTCTATACCCGAAAGTACTTAGTGTTGTCACCAACTACAGGGGAGAAAGAGGTAGTGTCAAGGAAGCACTGGTAACAGAGACAGCTCCACTTTGCCCTGCATGTCTTTGGTAGCATAAAATGCAAACGTACATCTTGAAAGTGTCCAGTGCACCTGTGGTGACAGAAGCAATACTGCTTGAAAAAATGCTCTAAATAAAATAAATGAAAATCCAACATAGCCAACGATGTTCTCCTATAATGGATGGATAAACTTATAATGTAATTTAAGGGCGAAATCAAAACTGACAATTTGTCATTAGTGATGGGCTTAACATTTCAGTCGAACCTAAGTTTGACTCGAACATTGAGTGTTTGTGTGTTCGCTGAACACACAAACAAATAGGGCGCTCGGCGGGAAGTTCGCTCGCCGATGAGAGCCTCATAATGCACTTCACGATTGCAGTGCATTAAGTGCTTGTGATTGGCCAAAGCATGCACCTGTCCTGTATGCTTTGGCCAATCACAGCACAATGTCCTGTCAGAGCCATGATTGGCCAAAGGCAGGGTGCCTTCAGCCAATCATGGCTTAGGGGCTAAGTCCATGCCCCATACTATATAAGGCAGCCGTGTGTAGTGTGTTTGGAGTGGAGATTAGGCAGGGTAGTTAGTGAATTGTGCTGTGATGTTTAATGCAGACAGTGCAGTGTAGTGTAGGGCTTAGTCTTGTGTAACACAGTGTAGTGCAGTCAGTGTAGTGTAGTGCTGTGCTGATTCATCTTGTGTAACACAGTGTACTGCAGTCAGTCTAGTGTGTAGTACTGTGCTGATTCTTGTTTAACACAGGGTGGGGCAGTCAGTGTAGTGTAGTGCTGTGCTGATTCATCTTGTGTAACACAGTGTACTGCAGTCAATTTAGTGTGTTGTACTGTGCTGATTCTTGTGTAACACAGTATAGTGCAGTCAGTGTAGTGCTTTGCTGGGATTCTTGTGTAACACAGTGTAATGGGGCCACTGAAGTGTTGGTGAATACAACATGTCTGTGTCACCCCACTGATTCTATTTTTTTTATTTTATTTTGCAGCATCAGGTTCTGTTGCTGCAATATTAGTACTCCGGCAAAAAAATTGGGGGAGCATACCCATGTATTTCTAAAGCTGCTGCAGCTATGAACCAAAAGACATGTATATTAAAAAAGAATAGTGCGCAAATGCAAAAGAAATAACTACCAAATCTGAAGACAATCCATAAATAAAAATGGGGGTTTGGTCCCACCATATGGCCATATCGTGCTCAAGCCCACTACTGCGTCAAAGTACCCCATTGTCAGTGGGTCCTACACTATCCATGAAAAAGAGATGAATCCAGCCATTCTAACCCTTGGAGATAATACTCCTTGCTGGGAAGGATGTGCAAATGCACTACAGGGGACTCCTCCTATATCCAATTGATGGTGGACACTGATTGAGTACAGGTGTGTGTGGGGGGGTGGGGAGGGTTGCTCAACCTCGATAGTCTGGTCAGACCGAATACATAATAAACAGGCAAAAAAATTGGGGGAGCATACCCATGTATTTCTAAAGCTGCTGCAGCTATGAACCAAAAGACATGTATATTAAAAAAGAATAGTGTGCAAATGCAAAAGAAATAACTACCAAATCTGAAGACAATCCATAAATAAAAATGGGGGTTTGGTCCCACCATATGGCCATATCGTGCTCAAGCCCACTACTGCGTCAAAGTACCCCATTGTCAGTGGGTCCTACACTATCCATGAAAAAGAGATGAATCCAGCCATTCTAACCCTTGGAGATAATACTCCTTGCTGGGAAGGATGTGCAAATGCACTACAGGGGACTCCTCCTATATCCAATTGATGGTGGACACTGATTGAGTACAGGTGTGTGTGGGGGGGTGGGGAGGGTTGCTCAACCTCGATAGTCTGGTCAGACCGAATACATAATAAACAGGCAAAAAAATTGGGGGAGCATACCCATGTATTTCTAAAGCTGCTGCAGCTATGAACCAAAAGACATGTATATTAAAAAAGAATAGTGCGCAAATGCAAAAGAAATAACTACCAAATCTGAAGACAATCCATAAATAAAAATGGGGGTTTGGTCCCACCATATGGCCATATCGTGCTCAAGCCCACTACTGCGTCAAAGTACCCCATTGTCAGTGGGTCCTACACTATCCATGAAAAAGAGATGAATCCAGCCATTCTAACCCTTGGAGATAATACTCCTTGCTGGGAAGGATGTGCAAATGCACTACTGGGGACTCCTCCTATATCCAATTGATGGTGGACACTGATTGAGTACAGGTGTGTGTGGGGGGGTGGGGAGGGTTGCTCAACCTCGATAGTCTGGTCAGACCGAATACATAATAAACAGGCAAAAAAATTGGGGGAGCATACCCATGTATTTCTAAAGCTGCTGCAGCTATGAACCAAAAGACATGTATATTAAAAAAGAATAGTGCGCAAATGCAAAAGAAATAACTACCAAATCTGAAGACAATCCATAAATAAAAATGGGGGTTTGGTCCCACCATATGGCCATATCGTGCTCAAGCCCACTACTGCGTCAAAGTACCCCATTGTCAGTGGGTCCTACACTATCCATGAAAAAGAGATGAATCCAGCCATTCTAACCCTTGGAGATAATACTCCTTGCTGGGAAGGATGTGCAAATGCACTACAGGGGACTCCTCCTATATCCAATTGATGGTGGACACTGATTGAGTACAGGTGTGTGTGGGGGGGTGGGGAGGGTTGCTCAACCTCGATAGTCTGGTCAGACCGAATACATAATAAACAGGCAAAAAAATTGGGGGAGCATACCCATGTATTTCTAAAGCTGCTGCAGCTATGAACCAAAAGACATGTATATTAAAAAAGAATAGTGCGCAAATGCAAAAGAAATAACTACCAAATCTGAAGACAATCCATAAATAAAAATGGGGGTTTGGTCCCACCATATGGCCATATCGTGCTCAAGCCCACTACTGCGTCAAAGTACCCCATTGTCAGTGGGTACAATTTTTTTGCCTGTTTATTATGTATTCGGTCTGACCAGACTATCGAGGTTGAGCAACCCTCCCCACCCCCCCACACACACCTGTACTCAATCAGTGTCCACCATCAATTGGATATAGGAGGAGTCCCCTGTAGTGCATTTGCACATCCTTCCCAGCAAGGAGTATTATCTCCAAGGGTTAGAATGGCTGGATTCATCTCTTTTTCATGGATAGTGTAGGACCCACTGACAATGGGGTACTTTGACGCAGTAGTGGGCTTGAGCACGATATGGCCATATGGTGGGACCAAACCCCCATTTTTATTTATGGATTGTCTTCAGATTTGGTAGTTATTTCTTTTGCATTTGCGCACTATTCTTTTTTAATATACATGTCTTTTGGTTCATAGCTGCAGCAGCTTTAGAAATACATGGGTATGCTCCCCCAATTTTTTTGCCTGTTTATTATGTATTCGGTCTGACCAGACTATCGAGGTTGAGCAACCCTCCCCACCCCCCCACACACACCTGTACTCAATCAGTGTCCACCATCAATTGGATATAGGAGGAGTCCCCTGTAGTGCATTTGCACATCCTTCCCAGCAAGGAGTATTATCTCCAAGGGTTAGAATGGCTGGATTCATCTCTTTTTCATGGATAGTGTAGGACCCACTGACAATGGGGTACTTTGACGCAGTAGTGGGCTTGAGCACGATATGGCCATATGGTGGGACCAAACCCCCATTTTTATTTATGGATTGTCTTCAGATTTGGTAGTTATTTCTTTTGCATTTGCGCACTATTCTTTTTTAATATACATGTCTTTTGGTTCATAGCTGCAGCAGCTTTAGAAATACATGGGTATGCTCCCCCAATTTTTTTGCCTGTTTATTATGTATTCGGTCTGACCAGACTATCGAGGTTGAGCAACCCTCCCCACCCCCCCACACACACCTGTACTCAATCAGTGTCCACCATCAATTGGATATAGGAGGAGTCCCCTGTAGTGCATTTGCACATCCTTCCCAGCAAGGAGTATTATCTCCAAGGGTTAGAATGGCTGGATTCATCTCTTTTTCATGGATAGTGTAGGACCCACTGACAATGGGGTACTTTGACGCAGTAGTGGGCTTGAGCACGATATGGCCATATGGTGGGACCAAACCCCCATTTTTATTTATGGATTGTCTTCAGATTTGGTAGTTATTTCTTTTGCATTTGCGCACTATTCTTTTTTAATATACATGTCTTTTGGTTCATAGCTGCAGCAGCTTTAGAAATACATGGGTATGCTCCCCCAATTTTTTTGCCTGTTTATTATGTATTCGGTCTGACCAGACTATCGAGGTTGAGCAACCCTCCCCACCCCCCCACACACACCTGTACTCAATCAGTGTCCACCATCAATTGGATATAGGAGGAGTCCCCTGTAGTGCATTTGCACATCCTTCCCAGCAAGGAGTATTATCTCCAAGGGTTAGAATGGCTGGATTCATCTCTTTTTCATGGATAGTGTAGGACCCACTGACAATGGGGTACTTTGACGCAGTAGTGGGCTTGAGCACGATATGGCCATATGGTGGGACCAAACCCCCATTTTTATTTATGGATTGTCTTCAGATTTGGTAGTTATTTCTTTTGCATTTGCGCACTATTCTTTTTTAATATACATGTCTTTTGGTTCATAGCTGCAGCAGCTTTAGAAATACATGGGTATGCTCCCCCAATTTTTTTGCCTGTTTATTATGTATTCGGTCTGACCAGACTATCGAGGTTGAGCAACCCTCCCCACCCCCCCCCACACACACCTGTACTCAATCAGTGTCCACCATCAATTGGATATAGGAGGAGTCCCCTGTAGTGCATTTGCACATCCTTCCCAGCAAGGAGTATTATCTCCAAGGGTTAGAATGGCTGGATTCATCTCTTTTTCATGGATAGTGTAGGACCCACTGACAATGGGGTACTTTGACGCAGTAGTGGGCTTGAGCACGATATGGCCATATGGTGGGACCAAACCCCCATTTTTATTTATGGATTGTCTTCAGATTTGGTAGTTATTTCTTTTGCATTTGCGCACTATTCTTTTTTAATATACATGTCTTTTGGTTCATAGCTGCAGCAGCTTTAGAAATACATGGGTATGCTCCCCCAATTTTTTTGCCTGTTTATTATGTATTCGGTCTGACCAGACTATCGAGGTTGAGCAACCCTCCCCACCCCCCCACACACACCTGTACTCAATCAGTGTCCACCATCAATTGGATATAGGAGGAGTCCCCTGTAGTGCATTTGCACATCCTTCCCAGCAAGGAGTATTATCTCCAAGGGTTAGAATGGCTGGATTCATCTCTTTTTCATGGATAGTGTAGGACCCACTGACAATGGGGTACTTTGACGCAGTAGTGGGCTTGAGCACGATATGGCCATATGGTGGGACCAAACCCCCATTTTTATTTATGGATTGTCTTCAGATTTGGTAGTTATTTCTTTTGCATTTGCGCACTATTCTTTTTTAATATACATGTCTTTTGGTTCATAGCTGCAGCAGCTTTAGAAATACATGGGTATGCTCCCCCAATTTTTTTGCCTGTTTATTATGTATTCGGTCTGACCAGACTATCGAGGTTGAGCAACCCTCCCCACCCCCCCACACACACCTGTACTCAATCAGTGTCCACCATCAATTGGATATAGGAGGAGTCCCCTGTAGTGCATTTGCACATCCTTCCCAGCAAGGAGTATTATCTCCAAGGGTTAGAATGGCTGGATTCATCTCTTTTCATGGATAGTGTAGGACCCACTGACAATGGGGTACTTTGACGCAGTAGTGGGCTTGAGCACGATATGGCCATATGGTGGGACCAAACCCCCATTTTTATTTATGGATTGTCTTCAGATTTGGTAGTTATTTCTTTTGCATTTGCGCACTATTCTTTTTTAATATTAGTACTCCCCCTTCTGTGTTGCGGGTGTTATTACTTCTGCATCAGCGGTAATTGTGGCTTAGCAGCACTAATTTTATTTGGGGCATAATTGCTGTCCCCCCTTTTGTGTCGCGGGTGCTATTCCTTCTGCGTCAGCAGTGGGTTTTTAATTTTTTTTTACTTTTTTCGTGGCACAGCAGCACTAATAATATTAAAGGGCCTAATTGCTGTGCCCCCTTCTAGATCGCAGGTGCTATTCTATCTGCGTCAGCAGTGTGTTTTTTTTTTTGTGGCATAGCCGCACTAATAATATTTAGGACATAATTGCTTTCCCCCTTCTGCATTGCAGGTGCTATTCCTTCTGCATTAGCAGTGGGGTTTTTTTGTGGCACAGCAGCACTAATGATATTTAGGGCATAATTGCTGTCCCCCTTCTGCATCGCAGGTGCTATTCCTTCTGTGCCAGCAGTAGTGTTTTTTGTGGCACAGCAGCACGAACAATATTTAGGGCATAATTGCTGTCCCCCTTCTGCATTGCAGGTGCTATTCTTTCTGCATTAGCAGTGGGTTTTTTTTGTGGCACAGCAGCACTAATGATATTTAGGGCATAATTGCTGTCCCACCTTCTGCATCGCAGGTGCTATTCCTTCTGCATCAGCAGGGGGTTTTTTTTGTGGTGCAGCAGCACTAATCTTATTTAAGACATAATTGCTGTCCCCCCTTTTGCATCATAGGTGCTGTCCCTTCTGTATCAGCAGAGGTTTTCATTTTTTTGGGCTTTTTTAGGTTTTTCTTTATAGAAAAAAAAAACTTTAATAAAATGGTTTATAGTGCACCAAGTACAAAAGTATTGCACCCAAGCACCATATTCCCTTCCCACACTCTTTGATAGAAAGTTTTAAAAATCCCTGCCAAAAAATAAAAAACAATAATAAAACGGTTAATAGTGCACCAAGCGCAAAAGTATTGCACCCAAGCATCATATTTTCATCCCACATTCTATAATAAAAAGTTATAAACCCCCCCCCCAAAAAATCCCCACCATGTCTGAAAGGCCAACAAGGAAAAGCAGACACTAACAGGCTATTAAAGGAGGGCAAGCAGCCTCTGTGTCCACAGTGAAAAGTGGTGGACGTGGACATGGGGCATCCTCTGCAGGCGGGGAATGCTTGTCCTTTTCTTCCAGTGCTGGCCGTGTTATTGAGCCACAACATGCAGAAGAATTGGTGGAGTGGATAACTAAGCGCCCCTCATCCTCCTCATCCTCTGTCACCCAGGCTCATACTAGTTTACCACTGCAGCTGCCAAAGCGGCTTATTCTACAGGCTCCTTGTCCACAGCTACTCCTTCCATAGCCTCACAATCATGCACGGAGGAGTTACCTGAATTATTCGATCATAGTGTCCGTTACATGATGCTGGAGGATGAGCAGCAATTTGAATGCTCTGATGTTGGTTCCCAGGTTTAGGAAAGGAATAACATGAGCCTGGAGAGAGGGGGTGACAATGACAGACAAGAAACTAGCAGTCATGTTCCAAAAGCTGCAACATACTGCCAAGTTTGCTCCAGTGACGAGGAGGGAGGGGGTAATGAGGTCACTGACTGTACTTGGGTGCCTGAGAGAATAGAGGAAAAAAGTGAGGAAGAGGAACAACTCCAATGAGGCAGGATGCCCTCCAGGATCTGGATTAAGGGCAGCCACCCTATTGCATCATACCACAGAGCTCCACAGGTGCAGGGCACTGCTAACTGCCCGCTAACTTCCAAAAGTTCATTGGTGTGAGTTTTTTTCAACACGTGCAGCAAACCGCAGCGTTGCTTTTTGCAATCTCTGTCTGAAGCGGATCAAGCGTGGCCAGAACACCAGCCACTTGGACACTACATGCTTCACAAGACATATGACGACCTGCCATGCAGTCCGTTGGAAACAGCACCTTAAAGACTTACATCATAATAAAATGCAGACTTCTCCTTGCTCTTTATCTTGGATCTCTACCCCTACAATACCTCAAGTCTTCCCAAAAACCTGCACTGAGAGGGATGATGGTATAGCAATGGATGCCACAGGTACTTGCACCCAAGCTGCTAGCAGTAAACCGCCTTTTGATTTAACCTGCAGGCAAGTTTCGCTACCCCAGTTGCTGAACCATAAAAAAAATACTGTCCCAGCCATCCACATGCTCAGCATCTAAATGCTAGCTTGTCCAAATTGCTAGCACTACAACTGCTGCCTTTTCATCTGGTAGACTCTGCCCCCTTTCGTGAATTTGCGGAATGTGCTGTACCCCAAGTGGTAGGTTCTAAAAATAAATTTATTTTCACGTAAGGCCATTCCAGCTCTGTACCATCATGTGGAAGCCAATGTTTTGGCCTCATTGGACAGAGCAGTCAGCAGGAAGGTTCACATTGCTGCTTACTCATGGTCCAGCAGGCATGGTCAGGGACATTACATTTCCTTCACGCCGCACTGGGTAAAGCTGCTGGCAGCTGGGAAGGATGCAGGACAGGGTTTAATGCTGGAGCTTGTTCTGCCACCACACCTCCAAAAAGCTGGTGGTGATTCTGCCACATCTGTCTGCTCCACCCCCTCCTCTTCTTCTACCTCTATTGCTTCCTCTGCTGAATTGTCCTTTGAACCTGCAGTGCTTCCTAAGCATTCAAGGGGCTACGCAACAATCAGGCTAAAAGATGCCATGCAGTGCTTCAGTTGGTCTGTCTAGGGGACAGGAGCCACAACAGGCCAGAGATTCTGTCAGCTCTGCAGGGGCAGGCTCAGAGGTGATTGATGGCATGGCAGCTTGAACCAGGATTGGTTGTATACGACAATGGCACCAACCTTCTCTCCGCCCTCCAACAGGGACACTTGACACATGTTCCATGCTTGGCATATGTCCTGAATTTGGTGGTGCAGCATTTCTTGAACAGGTTCTCGGGCTTACAAGATCTTCTGAGGCAGGCCAGAAAATGTTGTGGTCATTTCCGGTGGTCCTACAATGGCAGTGTTCGGCTAGCTGACATTCAATGGGAATTCAACCTGTCCATCAAATGCCTCATTTGTGACATGCCCACCAGGTGGAACTCAACATTGGCAATGCTGCAGCAGCTGCACACAGCAGAGGGCCATCAACTAGTACCTGTGTGAGTATGGCACAAGGACAGGCTCAGGGGAGCATGGCTTATTTTTGCCACACCAGTGGCTGCTGGCATTTAGTGCTGCTGGAGGTTTTGTGACAGATAAAAAAGAGTGCGTCTGTCCACAGACTCCATTGACCAGCTGACATTTTTCAAAATGTATCAGTCCTGGATCAACAGCGGCTATCAAGCCCCTGATGCTGATGTAACTGATTGAATTTGCTAGGGATCTGGGATCCCTTGAAGATTTCCTATTCTGCCAATCCTATTCCTGAATCTTGATTATGCTAGCTTCCAACTATGTTTTTGGTTTACGCCACCACCAACACCCAAGGCCCAATTTTTCTGCACCTGTATCACAGGGGCATGTCATTTCAATTTTTGTTTCTATTTTTTAACAGCAGCGCCTGTTCCTGCGCTCAGCAAGAGTAACTGTGAGGGGTTACAGTGTTCAGGCACCACCAACACCCAATTTTTCTGCACCTGTATGACAAGTACATGTAATTTACATTTTTGTTTCTAATTTTTAACAGCAAGGCCAGTTCCTGCGCCCAGCAAGAGTAACTGTGAGGGGTTACAGTGTTCAGGCACCACTAGGGATGGGTGAATGGTTTGAGCCTAACATAAGTGTGGCCTAAACATCTCCCATTCAGGTACTCACCTAACAACTGAACTTTCCCTGTACTTAGCGGGATGTTTGCCCGCCGAGCACACAGTCAATATGTCACTAACATGGTCAGGCTCGAAGACCATTTACTATAGCAGGGGAAGCTCACACAGGAAACATCAGGATAGGAACACAGGCAGGTCACCCTGGCAGATGACGCAGTACTAACCGGTGGCTCCTGATGGTGGAGATGAATTTTGCTGCATGTTAGCACCAGGCCGATATCCTCAGGATTGCCCCACCAGGAGGGGAGGAAGCCAGGGTCCTGTAGCAAATATAGCAGGTAGGGATCAAGCAGCAGCGTAGTCGAGGAACAAGTCAAAGGTCAGTAATGAATAGTTGCAGGTAGGGATCAAGCAGAAGCGTAGTCAAGGAGCAAGCCAAATGTTGGTAATGAATGGTAGCGAATGATACGGGCGTCAGCAGGAGGGACAAGTGAGATATTGATTGGGGGAAGGCACAATATTCGGGCAACCAAGAAAGACAGAGACATGGCTTAAATCAGGCAGTTCATGGGAGGAGCAAAGAGTTCAATGTTCAAGACAATTAAGCTTCATGGCAGGATCATTCAGGGATTTTTACAGGAAACTCTCCAGCATTTCAGGTGGTTCAGCAAGAAGAGACATTGCCAGACCCAGCAGAGATCCCAGGTTAAAGTCAGGGTACTGACACAATAGGTTGTTAAGGCTTCCCTGCTGAGAGCTGAATTTAAAAAAATAATTGTAAAAAGAAAATGTAAATTAAAAAAAAATGGGATAAAAACAGCTTGGGGGACCCTTTGGGTCTTGTATAGCTTTTAAGGGGAACCCCATGACAAAAAAAAAAAACCAGCGTGAGGTCCGGTCTGGTATAGATTTGAAGAGGAACTCCACTCAAAAATTAAAAAAAAAATGGCTTGGGTTCCCCCCCAAAATCCATACCAGACCATTATCTGAGCATGCAGCCTGGCAGGCCAGGAAAGAGGGGGGACGAGCGAGCGCCCCTCCCCTCCTGAACCATACCAAGCCGCTAGCCCTCTACATGGGGATGATGCTTTGCGGGGCCCCCCAAAGTACCTTGTTCCCATGTTGATGGGGACAAGGGCCTCTTCCCAACAACCCTGGGCTGTGGTTGTGGGGCTTATCCGAATCTGAATCCCCCCATGTGAATGGGTATCTGGTACAATGTACCCCTACCCATTCACCCAAAAAGTGTACAAAAAAATAAACATGTTTATTTTTTTGTACATTTTTGGGTGAATGGGTAGGGGTACGATGTACCTGATACCCATCCACATAGGGGGGGCGGGATCTGGGGGCCCCCTTGTTCAAGATTCCAATAAGCCCCCCACTGGCAGACTCCCACAAACACAGCCCAGGGTTGTCAGGAAGAGGCCCTTGTCCCCATCAACATGGCAACAAGGTGATTTGAGGTGGGGGGTGCAGAGCCCCCCATTCCAAAGCACCCACCCCACCACGTTGAGGACATGTGGCCTGATATGGTTAAGGAGGGAGGGGCACTCACTCGTTCCCTCCCCTTTCCTGCCCTGCTAGGCTGCCTGCTCAGATAAGGGTCTGATATTGATATGGGGGGGGACCTGGTATGGTCGGGGGGGACCCTACGCTTTTTTTTTTTTAATCTATATTCCCGGGAGCTGACAATACATTACAGTCGCGAGCAAGTTTAAATGACATTTTTCCTTTAGAAAGGTCAGTATTGCTACAGCAAGATCTATACATCGTACAAATGCGCCACTTTGCAGGCACATTAAGGGGACCCTCCATTAATTTTTATTGTTTCGCTTTAGGCATCATTTAAATCACTGCTACTGTATAAACTATAATTTTAAAAACATTTTTTACATTGATGCATGTCCCCCAGGGCAGTACCCGGGTCCCCATACACTTTTCATGGCAATAACTTGCTTATAAGCCTTTAAAATGAAGACTTGATTTTTCATGTTCGTGTCTCCTAGACTTTAATAGAGTTCGAATGTTTGCTGGAACTTTTCTCCTGTTCGAGATGTTCTGGTGAGAACAGAACAGGGGGGTGTTCGGCTCATCGCTATTTGTCATTAACATTCACAGATCAGTTTTTGATTTTCTGCGTTTCCCCTGAAACATAGTTTGTACTTCTTGATCCTGCCATCAGATCTGTTATTTTTCTACTTTCAATAACAGAGTAACATGCATTCTGTATAAAACAGTAGTTTTGAATGCACAGTTCACAACACAATATAATAATTTGATTGGCATTGCTCATTAATTGTGCTTAGGAATTTGTTTAATATGCAATGGAAGCGATAAGACATACATACCTTTTTTTTTTTTTTAGGAATACAGGGCCGGTAATACTGGAAATACTTGAGCTTTTTGCAAGGCCTTCCTTTTTGGGGTGTTGATATCACCATCTGGAAGTGTTACAATGGCCACAAATACTAGGATCCAGTCGTGCAGAATGATCTATAAGCTTTGGATATGTGTCCAGTCTGACACCTTTCTTTTCCTGTGGACACAGCTTTTATTTCACTTTGTTCTTTCTAAGCCAAACTGTTAACAAATAGATACACACATCTTATATGAATTCAGGCAGGAAGTGCTGCAATAAATATCTGTCAAAAAATAATCCAATACAACTGAGATTTTCAGAAGTTTAAGGCTGGCCATAGAGGGATACTATTTTTTGAGAATTTCCAAATAACATTATTTAATTTAAAGAAGAATTGGGTGTAAATGGATGAAAGACAGGAACATTGCGGTTACTATTTTGTCTGATTCATACAATTTGCATAGTAGCAGATATCTATCTATCTCATCAGTTTTATTGAATTTCTGGAAGTAGCTTTTAGACTTATCTACCATGTTTGTGAAACAAACATTTGTAATGATAACATTTTCTCCAAAAATCATTTGTACCAAAATGTCCTTATATACCTTTAGATTGTTAGATTGTCATAAGCTACACTATCACTTTAGCCCAATAAATGTTTACAGAAACAAACAAACAAACAAACAAAAAAAAAAAAAGATGTGCCAATGACCATTCCATGAAATTTTTGTAACCATAGTGAAATTGGTCAACATAACAGCATCCCTTTCAAAATAATTGAGAAACATACAAACTTTAGGCTCCGTTCGCACATATGCGAATTGGATGTGGGTTTCCCCGCATCCAATTCGCATGACAGGAGAGTGTGACCGGCTCTCAATGGAGCCGGTTCACACAGCTACGGGACGACCGTGGTCAGCATTGAAAAAGGGTTCTGGTGCAAATTTGAACCTGATTCACACATAAATCGGTGAACAGGGACGCATTGGACCCCATGCTGTGAACTGAGGCCACAGCATATGTGATCTGAGCCTCGTGCAAATAGTGTCAGTGATAGAAAATGAATCCAGGACTGCGGTTCTGCAAGGCCAAAGTGCAAATCAATAAACCACAGTGCTTGTATGAAATTGAACAAATTTTATTTTGATTTTTTGTATCTCAAAAAGTTACATTTTAGTGTATAACTTTAGGCAAAACTGTTCTTTTTGTTTTAGCTTTGGATAGACTAAGAAAGTATTAGTCCTTACTACTATCTAGAGCTCCATTAGGAGGGCTTTTACTGCACTTTCTGTCCTAGTGAAAACAATTTCCCCAAAGCAGAAAGTAAGGGGAAATCTCCAAGAGCAACAGACAGAAATATAGGCTGTTTGAGCCATTTTATTATTATACAGGATATATAATAGTGCCAACATTTTGCACAGCACTTTAAAAAAAGGAGGCAAAAAGTACAGTTACAACACAATACAATACAAGAGGAATGAGAGGGCTCTGCTAATTAGAGCATTAAACAAAAAGTGGCAAGCAGGGGTCATAGATCAAGTATCTTGGTTGGAAAGTACTCCCTGTAGGGGCTGCGACACTTAAGGCATGGCCTTTATGGCCTTGTGTAAAATCTTTCCCTGCCAGCAGGATCCATTGGGAGTTTTGCAATTAATACCCTAGAGGATTATGGAGCAAGGATCCCTACCATATGTGATAATATTGGATTCATAGGGAAGCCACAGGTTTTCAATTAGGCTCTATCCTAATAATAATGTGTAGTATTTCCTTTTTTGGGCACTGATGTCACCAGCAGAGCAAAACTTTACTCTCTGGAAAGGACCATTTTAATACTTTGTGAAATCTTCCTGAAACAGCAGTATATAGCAATACAATCTGTGGTTTTCTTTTAGTATTTTCTTGGTTTTTCTGTTTGTCACTAACATTAAAAGTCTTTTAGGCTAAGGTTTTTCTTTATACAGCTGCAAGAAAAAGTATGTGAACCTTTTGGAAGGATATGGATTTCTGAACAAATTGGTCATAAAATGTGATTTGATCATCATCATCTAAGTCACAACAATAGACAATCACAGTCTGCTTAAACTAATAAAACACAAAGAATGAAATGTTGCCATGTTTTTATTGAACACACCATGTAAACATTCACAGTGCAGGTGGAAAAAGTATGTGAACCCTTGGATTTAATAACTGGTTGAACCTCCTTTGGCAGCAATAACTTCAACCAAACGTTTCCTGTAGTTGCAGATCAGACGTGCACAACGGTCAGGAGTAATTCTTGACCATTCCTCTTTACAGAACTGTTTCAGTTCAGCAATATTCTTGGGATGTCTGGTGTGAATCGCTTTCTTGAGGTCATGCCACAGCATCTCAATCGGGTTGAGGTCAGGCTTTTGGAGATACTTTTATAACCCTTTCCAGCTTTATGCAATTCAACAATTCTTAATCGTAGGTCTTCTGAGAGCTCTTTTGTTCTAGGCATCATTCACATCAGGCAATACTTCTTGTGAAAAGCAAACCCAGAACTCGTGTGTGTTTTTTATAGGGTAGGGCATCTGTAATCAACACCTCCAATCTCATGGAAACATAGAAACATAGAATGTGTCGGCAGATAAGAACCATTTGGCCCATCTAGTCTGCCCAATATATCTGAATCCTATGAATAGTCCCTGGCCCTATCTTGTATGAAGGATAGCCTTATGCCTATCCCATGCATGCTTAAACTCCTTCACTGTATTTGCAGCTACCACTTCTGCAGGAAGGTTATTCCATGCATCCACTACTCTCTCAGTAAAGTAATACTTCCTCATATTACTTTTAAACCTTTGCCCCTCTAATTTAAAACAGTGTCCTCTTGTGGTAGTTTTTCTTCTTTTAAATATGCTCTCCTCCTTTACCGAGTTGATTCCCTTTATGTATTTAAAAGTTTCTATCATATCCCCTCTGTCTCTTCTTTCTTCCAAGCTATACATGTTAAGGTCCTTTAACCTTTCCTGGTAAGTTTTTTCCTGCAATCCATGTACTAGTTTAGTAGCTCTTCTCTGGACTCTCTCTAGAGTATCTATATCCTTCTGGAGATATGGCCTCCAGTACTGCGCACAATACTCCAAGTGAGGTCTCACCAGTGTTCTGTACAGCGGCATAAGCACTTCTCTCTTTCTACTGCTTATACCTCTCCCTATACATCCAAGCATTCTGCTGGCATTTCGTGCTGCTCTATTACATTGTCTTCCCACCTTTAAGTCTTCTGAAATAATTACTCCTAAATCCCTTTCCTCAGATACTGAGGTCAGGACTGTGTCAAATATTCTATATTCTGCCCTTGGGTTTTTACGCCCCAGGTGCATTATCTTGCACTTATCCACATTAAATTTCAGTTGCCAGAGTTCTGACCATTCTTCTAGTTTTCCTAAATCCTTTTCCATTTGGCGTTTCCCTCCAGGAACATCAACCCTGTTACATATCTTTGTGTCATCAGCAAAAAGACAAACCTTACCATCGAGGCCTTTTGCAATATCACTTATGAAGATATTAAACAAAATTGGTCCCAGTACAGATCCCTGAGGTACCCCACTGGTAACATGACCTTGTTCTGTATGTTCTCCATTGACTACAACCCTCTGTTGTCTGTCACTCAGCCACTGCCTAATCCACTCAACAATATGGGAGTCCATGCTCAATGACTGCAGTTTATTGATAAGTCTTCTATGTGGGACAGTGTCAAAAGCCTTACTAAAATCTAGATATGCAATGTCTACTGCACCTCCACCGTCTATTATTTTAGTCACCCAGTCAAAAAAATCTATAAGATTTGTTTGACATGATCTCCCTGAAGTAAACCCATGTTGTTTTTCATCTTGCAATCCATGGGATTTAAGATGTTCCACAATCCTATCCTTTAATAGGGTTTCCATTAATTTGCCTACTATTGATGTCAGACTCACTGGTCTATAGTTGCTCGATTCCTCCCTACTACCTTTCTTGTGAATGGGCACGACATTTGCCAATTTCCAATCTTCCGGGACGACTCCTGTTACTAATGATTGGTTAAATAAATCTGTTAATGGTTTTGCCAGCTCACCACTAAGCTCTTTTAATAATTTTGGGTGTATCTCATCAGGACCCTGTGACTTATTTGTCTTCACTTTAGACAGCAATCTTAGAACCTCTTCCTCTGTAAAGACACATGCATCAAATGATTCATTAGTCATCCTTTCGAGTGGAGGTACTTCTCCTTCTTTTTCTTCTGTAAAAACTGAACAGAAGTATTCATTAAGGCAGTCGGCTAGCCCTTTATTCTCTTCTACATACCTTCCGTCCTTTGTTTTTAATTTAGTTATTCCTTGTTTTAATTTCCTTTTTTCATTTATATATCTGAAGAATGTCTTATCCCCCTTTTTCATAGACTGAGCTAGTTTTTCTTCTGCCTGCGCTTTAGAAGTTCTTATAACTTGCTTGGCCTCTTTCTGCCTAATCTTGTAGATTTCCCTATCTTCATTGCTCTGGGTTTTTTTATAATTACAAAATGCTAGCTTTTTATTTTTAATGATTTGGGCCACTTCTGCTGAGTACCACAGTGGTCTCTTCCTTTTTTTGCTTTTACTAACAAGTCTAATGCAATTTTCTGTTGCCTTCAATAATGCACCTTTTAAGTAGTCCCATTTCTCCTGGACTCCATGTAATCCGTTCCAGTCTGATAAGGACTCATTTATGACTAATTTCATTTTTGAAAAGTCTGTTTTTCTAAAATCTAAAACTTTTGTTTTTGTGTGGTGTGACTCTTTCACAGTTCTTATATTAAACCACACTGACTGGTGATCACTAGATCCCAAGGTTTCGCCTACAATGACATCATATACCGAATCCCCATTTGTGAATACCAAATCCAAAATGGCCTCCCTCCGGGTTGGCTCCTCAACCACTTGTTGCAGAGACAACCCCAGTAGGGAATTTAGAATATCTGTACTCCTGGTAGAACTTGCTATTTTGGTTTTCCAGTTTATATCTGGAAGATTGAAATCTCCCATGATGATAACTTCTCCTTTCATTGTCATTTTAGCTATTTCTTCAACTAGTAGATCATCTCATTGATTAGACTCCAGTTGGCTGACATCTCACTCCAATTAGCTCTTGGAGATGTCATTAGTCAATGGGTTCACATACTTTTTCCACCTGCACTGTGAATGTTTACATAGTGTGTTCAATAAAATCATGGCAACATTTCATTCTTTGTGTGTTATTAGTTTAAGCAGACTGTGATTGTCTATTGTTGTGACTTAGATGATAATCAGATCACATTTTATGACCAATTTGTGCAGAAATCCATATCATTCCAAAGGGTTCACATACTTTTTCTTGCAGCTGTATTACAATTGAAACATATAGAATGAAAAACTTTGTATGCTGTCCTGGTGCCTTTCTCGGTTAACAAGTGAAGAAATGTGTATTTGTGCCCATGTGTTTAGCTAATCATTCTCACTATGTCCATTTTGAGCAAATGAGATCCAGGAAATCAACACTATACTCCCATCACACTCTGGAAGTTTGTGAACCTTAATCTGAATAAGATGTTCTTAGTTCTGCTCAGCTCAGTATAGTAGAGGAAGAGGACACAGAGATAATCATATCAAAGTTGTCAGGTGCAAAGTTATATCAGCTTAATTCACAACGTTTTAAGACAAGAACAAGGATCTTTTTCTTTTGTATGTCTGTAATTTTTAAAGGATAACTCCATTTTTGTGGGGGAAAAAAATATATGTACAAAAGCTACACTAGCCATATTGTAATTTAATGTTATAAAAAGTTACATTTCCTACCTCTGCAAACTTTAAGCAGAAATTTAGCCTCCCCAACAGGGACTTTTATAAATATTTAACAAAAAGAAGAAGGCTTTAGGGGAGGGGGTACTTTTAACTTATGCTCAGTAGAAATAACAGAGGAAAAGAAAATCATTTTGGATTATTAATATTATGTACAGGATTTATTTAGCGCCAACAGTTTACGCAGCGCTTTACAACATGAGAGCAGACAGTATGGTTATAATACAATTCAATACAGGAGAAATCAGAGGGCCCTGCTCGTTAGAGCTTAAAATCTAGGAGCTTAATCCTTGGATCAAGGATTAAAATATGACCCCTTCAGAAATTAAATACATTTCAAACGTTCATGGATATTCATAAGTATATTAGGAAATTAAATGTGAAAATATACCTTATTTAAAATCTGTGTAAAATTATTAGGAGATCAAGGGCATGGCTTAGCGATGGCAGAGTGAGGCTGCACTTTATGAGAGATCTGTCCCTGATCCCTCTACAGTCTAGCCTTGCAGGACAAGAAGCTAGCCTGAAAATGCCTCCAGGACCCGCACTGATCATCTGAAACTTCTTGACTGTGTATTTCTTTGCCCAACAAGAACGCGGATTGCACAAACTACCTGAATCCAATATAGTTCTTGCAACATGTGACTGATCTGGGAGACCCCCCTCCCCACCTTCACTTTCCCATTTAGAAAGCCTTTTCCTTAGCACACCAGGGACTGTCCTAGGGACTTGTTCACTACCAGTACTGGGGGTTAAACTTCAAGCTCCATGTTTGACCAGTCCCCAAAGTCTCCCATTTGGACTCAGCTTCCCAGTTCTCACTGGGGATCCGCTCAGCCCTCAAACCAGGACTCTAGGTTCTTTCTTGCCTTACCACCAAAGCCAACCTTCAGGCTTTTGCCACCTCACTCCAACAAATGCTCTGATCTGAGTTCAGGGAGATGCAGGACTCAGTACACCAGCTTTCTACCCAAGTGGAAACACTGAAGTTGGATTGCACCTCATTGGAAGACCGCCTCTCTAACTTAGAAACCAAATGTGCCCTACAGGAACAACACCTCAAAGCACTAGTTCTCCATTCTCCATCAAGACAGCTTGGAAAACAGGAGTCGGAGGAACAATTTGAAATTGCTGGGAATCCCAGAGGCTACTTTGGTCACTGACCTGAAAACCACAGTGTCCCATTTCCCTCCACATATTCGTTTTTGTTGACATCTCCTTATATACAATAGAAAACCTTAATTTTATGCTTGTTTCAATTTGTTTTTTATTTTTTACAACCTCAATAAGATAATAAAATTAAGACAAAGGTTCAAATGTTCATATGTTTACTTGGAAACAAGTTCACTGTCATTACTTTGGATTATCATCATTATGTCCTGAATGTACGTTTTTGCATGTATTTCTACGTAAAACTCAAATAAAAACATGTTAAATAAAAGAAAATCACAGTGTCTGCCATCCTTAACAAAGTTCTTAACAGGGGCCCAAGAGAACATATTTAGCTGGACCATGTTCATAGAATCCACGGGCAGAGGCCCCTTTCTGTGAACAGCCCCAGGGACACTCTCTGCAGGGTTCACTTTTTTACATTCAAGGGGGAGATTCTCCATAAGGTATGGCGTGTGGGTCCGATTGACTATGATGGGGCTTTCATCCGAATCTTACCAGACTTGTCCTTCAGGACATTATAGATGAGACATGGTCTTAAGCACCTCTTGGATCTACCTACACGTAATGGAATTACCTTTTGCTGGGGGTATCTATTTCATCTTGTCATCCAGAAAGCCATTACCACCTTTTGACTGCACACACCCTCCCAACTCCCAGACCTCTTGCAAATAATCCTGCTCACAAAGCCATGTGATTACTGTGAATGTATGATATCATAGATATACACACATATATATATATATATATATATATATATATACTGTACCTACTTCTGCTTGGTTGTTAATGAAAGTTAAATCATTTGCACAGTTTTAATTTGTTTTTAGATTTATTGCAAGCACCTGCTGTTCAAGTCTCAAGCTTGGCTGCTTTTGAGGTCCCACATTCTTGTCTCCATCGCTGAGGCCTCAGTGTGCCTTATCCCATTTTGCCCTCCAGACTGCCCAGCAAGGTACAAGGCAGATTCCACAAGACCTTGAACATTGACATGTCTTGCGGCTCTGATGTTTCTCAGTAGTCCCTGCCCCATCTCGACTCAACCTTCTCATACTGCACTTTTTTGTTCCTCATTGGCTTCTTTATTGCCTTGTGATTTTCTATGCCACAAATGTGTAGATAATACTCCATGTTCCTCTGAAACCTATGTATTATGTGTGACAGAAGGGTGGATATGGGGGGCACTTGGACCTGTTGAGCACACAGTTTTCACCAGTGTTTGCCAGGTTCTAATGTTGTCTTTGATTGTTCTCCTCTGGGCCCCCTCTCTTCATAGGCTTTACCACCTCCGGTCTAGGCCTGGTTCTCTTCTTACATTTTTTCTAAGAGTGCTTTGGCATCCTTAGATCTATTCTACTCCTACACTGCCATCTTCATATTGGGAGATACTGCATGGGATGCTCTCTATATATTTATGATATGTATCTCCATATCTCCATATCTCCACCAGGTCAAACATGCCCTGCAATCTCTCCATCTGGTTGATTTGTGGCGTGTTCACAATTCAAATGACCAAGACTGCACCTTTTACTCCTACTCTAGTTTTTAGTATCCCAATCTCTCCTTCCAGAAGTCCAGCGCTCCACAATCAGAACTGAAACAGTGTCTGACCATCCCCCTGTCATCATCAATGTCAGGTTTGGAACATGACCTCCCAAGGCATGGTATAAGAACTTAAATGCAAACCTCATACAAAAGGATCCTTTACACTAAACTCTTAGCTTTCATTTTAGGTTGTTTGGCTGATAATGACACCCTGTATTTTTTTCCCAACAACCTCAAAAACAATTAGATGTGGTTGCAAACCTTGAACTGGATCACAAGAAATTCTTTTCACTTGTAATCGCGGTTGAACTTAAAAAACAAAGGGAGGAACTGGCTTCTTCACTCTTGCACCACTCCAAAACTTGGTTCGTCAATGTTCGGTCAGCTTATGAGCACAGCAACAAATCAGGTAGGATGTTGGCCAATTCCTATAGGGAAGTAAAAGAGAATGGGGGCTATAGAACAGCTCCATAGGAACGGCTGCATTAAGGGATGCTCACACCAACTGTGTTAATTTGAAAAAATCTTTATTGAAGAGCAAAAAGACACATTGTCTGAAATGCCCCCAATGGGGGAACAGTGTACAAAGTATAAAGGTATCAATGGTGAAAATGTTCAACAAACACGACAATCAACATGAAACAATGACTCACACACACAAAGCCGGCCACACATACACTCCGGAGGTTCTGACCAACAGAATAACATACAGGCTGCATACGTTCCTAAACGGAATCTATGGATGCTGCTCTGTTATGAATCTGTTGGTCGGCATGCCACAATAGAAAAAATTGCACCACAAAGTAGTAACTTAGTCACTTCAACTAGATGTGTCATCACGGTATAGTACACATATTGCATATAATATATGCCTAATTGGTCAGCAGGCTGCTAATGAACCAAGTCCCTGAATAAGATAGGAGTTCAGAAATTCAAAATTCAAAAAGGGATGAAAAAATAGGATGAACCAATAAATTTTCAATCAAAGGCAGTACGTGTCATTCTTGAACTCATATAGATTGTAATAATTTTTGGAACTCTACAACTTCAATTGAAGTCCTCAAAGACTGGAATGCAGTTGAAGGAATATCTGTGTGTCACTGCTGACGAGCTGGATGTAATATCAGTGCATTAAACTGAATAGTGATAAATGACTCCTAGTGGGTGACAAAGGAAGTCCACTTTGATTTTAGGGGGTAACGGGGTCAGGCCAACATGATCACCCTGCCACAATGAAAGTCTCTCCTTATTTAGAACCAAATACGGGAGCTGGGGAGAGACGCAGTATTGCTTGCTATCTGCGCAGGCTCACACCCCTGCAGGGCTGTGTGTGGTATGAAAACATAGTGATTGACATTTAGTCGACCTCAAAGATATGGGTATCAACTGGTTATTTAGCCCAGACCTGCCGGTGTTCACTGCCCTTTCTCTATCCCCTATTTCCAAATGAACTGTGGCTCACCGTAAGTTCTCCAGGCTGAAAAAAGCTGCTCAAAGACGGGAGACCACTGTGACCCCTCCGTGGGTGAAGTGAGCATGAAGGCCCAAAGTTTGCGTTCCGCTATCGGCGTACCACGAGGAGGCAGCATGTACCATATGTCGCGGACTTATTACGCCATTCACAAGAGCTGGAACGCATCGGTGGCTCTTCCGGGTGTTGGGCGGCCGGCGTGTGACGTCAACACGTTTCGCGTGCGTGACGCACGCTTCTTCAGGACGTCATTGGTTAGTACGGAAGATCAATATAAAGGGGGTAGCCTGATTGGTAAGTGCAGACAGGTGACAGCACAACAGACATTCCTCAATACTGCTTCCTATGTAATTAAAAGACCGGATGGTGTAACACC
Source organism: Pelophylax lessonae (assembly GCF_965119305.1). Taxonomy (NCBI): domain Eukaryota; kingdom Metazoa; phylum Chordata; class Amphibia; order Anura; family Ranidae; genus Pelophylax; species Pelophylax lessonae. The sequence goes on along the minus strand of NC_138777.1, from coordinate 106,231,310 downwards.
ATCTTGTGGTTAAAAACCGGTAATGCTAGTTATTTCATATTCACTGGCTAGTATTGGTGTGGCTCGGGGACTTGATTCAGCATAAATATTTAGGCAGGATCAACAAAGGTATAGCGATATGGTGGAATTACTTTAAGCAAGTTAAATCACTTAATGCAAATTTTGCTGCTGTAGTTCGGCTTCATTTACTGGGTGACACAACGACTATTCCCAGGATTGACTCAAATAAACATGTTAAAACGTACTTGAAGTTAAAAAAGTCTTCATAAGGGATTCGAAATGAAGTTCAGGCCAAACCATAGCCTGGCATTTTTAGCATATACAAAAAGATGTTTTAACCATCTCATTTAGGTTAATTTATAGAAGGTAACTATATAGGTGGAGTTCATTCATCAATCCATAGAGGGGAGAAAATAATTAATGATGCTATTGTAAGCATCACCAAATACTATTGTAAGAACCTACAAAATTATTTTCATAAATAAAGGGAATTAATGCCAATAATGGTATAATAAGAAAAATCAACCAAGGCAGTAATAACATAGTATCCCAATGAAAAGAAAAGGGCCCGCATAAAGTGAGAAATATAGTACATAGTCAAACCTGGTTCACGGGCAACAGGAATGATGTCACGTGAAGAAGTCAATAATCAAGTGGTCATATTCCCTATTTTATCTGTGCCATATTGGGGCTCTATTCTCCCATAGTTAGATTTTCCCAAGCAGATCTTTCACCTATAAAGTTCCTATTTCCCTAAACAAGCCTAGTCCACCTATCCTTCAACAATACCTAGATGTTATGGTTCCAGAAAGATACGAAGACTCATCTCTGTGTTCAGGCCTAGGGGAACTAAAGTCTGGAGTCTAAATATCCAGGCCTTCTCCTCTTTTAACAGGACTTTATCAAAGTCTCCTCTCCTAGAAGATATCTTAAGGGCCCAGAAGCCTATTACCTTCAGACCTGAAGGGTCACTATTATGCTTCTCGGCAAAGTGTGTGCCGATGGGAGTATCTTCCTTGAGACGCACACTTTTGAGGTGTTCTCCTATTCTAATGCGTAGTTGCCTTTTGGTCTTTCCTACGTACATTTTGTGGCATGGGCACGTGATGATATACAGTACCCTGGAGGTGGAACAGTTTATGAAGGACTCAATGCCATAGATGACCTTTGCTGTAGAATCAGTGTAGACTTGTGTTTTAGTTACATGGCCACAGATCTGACAGTGACCACATGGGTACATCCCCCTTAAGAGTTTCAATTCGGTAAGCCAGTTGGTTTTAGGGGTACGTGTGAACTCGGAGCGTACCAGGTGGTCATTGAGATTTGTGGCCCTTTCGCGGACCCACTATATTTTTCAGTTGTTCATTTTTCTGCAGTATATGCCAATGTGATTGAAGTATTTGTTTCACTTTATCCCAATGACAACCGTATTTGGTAATCAAACGCGGCAAATTAGGATTTTCCGACTTTGATTTTTTTTGGGTCAGTAAACTATCTCTATCCTTGACCGCAGCTTTTTTCCTGGCCCTCCTGATCACTCGGTGTGAATATCCTCGCTCACGGAACCTCGCATATAGCTCTTTAGATTCACGGATATAGTCTTCACCGAGTGAACAATTACGTTTGATACGTTGATGAGTAAATTGTCCCACTGGGATCCCCATTTTTAGGCTGGCTGGATGGTGACTGTCAGCCCTAAGAAGGGTATTAGCAGCCGTTGGTTTTCGATATGTAGTGGTGACTAGTTTGCCTTCCCTGAGCTCAACCTTTAGATCCAGGAAGGAGATAGTTCTCCTGTCCGCAATATGGGTCAATCGAATATTGCGTGAATTGGCATTGAGTTCTGACATAAACTGCTCCAGCTGGAGTGGTGTACCATCCCAAAACATGAGCACATCGTCTATGTACCTCAGCCAGGTAAGGGCATGGCTGAGGTACATAGACGAGGTGTACACCACTTCGTCCTCCCACATTCCTAAATGTAGGCAGGCATAGGAGGGAGCCCATGGGGCTCCTATGGCCGTGCCTCTAATTTGTTGATAGAAAACTGGAAGACATTGTTCAGTAACGAAAATTCAAGTAATTCCAGAAGGAATTCGTTCTGTGGACCTTTTAGGGGAAATTGTTGTTCCAAAAAGTGATAGACTGAGAGTAATCCCCAGGGGTGGGGGATAGAGGTGTAAAGAGACTCCACATCAATACCTACAAGTAGGATGTCCGTGGCAAACTCAAGGTCCTTGATCTTGCCCAAGACGTCCCCCGTATCTCTCACATACGAGGGAAGGTCCAGGACAAGATCCTTGATCAGTGAGTCAAGGTATTTACCAATCCTATCCAGTGGACCCCCACAGGCAGACACAATGGGTCTGCCCGGGGGGTCCACCGGAATTTTGTGTATTTTTGGTATGATATAAAATGTGGGTATGTTATACTCCTCCACCTGCAGATATTTTTTCTCCCTCGTGCTAATCAATCCTGCTTCATGGGCAAACCCTAATTTTTCATTGATACCAAGGACCAATTCTGGTAGTGGATTAGAAGGAAGTTTTTTGTAGGTGGCTTTGTCCGATAGAAGACGTAGAGCTTCTTTTTCATAGTTATCAACTGTAAGCAACACTACATTTCCCCCTTTGTCACTTTTCTTAATAATCAAATCGCTTGCTTTTTTAAGGTCGCGTAAAGCTTTTCTTTCATCGCGTGTTAGGTTATCGGAGGAGAGTGAGTCCCAGTCAACTAATTTGAGGTCTTCTTCCACAAGTATTAAGAAAGAGTTTAGCCACTTGTTGGTACAGAATTTAGGCATAGTGGTGGAACGTATACTGATATTGCTCTTTCTCAACTTGTCATCATCTTGAGGGACCTCATCCTCCTCCGAGAACTCACCCGCTTCATCCAATAGTGACTCTAAGGCTGACAGGGCTTCCTCTTCTTTTGCATTTAGTTGTAATTCATGTGGAGTGACAGCACTTCCCTCATGCACTAGTCTGTAATAGACCTTTCTGAGGTAAAGACACAAGTCTTTATATACCTCGAAGTGATCCATGCATGAGGTTGGTGAAAAAGAGAGGCCCTTAGTGAGGACGGAGATATGGAATTCATTTAGTGCAAACTTGGACAAGTTAATTATTTTTGAGTCAAGGGAACTGACAGTTAGAGGAAGGGAAACCTCTTCCTGATTGATAGGCTGATTGGAACTACTCGTTATCGTCGGTTCCGTGGTCTGGTTCGTTGTTCCCAGACATTCCCTTGGTCTCCTAGTTTGTCTCTTTCTTTTTCTTTGCCTCCTTTGCCCTTTTTGGGGCCCTTCTTCAAGATTCCTTTGGGAGTAGTAGGTGGAGTGACATCCTCCGCCATACCTTCCCTTAAAAAAGAGACCGATCGATCATCATCATCACTTCCTGAGGGCATGGATTCATAGCTAGAATTATTCCTATAGCTCCCTCCTCTTCTTCTTGACCTATTCCGTCTATTTTTGGAAGCTAGGTCAAAGATTTCCCCCCGGGCCCAATCGTCTAAATCTCGTTGGAATTTGGACTGCTTAACACTTTTTAGATTTTTTTGGGTTCTCTCTATTTCTTTTTTGAGGATATCATTTAACTTCTGGAATTCTTCCAGTTCTTTATGTGGTTCTAGTTTTTCTAATATATTTTTCGTTTCTTCCTGAAATTCTTCCAGTTGTATTTTTTCTTCTTCCACTATTAACGCCATGACCCTAATACCATGGGCAATGCACTCTGCTTTCCACTTATCCAGAAAGCGTTCTGTGTGTAAGTGCCTAGCTGGGATGACTCTTTCACGCAAACCTCTTGGTATAATACCTTGTGTTATGTACGATTCCAAAGACAATACATCCCATTTTCTGTTGAGGGACCTGACAAGTAACTTCTTGTGGTCCCTGAACAGATTTTTTAGGTCCCCATAGGGTTCCGTATCTTTAGTAGTGTCAAAGGTAGCCCTGATTTCCGCATCTAGGGATTCTCCTAGCATAAATGCCATACTTTGAGTTGTTCAAAGCTGGAACTGGACTATGATACTGTTCAACGATCAATGAAAAAAAAAAAAATATATCACCACTATTGCCTGCCCCAGAGCCACACCAAATAATCTACATATAACCAATGATACTAAGAGAAGCATTAACCAAGAAAGCCATGCATGGTCAATTATCACCAAAATGAACTCAAAATCATTCATCTACATTTCATGAAAATAAAATGACAGTGTGTCAAATTTGCTCTATCAATCTAGATGGTATCTCTATAGGGAACTGACTCTTAAATCTTACATTCCTCACATTATGGATGCTTAAGACAGGTGTTGTCCTACTTCTGCACAGATTGGTTCCAAGATTGTGGAAGCCCTTAATGCCTCACTATCTATTAACAAGTTTAAGTCCGCTGTTAAGTACCTAAAACCTTAAGAGATGCGTGGCCCTAATGTTTTTTTCCGGGAATATTATAAGCCTTTCACCCCCTTCTCTTAGCTCCTCGACTTGTGAAGCCTTAAAATCACTAATAAAAAATACCCTTTCCCTCAAGACACTTTGCAAGCACTTATCTCTTTTATTCCTAAGGAAGGTAAAGATCTAACCAACTACCGACCGAAAATGCTTTTAAACACGGACTTGAAATGATGACTTGTCTCACTTAATGTACTGCAATCCAGAAAAATAATAATAATAATAATAATAAAATTGCAATACTTCTGAAAAGCTAGAGTTTTCTGATAATCTCACAATACTATGGTAATATTCAGTATTAGGCATATTTTTAAGGCACATGTTCGATTCCCTTGTCTTCCTCTTTTTCTCTTCCCTATTCGTTTAACTACTGTTTTACTATGTATGACTCACATACTGTATTGTCTTCAGTACCTACTATTACTACTGATTATTTTTGTAAAAAAAGTTACATTTCCTTTTAAGTCTGCAGCCACTGTACTTTTCTGTAATGGTTAATGCAATGTGACAAACTGGAGGTGTTCTGTACACAGTTGGTGTATAGAATACCCCCAGAAATATAATTTTCGCTAAAGTCTGCACTAATATACAAGTACAATTTTAAACATCCTCTAAACGAAATTTTAGTTTTGGTGAGATACTCGCCAAGGGTTGAATACTTAAAGCGATTGTTAAGTCTCGTAAAGCCCCAATCCTCTCAGATCCCTCTTCTGCCCTCCTGGCCCCTCCCTCCTGTTCAGTGCCCCCACAGTAAGCAGCATGCTGTGGGGGCACCGGAGACGAGTCACAGCTGTGTGTTTATTCAGACACAGAGCCCGCCCCCTCTTTCTCCTGATTGGCTAGCTGACTTTGATAGCAGCAGCAGCAGCCAATGGCTGTGTCTCAGCCAATCAGGAGGGAGAATATCGGGTGGCTGAGACACTCGTGGACATCGCTGGACAGAGAGGGACCTTAGGTAAGTATTGTACTGGTTATTAAGGTGGGGCCGAGGGGGGCTGCTGCTTTATTAAGATGAAAAACCTTTTGACTCTACAACTCCTTTAGATAATGAATCAGCCCCTCCAATTCAGAGTCAGTCTGCAAAGGATGGGGTAAATTTAACAGCTATTCCTTCATATCAATAAAAGGAAGGAATCTGTAATAAAGTTTGTTCAAATCCTTGAAATGTACATCCATCAACCAGAGAGGAATGTTTTTTTTTTTCCAGCAAAAATGGAATTACACTTTAGGAGTTAATTCAGACTTGTTTGGGGATTTGCAGATTGCCGTAGTGTCATGGGAGAAGATAGAGATTGTGTTTCCCTGCTAAACAGAAACACGGATCTCTGTCTTCCCCCAGTCAGATCATCCTCCACACAGTTAGTAAGCACCCCCTGGGGACACATTTAACCCCTTGATAGCCCCTGATGTTAACCCCTTCCCTGCCAGTGTCTTTAGTAAAGTAACAGTGCATATTTTTAGCACTGATCACTGTAATAATGTCATTGGTCCCCAAAAAAGTGTGAAAAGTGTCAGTTAGGTGTCCGGTTTGTCCGCTGCAATGTTGCAGTCCCGCTAAAAATCGCTGATCGCCACCATTACTAGTAAAAAATAAATAAAAATATCTCATAGTTTGTAGATGCTATAACTTTTGCGCAAACCAATATACGCTTATTGGAATTTTTTTTGTACTAAAAATTTGTAGCAGAAACTATATTGGCCTAAATTGATGAAGAAATTTGTTTTTTTTTTATGTTTTTTTTATTGGGTGTGTTTTATAGCAGAAAGTAAAAAAAATATTGATTTTTTTTTAATTCAAAATTGTCACTCTATTTTGGTTTATAGCGCAAAAAAAAAAAAAAAAGAAACCTCTTTTGGTGAGAAATAAGGACATCAATTTTATCTGAGTACAGCGTCGCACGATCATGCAAAATAAAGCAGTACCATATCGCAAAAAAACAAAACAAAAAAAAAAACGAGGGAGATCGAAAGCAAAGATCTTTTCCTTTGGTCAGAGACTTAGCTTTCGCTGATGCTTTTTACCCTTACAGACATACCCTGGGTAAGCATAAAATACATAAAAAAAAACAAAAGTTGAAAAGGATTAAAAGAGGTGCATGGAAGCCAGCCAGCCCCCAGTCTGATGTGTCAACTAAACCCCTGTTCTTTATTTATATCATGAGACAGGTCTACTTGGTTGGTGGCAGACTGGAGGGTGAGTACATCAGACTGGGGGCTAGCTGGCTTCCATGCACCTCTTTTAATCCTTTTCAACTTTTGTTTTTTCTGATACAGGGATGGAGACTCTGGGCATTACCTGCTGGTGTCTCACTTAAAGTCCCACATAGCCTACATTATTTATGTAAAAAGGGATGGAGGCACCTTGCCTACAGGCTGGTGCTTCATTTAACCACTTAAGCCCCGGAAGATTTTATCCCCTTCCTGACCAGGACCTATTTTGCGATTCGGCACTGCGTGACTTTAACGGACAATTGAGCGGTCGTGCGACGCTGTACCTAAACGAATTTGACGTCCTTTTTTTCCCACAGACAGAGCTTTCTTTTGGTGGTATTTGATCACCTGTGCAATTTTTTGATCATGCGCTATAAACAAAAAAAGAGCTTAAATTTTGCAAAAATAACAATATTTTTCACATTTTTTTATATGAAATTCCCCCAAAAAATGTAAAAAAATCAAAATTTTTTAACATTTTAGGCCAGTTTGTTTTATGCTACCTATGTTTGGTAAAAAAAAATCACAAAAAGCGTATTTTGATTGGTTTGCGCAAAAGTTATTGCGTTTACTAATTAAGGGAAAGATTTATGTCATTTTTGTTGTTTTTTTTTAACGAGTAATGGCGGCAATCTGCGATTTTTTTTGCGGGACTGCAACATTGCGGCGGACAGATCGGACCCTTGACTGACATTTTTGACACTTTTGTTGTTACCAGTGACATTACTGCAGTAATCAGTGCTATACATATGCACTGTTACTGTAAAAATGACACTGGCAGTGAAGGAGTTAACTTTATTGGAGAGGGAGGGGTTAAGTGTGTCCCTAGGGGCGTGTTTCTAACTGTGATTGGCTGTGGCTACTAGTGTAAGAACAGAGATCAATGGTCCTACATAGCAGAACCGTTTGATCTCCATTCTTACACAGGGAAGAATGACAGGTGGCTTTGTTTACATTAGCCGCCTGCCTTTCTTCCGGTGTAACGGAAGATTGCAAGTGCACACGCGCGGGGGGGTCCATGACCACGTGGGAGCGCGCCTCCAGCGGCACGCACGCTCCCTAGAGCCTCACAGGCTAGCGACGTAGACCTACGTCGCTTTGCCTGTGAGGGGCTGACTGCCAACGTAAATCGTCGTGCGGCGCTCGACAAGCGGTTAAAGTCCCACCGTGCAATTTTCATGCATTTTTTGGTGGATGCAGTCTGATTTGACCCCAGTTTTTTCATATACAGGGATGGAGACCAAAAGCATGACCTGCTTGTCTCATGTAAAGTCCCAAATATTTTATGAAATTTGGGATGGAGGCACTGTGCTTTACAGACCAATGCCTCATATAAAGTCCCAATCTCTGTTTTTTACACTGCATCCGCCAAGGGGGTGGAGGTGTATGCTTCTCAGCTGGTCCTTTCCAGTTTGTACCATCGCTACAACATCGCTATTAGAGTTTTGATATACTAGACCAGTCATGGATGGGGGTGGGTTGGGGGAGGTTTGGGCTGCTCCCTCCCACCTGTCTCCCAGCCATCCATTAGCAGCCATGTGTTTCCATTGTGGAGACACTCAAATTAGAAAGTGTTAGGACTGCAGGTAACACAGGGTGCCGTGTAGTGGCCCTGCAGCTTACACATGCATTTGCAAATGCATGTCAACTAAACCCCTGTTCTTTATTTATGTCATGAGACAGGTCTACTTGGTTGGTGGCAGACTGGAGGGTGAGTACATCAGACTGCTTCCATGCACCTCTTTTAATCCTTTTCAACTTTTGTTTTTTCTAATACAGGGATGGAGATGCTGGGCATTACCTGCTGGTGTCTCACTTAAAGTCCCACATAGCCTACATTATTTAAACTACATTCAAATGTGAACCCCTTTACGATATAGTCTTTTTGTCAGATAGAATTTATGCAAGTGCACAGATACATTCCTGGGAATGGTTAACTGCATTATATCCCTTTCTCTTCTATTTTCTTTCATCTATAACGTTGTATTGGATCTTTATGATGATACATACTTCTTTAAATACATTATGTATACTTTCTGATTTTTGTATATTTATTTCTCAATAGACAGACATACCTTGTGCTACTTCCCCCGAAGAAGGAAATTTACTTTCCGAAACATGTTGGGTTAACTGGTACCGCCAATTCTATCCTCATGGCTTTACCCCCTGCCTGGTAGCATATCTGGTTCAACCATGTTCTAGCACAGAGGCTGGGCCCCATGTGGTATATTTATGTCTGTATTTTATTCATTATGTTTTGTCTGATTGTCTTTTAGCTATGTATAAACTTTTATTGATTACTTTTATAAATTGTCTTGAGTGTTGGCTGTAATTGAAACCCCACGGAATTGGGACCACCATTTTCCTGTTGTATATTGCAAAAAAATGACCTGGGTATTAAGGTGGTAAAACCTTCTGGGGCTGAAGTGGTTAAAAAGCAATCTGAACACTGATTGCTTTTCAAAGCAGCAGTCTAAACATAGGCTTTATCTTATTAGGCTGAATAGAACTGTGTCTGTTTTTGAAAATAAGTATCCTAAAGTGCCTGTGCTGATGGGCTGATGGGCTTTTGTTTTCTGTAAGCACGCTTTGCATTCTCATACAAATTTGTGGGAAAGCAAACCAGCTTAAAGCAAGTCACATGCAGGTTAGAAGGAGGCCAATTGCAGGTCAAATGCATCTGTCAATGAATTCTAAATGATGAGAAAAGCATCTCAAAATGATGTAAAGCTGATGCCATCAATATAAGCCTAAACCTGACGACACAGGCCCTTATTCTGGCATATTAGCTCTGTGAATTGAGATTTATACAGTATATTCTATTTCTGATGCAGGAAGAGGAAGCAAAAGTGTTAACTGAATTTGGTGATTGGAACAGCTTCTAATTAAAAAAATAACATAACCTGATTTTCGAAAGAAGATTTCCTTTAAAAGCAGCTGAATCCTTTGCTATATAAGATAACATTTATGATTGCTGTTCCTTTGCCAAATAATTCTGGTTTAATCTAATGGGTAAATCGCTCTTCTAGAGCAGAAAGGAAAGTCTCTTTAAATCCACCTACTGTACAGTGTTGTAAGATGTTTCAAGCTGAGCCAAAATACTTCTCTTCTTGTTGTGTATCACTTTGTGAAGTCATTATTTCCCGCTGCTGCAGATGGATCAGCTCTCAGTCGAAATGCAAAAGTTCAATTTTTTTTCTTTTTCTTCTCTGTCCTTTAATTACTAGCTGGAGGGAACACACAATAATTATCAGCCTATAATACATTAAGGGGGCGAGTGTAGAGAGTCACAAGGCTGTGTCACTGCACAGCTCAGAACAATGCCTAAGAATGCCATAAGGCTGAAGATGAGTGGGACAGTTACATTAACCCTTATTCTTAGCCTGGATGCTAAGGGGTTAAGCGTAGGCAAAAAATATTTATTTCAGAATGTTGATTTTTAATGAAAGGCATTTTTTCTTTTAAAATTCACACATCATTAGATTCCTGAAAATGACTGTGCCTAGGTACTATACATTAACCACTTACCGACCAGCCACCTCATATATACGGCAGCAGGTGAGCAGGCTCCCGCGAATCGCCATACGGTGCTTCGCAGGGAGCGATCATGGGGGCACGCGTGCCGCTGGAGGTATACGCGCATTCCCATTCCCCAGCGGTGAAGCTGATCCACACCCGTGATCGCTCCCCGTGGAGAGAGAACGGTGGTCTGCTGTTGTAAACACAGCAGACCGTTGTTCTCTCAGCAACCATCACAGGGCTCCTCCTATTTAGGAACACAGGTCCCTGTGTTGATTCCATAAGCATATCCCCCCACAGTTAGAAAATACCCCCTAGGCATACATTTGACCCTTTGATCGCCCCTGGGTTAACCCCTTCCCTGCCAGTGTCATTATTACAGTAACAGTACATATTTTTAGCACATATTACTGTAGTAATGTCACTGGTTCCCCCAAAAGTGTCAAAATGTCAGTTAGGGGTCGAATCTGTCCGCTAAAATGCCGCAGTCCCACTAAAAATCGCTGATCGCTGCCATTACTAGTAAAAAAATAAATAAATAAAAATTACATAAATCTTTCCTCTAGTTTGTAGACGCGATAACTTTTGCGCAAAACAATAAAAATATGCCTATTGGGGTTTTTTATTACCAAAAATGTGTATCAGTATACAAACTGTTCTAAAAGGATGAAAAAATTTGATTTTTAATTGTTTTTTATTGGGAATGTTATATAACAGAAAGTAAAAATATATTGTGTTTTTTTTCAGAATTGTGGCTCTTTTTTTGTTTATAGCGCAAAAAAAAAAAAAACCACTGAGGTGATCAAATACCACCAAAAGAAAGCTCTATTTGTGGGAAAAAAGGACATCATTTTTTTTTTTGGGTACAGCGTCGCATGACTGCGCAGTTGTTAGTTAAAATAACGCAGTGCCGAATCGCAAAAAAAATGGCCTGGTCATTAAGGTGGAAAATCTTCTGGTCCAAAAGTGGTTAAAAATACATTGTGCAGTATAGTAAAGGCAGCAATTGATGAGCATAATTGATTAGCACTCTTGCTTTGCAGTTGTGGGTTCAAAGGCCATCAGTGACACTATCTGCACAGAGGTTGTCTGCTTAACCAATGTTCATATGGGCTACCTCTGGTTTTCCTGGGTTTGTCTTAGAATTAATATACATACTGGTAGAATAATTAGCTTTCTTCTGTAAGTGTTTTAGCCACTTGCCGACCGCCGCAAGTACATTTACTGCGGCAGTCAGTCCTGTACAGGCAAAGTGACGTTGTACTACGTTGCTCGCCTGTGAGCCTCTAGGGGGCGAGCGCGGGCCGCAGTAGGCGCGCTCCCGCCCCCGCTCGTTCCCTGACATGTCCGCGCGTGTGACCGGCGGACCCGATGTCCGCCGGTCACTCGCGATCTCCAGGTTGAGAGGAATAAAGGCAGGCAGCTGATGTAAACAAAGCCGCCTGTCATTCTCCCTGATCTAACTGAAGAGATCATACGATCCTGCTATGTAGGATCGTATGTCTCTGTGATTACATCACAAGCCACACCCCTTTACAGTAAGAAGCATGCCCCTAGTGACACACTTAACCCCTTGATCACTAATAAAGTTAACCCCTTCCCTGCCAGTGTCATTTTTACAGTAACAGTGCATATGTATAGCGCTGATTACTGTAGTAATGTCACTGGTACCCCCAAAAGTGTAAAAAATGTCAGTCAAGGGTCCGAACTGTCCGCCGCAATGTGACAGTCCCGCAAAAAAAATAAAAATAAATCGCAGATCGCTGCCATTACTTGTTAAAAAAAGAAAAACAATAAAAATGACAAAAATCTTTCCCTTAGATAGTAAACGCAATAACTTTTGTGCAAACCAATCAAAATACGCTTATTGTGATTTTTTTTTACTAAACATATGTAGCAGAAAATAAATTGGCCTAAAATGTTAAAGAATTTTGATTTTTACATCTTTTTGGGGGGAATTTCATATAAAAAAATGTGAAAAATATTGTTATTTTTTCAAAATTGTCGCTCTTTTTTTGTTTATAGCGCAAAAAGTAAAAATCGCACAGGTGATCAAATACCTCCAAAAGAAAGCTAGTTTGTGGGGAAAAAAAGGACGTCAATTTAATTTGGGTACAGCGTCGCACGACCGCGCAATTGTCTGTTAAATTCACGCAGTGACGAATCGCAAAATAGGGCCTGGTCAGGAAGGGGTAAAATCTTCTGGGGCTGAAGTGGTTAAGGATTAAGTAGGGAGTTGAACTCTGAGCACTTCATAAAATATAAGCATTGAGCGCCTGAAAGAGAAGACCTAAAAGAAGAAGATTTCTTAGATTATTCCACGGTCCCATGGCAGCCAGCCCTACAGTATTCTTTGACTCCACCCTGTAATGTGGCTGGGCTCTCCAACATCATCACTTACAGTATTTAACAAATAAATAGCAGGGGGAGGCAAAGTACACCTTATGCTTAGGGCCATTTTTATGCAATAATAAAAGATCAATATAAATAACTATTTCTAGAAAATCATAACTTTTATGCAAAGTTTTCAATAAATGTAATTTTTAACATAAAAACATTGTATAAAGTAGAAGTAGTACAGACATAATGTCCAGTGTCAAGGCTGGATTTTGACTATAATTACAAATATCATATATGGGAACTGGATGTCAGCAGTGGCCACTGATTCTGCATTGTATATGGTGACATCAGTTAAAGGAGCGGTGACACAGCCTGTCCGAGAACGGCAAAAAAGGGAGGCTTTGTGGGACCAGACCAGTCATAACTACCAGAATCAGCGTCCACGGTCATGGAAAAAGGTACGTTTTAGAATTTGATCAGCCCTTTAACAAAAGGAGCACTATATTGTGCATCAGTTACAAGTTGGAATTCAAATTGTGAACCTTTGGGAGAAACATAGACAGGCATGAATGGCTGTGTGTGTTCTGTAAAACCTTATGTAATACAGTATGTTGGCTCTATATAAATAATTTAAAAAAGAATGCTATTGAAACAACTTACAATTTATTTCATATAGCTGTATGTAGCATAGCATAGCACGTTTATTCCTCCTAATTACCTTTGTTTTATCTGTTTTGCAATCATCTGCTACTCCTAGCAATTTTAGTAGCATGATTGAGTCATTTATTACAAGTACTTACATAGTGCTGACAATTTGGGCAGTCCTTTACATATATTGTACATTCACATCAATCTCTGCCCTCAATGTCCCTAAAGCCGACAATAGATGGATTGTATCTCGGACAGTTCAGCAGGGACTGGTTGAGATTTGATTCATCTATAGGCAAGCTGATTGACCTGGGCACAGCCAGCATGTTGAATTCTTGGCATATGTTTACTGTCAGCGGCTATAGCCACTTGCAGTAATCAGTGCGTTCTCCAGGCAGGTACGGCTCCCTGCGCCCCCCCCCCCCCCAGGAGAACACAATAGCTCCACGGGAAGGATTCCCCCTTATGCCTCGTTCACACGATCAAATAATCGCAAAAAAAAATAGTTTTTGAATTGATCGCACAATAATCTGATTGTTAATACACTGATTTCAACAGCCAATCACGACATTTCGTCCAACAAAATTTGAAGGGATAAACATTAACCACTTAAGCCCCGGAAGATTTTACTCCCTTCCTGACCAGGCCCTATTTTGCGATTTGGCACTGCGTGACTTTAACGGACAATTGCGCGGTCGTGCGACGCTGTACCTAAACAAATTTGACGTCCTTTTTTTCCCACAAACAGAGCTTTCTTTTGGTGGTATTTGATCACCTATGCAATTTTTTGATCATGCGCTATAAACAAAAAAAGAGTGTAAATTTTGAAAAAATAATATTTTTCACATTTTTTTATATAAATTCCCCCCAAAAAAATGTAAAAGTCAAAATTTTTTAACATTTTGCCAATTTGTTTTCTGCTACATATGTTTGGTAAAAAAATCGCAATAAGCGTATTTTGATTGGTTTGCGCAAAAGTTATTGTGTTTACTAACTACGGGAAAGATTTTTGTCATTTTTTTTTTTTTAACGAGTAATGGCGGTGATCTGCAATTTTTTTTGCGGGGCTGCGACATTGCGGCGGACAGATCGGACCCTTGACTGACATTTTTGACACTTTTGGGGGTACCAGTGACATTACTACAGTAATCAGTGCTATACATATGCACTGTTACTGTAAAAATGACACTGGCAGGGAAGGGGTTAACTTTATTGGAGAAGGAGGGGTTAAGTGTGTCCCTAGGGGCGTGTTTCTAACTGTGCAGGGATGTGGCTGTTCATGTAACAGCAGAGATCTACGGTCCTACATAGCAGGACCGTATGATCTGTGCTGTTACACAAGGGAGAATGACAGGCGGCTTTGTTTGCATTAGCCGCCTGCCTTTCTCCCTCTGTAACTGATGATTGTGAGTGACTGGCGGACATCGGGTCCACCGGTCACTCGCGCGGAGGTGTCCGTGAACGAGCGGGGGCAGGAGTGCGCCTCCGGTGGCGCGCGCTCGCCCCCTATTGGCTCACAGGCGAGTGACGTACTGGTATGTGACTTTGCCTGCACGGGGCTGACCACCGCAGTATATGTACTTGCGGCGGTCGCCAAGTGGTTAAAACTTTTGTCGTGCGATAGCCTAACGAAGGACAATCGTTTAAATAATACAGTATACGTCTGGTAAAAATTGATAGACAAAGACCACGCATGATCATAAACAAGAAAATAACCCGGAAAAAGCCTGGCTGCCATTGTTTTTGTTTTGCATTATCCGATATGTAGCTACGCAGCCAGGAACTTTTCCAGAATAGTATGAAACAAATTATATGTTTAGTAGGCATTGTTGAATTCGATACTAGCATCATGCAACAAAATGCGAATGATAAGTCGTCCAAATATCTGATCGCGTGTACAAGGCATAAGTCAGTAAATCTAGCTATCCTTGCCAACCACTCACTTCCCTTCTCCCTTATTTGTTTGGACATTTTTATCCTTTTATTAACAAGGGTAAAATATAACTAAGATTAGGGATGCAATAATATTTTCAGGAAATATTGAGGTCACCTTTGATTTTTGGAAAACATTTGTATGAATCTTGTCACATGACACAGTTTGGGAAAAAACTCATAGTCTATGTGTTTATATGCTTGTTTTGTTCCATGTTCATTGGTGAGATATCTCTAATTAGGTAGCTTTGCTTTGAAACTGGCAGTGATAATGTTCCATTCACAGTGGAGCCATATGGCAAACAGAATAGAGAGCAGTTCAATAATACTCTCAGCGTTATTCAATTACACCCCTATGAACATCATTTCCCATAAAACTGCAATATCGTATCATGATGACACTACAAGAAACCTAAGCTAAAATTCAACTGCCATATGTTACACCCCTAACAAAAGATGGCATCTCTATTTCTTGAGGACAAGTTTCAGAGCGGACAGCTTATGTCTGCAAGGTGATTTGTCAGCTGAGCTTAACACTCTCTGACTCGGCACCGATTTAAAAGTTTCCTTCTACATTACAAAGACAGACATATAAACATATTCATAGATTTTCAGCTCACAATCAACAGCCCCCCTGCACAGATGTGACTTTACACAGGACTACAATTATTAACTAATGGCAGTCTACATTGTAAAATGATTCAACAATCCAGCTTGAAGTCCTGTGTTTTGCAGCCATGTATATTGGGCACACACCTTTTTTGAAAACCCCTAGTGCTAGTCATTGTATTACAAAAAGGAAAACGGGTGAAAGAAAAGAAAAACTTCCTGTCTGGAGATACTGACAATGTATATTGTGCAAAATGCCTCAACCAGTTATTGCTCAGCTCTGAAATCCATCACTCTGGAAGTGCATTTTAAGTTATTGCTGTTTATTTTCCTGTTGCTATTTGATTTTCAAAGTACTACTAAATTCTGGAAGCCTGTGATATTCCGAGAATGAAAACGAAATTGGCTTATATTGTAGCAGCTAAACAATAAATAAAAAAAAAACAATGTTTTAGTTTCAGCTTAGTGACTGTAGACCCCACATGCAACTAATGTGCATAGTATAGTAAAGTATTTATATATTTATTTATTACAGAGTTCGGTTATAGGAAATGTGTTTGTACATAAATACATTTATGTGCAGAGGGGAAGCTGTACATGCTGTATGTAGAAGAATCAGGTATGTAAAGTATTTTTGCATTTTTGTCATCAATATTTTGCCAAACTCCAGGTTTTAATAAACTTTAATAAATGTGTTTGGACCAAGCTGGCCCCAAAAAATGTATTTTTTTCACTAACCTTTGCAGAGGCTGGGAGCACTATATACACAGTATGTAGCATCACCTTGCATTTATGAATAAATTATTGGCTGAGGCGGAGAACCTGGCAGAGGATGTCCCTTTTTCCACCTCAGCCAATCATAGGAAGCCTTGTACTTATTCATACACAAAATACAATTCACTATAACCTGGATTTAGGCTTTAAAGCGGAGTTCCGGCCTATTTTTCAACTTTAGTGATTCCTGGAGTGCTCGCTATGCTGATCAACAACTGGGCATTATTATTTTTTTGGGGGGTCTCTTACCTTATTTTCAGGGCATTTTTGATTGTACTTCCTCCTTCTCCCCCCTCTGTAGTCACGGCCACCGACATCACTTCCGCCTTTGCATTGCATCCTGGGAGCTGTTTGTCATCACTCCCAGGAGGCTGGAATCAGGAAGAACTCCCAGAACACTCCCTGGAATCAGGAAGAAGGACACAGCAGATTGCACTGCGGCTTCAGATGCCCACATCCAAGATGGCCTTGCTCAGACAGCATTTTTAAAAGTAAGATTTTGACTAAAATCCAATACTATACAGAATGAGAATAGCGGTTCTGTAAAGGGCGATGGATTAGTATTATAGGGGTATTTTTATTTAAAAAATGTATTTGAGGCCGGAACTCCACTTTAAGCTGGATGTGAAAAATTAAATAAGCTACAACATACATAAAACAGAACTCCAGCTTTCTGGTCACTTTATATAAATTGATTGGACCAGCTTTGTTCATCTCTTGTCACCAATGCAACACATATGTGCAGTGGCAAAAGGATGGGCTTTAATGCCCACATGCTACACATACAGTATGCGTCACTGGACAACCAATGTTTCTGTTCTGAGAGTGTGCTCACTGCGTGCTCCAAGTACAGAGACCAAATGTGAAAGGCAGCTCTTAGCCCCTGCTAATGACAGTAGCTGAAAGGAACGGCTCCTGATCATGTGATCACTGTGACAGCCAATCACAGTGGTCACGTGATTGCTTTCTCACCCCCAGCATTCAGAACCTACTAACCACTTTAGGACCAAAAGGATTTGCCCCCTTAATGACCAGGCCACCTTTTTCAACTTGGCACTGTGTGACTTTAACTGACAATTGCGCGGCCGTGCGATGCTGTACCCAAACAAAATTTACGTTCTATTTTTCCCACAAATAGAGCTTTCTTTTGGTGGTAATTGATCACCTGTGCGATTTTTATTTTTTGCGCTATACACAAAAAAATAGCGACAATTCTGAAAAAAAAAAAAAAAATTCAAATTCTGCTATATAAAACATTCACCAAAAAAAAATAAAAAATTGTAAAAATCAAAATTTTTTAACATTTTAGGCCAATTTGTTTTCTGCTACATATTTTTGGTAAAAAAAAAATAAAAAAAATCGCAATAAGCATATTTTGATTGGTTTGATTGGTTTGCACAAAAGTTATTGCGTCTACTAACTACGGGAAAGATTTATGTAATTTTTATTGTTTTTTTTTACTAGTAATGGCACTGGTCTGCGATTTTTTTCGGGACTGTGACATTGTGGCGGTCAGATTGGACCCCTAACTGACATTTTTTACACTTTTGGGGGTACCAGTGACATTACTACAGTAATCAGTGCTAAAAACATGCACTGTTACTGTAATATTGCAATTGTCAGGGAAGGGGTTAACCCTGTGGGTGATCAAGGGGTTAAATGTGAGCCTAGGGGAGTGATTCTAACTGTGGGGGGGCATGGCTTCTGAAATGACCATAGAGACATGTGATCCTATATAGTAGGATCACATGGTCTCTATGATCATTCCAGGGAGAAGAACGGTTGGCTATGTTTACAACAGCCAACCGTCCTTCTCTCTCAGCGGGGAGCGATCGCGGCTGTCAGGCGGCAATCGGAGCTGCCTGCCTGCTGCATCGGCTTCCCCGCTGACAAGTGGGGGTGGGAGCGTGCTGCTGGTGGCGCGCGCTCACCCTCTAGCCTCCTGTGAGCGAGAGCCGTACAGTTACGCCGATTCATTCAGGAACAGCTGCCTGCCGCAGTACATCTACAGCGGGCGGTCGTAAACAGGTTAAAGGGATGTTGAGGCTGGTGGTTAAAATAAATGCTTACCTTTGTAAAAAGTTCTGATTGCTGAGGATGCTATAATACACTGTAGTAGCTTGTGCTGTTTAAGGTAAGTGTCATTGTCTTCCTGAGCAGTTACCAGACACTTCCTTTCTGCTGACAGAAAGAAACAGAATCGATTACACTGAATTTTGACCATTTAATCAAAGAATACAAAGTTTTCTCTTAAAGGCTAAGGTGGATATTATGATATCATCCACCAGGGCTGCTGAAAAGGCAGTACAACCAGTCCTGTTGTACTGGACCCAGACCCCATCAGCTAAACAGGGGGCCCAGGGCAGCTTTTTTGTTAATTTATGCCTAAATTAATAAATGGATTTTAATAGAGCACACCCTTCATTCCTACTTGCTTACCATGGCTTAAATTACATTTCCCTCTACCCATCAGATTAACAGAGGGACCCAAGAGATGGGATCAGAGGAGGGACTTTTTTCATTTTCAGGGTTCGGAGGAATAAAGTCAGTGCTGCTTTTTTGCTGCACCCTGGGGAGGATAGGTGGGGTGTAGGTATGGTTAGGGGGGCCACATCAGAAGGGCTATATGGGGCCCCATGATTTCTAACAGCGGCTCTGTCATCTACCCACTTCTCCATCTTGGTCAATCAGATAATTTCTTCTATTAATTGATAAACATACAAGGCTGTTTCTGAAAGGTTTAGATGCTGTGTATTCAACTGGCTGACAGGAAAGTTGGATCTCTAATGTAAAGTAGAAGTTTACTTACTAGGATACAGGGGTGACAGAAGAGTCTTAGCATGTGTCTTCTGCCCAAAAAAACCCTTTCTCCTGCTCCTAGCAATTTTCTTTATAGTGCACACCTTCAGCAGCCCATGCACAGTGCAGCGTACATTCTCTGGACCTTTATAATGCTAAGAAAGGAGTTGGGCGTCGCGACAATTTTCAGTATGCGTGCGTCAAAGAGGAGAAACATGATGGACAGAGTGGCAAGGAACAGCTTTGAACTCCTAACTGTCAAAGCTGGAGGAGGGCAGACAGACAGATGAGTCTGCTGTGCATATTTGCACATTATGAAAAGGATCAGCAAACCTTTATTTCCACTTCACCATACATGTAAACTTAATCTTTTAAATCTCAAAGGACTTAACTTGTTAATGTAATTTCAAAACCTTTTTATTTCTCATTTTCAAATCTGTAGCATTCATTAAAACATTATCTGGTGATCCTGCCATGACGGTCCTTGTTCAGACACTTTCTGTTTTAGGGTGACAAAGCTTATTCACTGTCTCCCTATTTTACTCCTATGGTGTGGCAAATAAAAAACACATTAAACTGGCACAGTCCATTGTCGTCACCATTAGAAAACCTACCCTGTGAAAGGCCATGCAGCCATCACTAGAGTGAATGCATAGAGCTCTGAACTGTTCCTCATTTGCAGGAACTGTTCCTTTTCTAAGGACAGAAAACTCTACTATGACAATGATTGACACAGACTACAGGCAGTAGCAATGTCTTTATTTTTTGTCCCCCCACATTTTACAGACATGTACTTAAACTGTGAACTAGCTGTTTGCCTACACTCTTATTGTAATAATATTCTGAATCATCTGCATAAACTAACATGCGCGCAGTTTAATAACTGGTCTGGTTTAGCTTTTCTGGTTATCCCATAAAGTGTACTTTGATTATAACATTCTTGACTACTTCCATATGTTTCCATATATCCTTTGTGGTTGTGTGTAACCACCCACAGACAGAAGAGTTACAAGTTAAGCTACCTTAGTTCCCAGACTGAATAAAAAAAAAAATAGTATCATAATAAATGGAAAGCCTTATTGTGCTCAGGGCAATTTTGCACTAGTGATTATGTTGCTGTTGGCAAATCACCAGTGACACGATCACTAAATGAACAAAGAAAACACCTGTTGGCTGACCCAATGAGGTCTCACGTCAGCATTGCTCCTGCTAGCGAGCGAGATTCTGCAGTTTAATCCAGCGAAGGAGTGATACCATAGAAACAGGTGAGAGTTCTCTTTAGCGATGTTGTTGCTGGGGAATTGCCTCTAGCAACAGGATTGCTAGTGTTTAAAAAGTACTGTTTAGCAGAGAGAGAGGGTTGTCTTTCTTATACAACTTTGAGGCTGACATTGGAAAAACAGCAATGCTTCCAGTTATATGTCTGGGAGATGCATTTAGACTATATGGGATGTTGCACAACAGTACGATTCTCATGAACAATGACAGTGACACCACATGCTGGCATGAACTAAATCGCACGTATAATACATTTTTTCAGTTTTTACACTTTTGTTTGGCTTTAATTTAGCAGCAGCAGCAACTCAGTTTGATTAATTGATATAAATAATATATAAAAGAACAGAACATTATATATAGTAGTGGGTTTTTCTCCAGATACTATATACAGTATGACAGCCTCCCCCTTCCACTACAATAATGTAAGGAAGCAGAAGGTGCATTCTGCAAATATACATTATAGTGTATTGATTTTACTGTAAAAAAGCCTCCAAAATATTGTTTACCTTTTGTGTGCATTAATTAGTTGTACTAGACCCCATTTTTAATAGGACCTCCATCAGCCATTCTAATCTCAAAAAATCAGCATTAGAATGTATTTTATCTCCATAATGCCCCCAAAATAATGTACTGTAGTGCCCATTTTCACAGTACAGGTTTACTTCTACAAGGCCTGCAAGACCCCCACGATCCAGATTTTAAGCTAGAAAGCAACTTTATAGTATAATTATTTTACAGGGAAAAAAAAAATAAAAAATATTGCATTGCCTACATGCACAGTTGTCTCGATTATGGGCCAGGCTCAAAGACCAGTTGCTATTGCAGTAGTGGGACTACCAACCAGCAGGATGGATAAACAGGGAGTCGCCCTGGCGGATGACGCAGGCTCACCTGAGGTGCTGAGTGTAAGTACTAACCGGTGTTCACCCCATCTGCTGATGGTGGAGATGGATTTTGCTGTGTGATAGTACCAGATCACAGTCTTTAGGATTTCCCAGTAAGCTGGGGTCCAGTAGTGGATAAGCAGGTAAGGATCAAAAGGAAGCATAGTCAGTAAACAAGCCAAAGGTCAGTAACAACTTGTTGCAGGTTGGGATCAGGCAGAAGTGTAGTCGAGTAACAAGCCAAATGCGATAATGAGTGGTAGCAAAATATGGACGGCAGCAGGGAAGACACTAGTAAAATACTGGCTGAAGAGAGCACAATAATAAGGCAAACAGGAAGTGCAGGGACATGGCTTAAATCAGGAATTTATCTCCATAAAAGCCTCTAAAATATTGAAGTGCCCATTTGCACAGTGTCAAGGTCTTACCTTGCCTTCCTGTCTGCAGCAATCTTGGAAATGTACTGACTGCTGTCTTTTATAGACTCTGATTGCTTCATCACTTCCTGCTGCTTCCTGGGCATCGCTTAGTGATGAGGTTGCACACAGGATATATACATCACCTGTTGGCTTGCAGTCCTTTGCTCGTGTGTTTGTGCTTCAAGGTGCATCTCTGCTTGCTCTCTTCTGTTTTCCATGTTTCTCTGTGCATGACCTGGCTTTGGCTGATGACCTTCCTGGCTCTCGATTCCCATTGGTTGATGGCTTTCTTGTGAATATGCTTCCGTCTAACCCCTATCGAATCCACACCTCAGTTTAGCCTACGTCTTCCAACAGGGTGACCCCTAGACACAATAGGCTCAGCTACGGGAGCAGTGACTTACAGTACTGAATCACAGGACCTTCACCATATAGATCAGAATCTAGACATCATTTTTGTTCTAACCCGAGCAGCGAACCCCATTGAAGTCTACGCAAGCCGAACAGGAAAAATCAAAAGCTACCATTTTGAAGGCTTAAATGCAAGTAATTGCCCATAAAAGTGGTATGGGGGTCTGGGTATTGCCCTGGGGGACATGGATCAATAAAAAAAATACCTTGGCCACCATGGAGATGTCCAATAGAAAATATTGGTGTAAGGACACAAATGTTTGTCCTGTAGCAAGAAACCTAAAAAAAAATAATAAAAGAAAAATAAATATTCATCCATAAAAAAAAAAAAAAAGATAATACCATACATCAACATTTCAAATATAGTATAAATTTAAACAAAAAAATTAAAAATAAAGGTGAGAATCAAATAACCTAAAATAAATAAATGAAAACAAAATTCACATATCTGTACATTTTTTAGGATAACAAAAATGTAACATACCTGATAATCACAAGCAGCCTACCTCTGGTGACACACTCATTCTCATCTGAGTATCCATCCTTGCCAGCCTTGGTCTGAGCCTCTCAAGTGGGTCATCAAACGCGGGAATGGACATCTGCATGAAGCTGAAATTTTTTTCTGGATGCATGCGTATTTTGGCATACAAATTGGAAAAGTACCGAAAATAGAGGCGCTGGGTAGAGATTGGCTTGGGCGTGTTCGCTATCCCACCTGCCCGATCCCGCCAGGAAGCAGACACTGCACACGGCTAATCACAGGCAGTGAGACATTTCCCGATCTGTGCAGCTGCAGACCCAGAAATGTCTTTTTGGCTGTGATTAGCCATGTGCAGTATCTGCTTCCTGGCGGGATCGGGCAGGTGGGATCCTAAATACGCCCGAGCCCCTTCTTTGCGCCGGGATATAAAAGGACGCATCCAGAAATGATGATGGCTGCCTGTCTCTTCATCCTGCCATCTCTTCTCCTCAGCCTCCGTAATGCAATCAGCAGAATGGCCTCATCGGTTTTCAGAATGATGGGATCTATTACATCAATCAACTACTCACAGATGCTCTCAGATGCTCTCACCCCTCTCTGTCCAATCAAAATAGCACAGAGAAATTATGATTATAATATTTATTTATGCATTGTGGGAAATTTGGGAGTGGAAAAACAGTAGCTGACTGTTTTTTTTTAAAAAAAATGCATATTAATGCTTGTTAAAAACCGTTGGTAATAGCAGCAGTACGGGCATTGCAGCTTGTTTTTTTAAATGCCCTGTGTGCGAGAGGGCTAGAGAAGATCTCAGCACTGACCACCAGCCTCCATCCCTGAAAACACTCTAACATCTCTCCCTGCTATAACACTGCTCAACAATGTTAGTGTGTCTGTGCAATGATAGATAATATTTTCAGCAATCAGCACTAGAGATGGCCTTGCGGTTCGCCCGGCGGTCGATTCGCGGCAAATTTTGCTTGTTCGCTATCCGTCAATTTTGTGAACACATGGCGTTGTTCGCGCCGGCCATATTAGTTTACATTGGGGAGAACTTTGACCCAAGACACAGCCGTCAGGTGGAACGGGACAGCCAATTGAAACATTTCAGCAAATGGACATGCCCCCTACCTTATAAATAGACCAGAGCAGGTGGCAATTTCACTTTCTGCTTTTCGTCAGGGTAATGAAAGGTCTGCTGTGTTCATGAGGGAGAAATTGCCACACACAAATAGCTCTGTTAAGATCCACAAAAGACCTTTTCAGGGCTGGTATTTCGGTATAGGTCTACTACAGTCTCTTTTGAGTTTAGGGACAGGTATCCAGTCTGTGCTTTAGGGACAGTTAGAGATCAGCAGTGACACAAATCACTCTGTTAATGTCCACAAAAGTCATTCAAAGGGCTGGTATTTATTTGGTATAGGTGTACAGTTTCTGTTCAGTTTAGGGACAGGTATCCAGTGTGCTCTAGGGACAGATCTGCAGTGACACAAATCGCTCTGTTAATGTCCACAAAAGTCATTTAAAGGGCTGCAATTTTTTTGGTATTGCTGTGCAGTGCACTATATAGGGGTGTAATCCACAGTATAATATGCTCTGTAATATAGAAAGCATATTATAGTGGATTTGTATTGTGCACTGTGCAGCATTGTGACAGGTGTGGTGACTGAGCGTTGCTGCAACAATACTACAAACAGTGACAAAAGCACTTTTAATGTATTATAACTAGTGTGATAGACCAGTGGCCCCCCAATACCACATATTGAAGTGGGGTATTATCTGAGTATGCTTTCCTAAGTGTATTTGTGTACTGCAACAATATTGCCTCTTTTGCTGTGTTACGTCTGATACACACAGTGCCAAACTCCCTGGCCAATTTTTTGAACAACTGGTGTGAGATAAACCAGTGGCCCCCCAATACCACATATTGAAGTGGGGTGTTCTCTGAGTATACTTTTACAAGTGTATTTGTGTCCTGCAACAATATTGCCTCTTTTGCTGTGTTAACTCTGATACACACAGTGCCAAACTTCCTGGCCAATTTTTTGAACAACTGGTTTGATAAACCAGTGGCCCCCCAATACCACATATTGAAGTGGGGTGTTATTTAACAGTATACTTTTCTAAGAGTGTATTTTAGTCCTCCAAAAATTTGGCCTCTTTTGCTGTGTTAACTGTGCTACACACAGTGACAACTGTTACTGGCCAATTATTTATAGAACTGGTGTGATAAAACTGTGCCCCCCCCCCAATATCACATATTGAAGCGGGGTGTTATTTTACAGTATACTTTTCTAAGAGTGTATTTTAGTCCTGCAAAAATTTGGCCTCTTTTGCTGTGTTAACTGTGCTACACACAGTGACAACTGTTACTGGCCAATTATTTGTAGAACTGGTGTGATAAAACTGTGGCCCCCCAATATCACATATTGAAGCGGGGGGGGTTATTTAACAGTATACTTTTCTAAGAGTGTATTTTAGTCCTGCAAAAATGTGGCCTCTTTTGTTGTGTTAACTGTGCTACACACAGTGACAACAGTTACTGGCCAATTATTTGTAGAACTGGTGTGATAAACCTGTGGCCCCCCAATACCACAGATTGAAGCGGGTTGTTATATACCTTTTTCCAGATATACTGCGATTCTTTAGAGACTTTTGTCACAGGGTAATTTAAAAACATGACAGGCAGAGGAAGAGGCAGACACTTACGCATGGGTGTTAGGGGTAGGGCAGGAGCAGTAGGCCAGAGCCAAAGTGTGAAGTTTCAGAAGGCGCGTTCGATTACGTCAAAGGACGCACCAGACTTGGTGAGTGGCTCACTCAGCCTTCCTCTTCTGCACCCTCCTCATCCTCCCTATCTGCACCCTCTTCACTCTCTGCCGTGTGCACCCCCAAAGACACCACTACAAACACCACCACCACCACTACCACCACCACCACATACCCTCCGCTTGAGTCACTGGAATTATTTTCTGATCCATCACAATACATTTCTGATGCACAGCCATTGTTGGCATCGGATCAGGAAGAGGAGGTAGCAACAGTCGCCACTCAGCAGTCTGACGACAGTACCCAGATCAGCCCAAGGAGGTTGGTCCCCTCTGTTGCTGCCTACTCCGAGATTTCGATTGTTAGTGGTGGGGAAGGTGACGTGGATGATGACGTGTCTATGGACGCCATGTGGGTGCCCACAAGAGAGGAAGAGGAGGGGGTTCAGAGGGAGAGACAGACTGGCAGATAGGAAGGAGAGGCAGGCAGAACTTGCATTGCACAAGAGGTTCAAAGCAGACTGCAAATGTATCAGGAGCAGGCCATCAACCATGTACAGTCACATCTGGCGCTCCCAGGATGCCGGCACATGGCTCCGCGGTGTGGGCTTTTTTAATGTGTCCATTGCTGACAACAGTGTTGCCATCTGCAGCCTTTGCAGTCAAAGCATAAGTCGCGGTAAGCCCAACACTCACCTAGGGACAACCGCCTTAAGAAGGCACCTGAACTCCCATCACCGAGCCCAGTGGGAGCAACACCATCAGAACCCACAAAGCCACACTCCAGGCTCTCACCATCCAGCCTCTTCTC
The DNA here is from genome assembly GCF_965119305.1 of Pelophylax lessonae. Lineage (NCBI taxonomy): Eukaryota > Metazoa > Chordata > Amphibia > Anura > Ranidae > Pelophylax > Pelophylax lessonae. The sequence goes on along the minus strand of NC_138777.1, from coordinate 106,204,970 downwards.
CTTCTCCTCTCTCCTCACATTTGTCCTCCACTCCACCTTCCATGATGCCGTCGTCACATTGTTCTGGAAAAAGGCAGGCTTCTGTGGCCCAAATGTTGGAGCGGAAAAAAATGATGACGCTGGATAACCCTCTTGCCCAACATTTGACTGATGGCTTGTCGGAAACTGATAGCCCGCTAACTACTGCCATATCAACTGGTGGACTCAGAGGCCTTTCGTAGATTTGTGGCCATTGGAACACCACAATGGAAGGTCCCAGCCAGAAAATATTTCTCGCAGAAGGGCATTCCAGAGCTGTATGGCTATGTTCAGTGGCAAGTGAATATATCTCTGGCACACAGTGTTGGTGCCAAGATACATCTGACCACAGACACATGGTCTAGCAAACACGGGCAGGGAAGGTAAATTACTTTTACTGCCCACTGGGTGAACCTTCTGATGGCCGTCAAGCATGTAACCCGTGGCACCCATGTAGATTTGGTTGTACCGCCACGGATTGCATGCAGGCCTGCCTCTTCTTCTCCTCCTCCTCCTCCTCCATCCTCCCTCTCCTCCTCAGCTGACTCCTTTTCCGCTGCTACCGTCTCTTCCGCTGCGCCACCCAAGATCCCCAGAACCTAATCCACATGCCAAGTGAGATGTTGCCATGCTGTGCTGCGTCTGTTGTGCCTGGAAGCCAAGAGCCACACTGGTCCTGCACTTCTTTCAGCTTTGCGTTCACAGGCAGATCAGTGGCTGACACCGCTGAATTTGACAGTTGGTAAAGTGGTGTGCGACAATGGTGCCGATCTGCTGAGCACGCTGAAACAGGGCAAAATAACACATGTGCCATGCATGGCACGTGTCCTGAACTTGGTGGTGCAGTGATTCGTTGCCAAATACCCTGGGGTCCAGGACGTTTTGCGGCAGGCCAGGAAAATCTCAGGCCATTTCAGAATATCTTACAAAGCCATGGCTCGCCTTGCTGACATTCAGCGGCGACACAACCTGCCCATCAGGCATCTTATTTGTGACTGCCCGATTCGATGGAACTCAACTTTGCATATGCTTGATAGGCTGCTCCAGCAGAAACGTGCAGTTAACGACTACCTGTACGAACTCTGCGGCAGGACAGGTTCTGGGGAGCTTGGGTTTTTTTTCACCTCGTCAGTGGCTGCTCATGAGGGATGCATGCAGACTTCTGCGGCCATTCGATGAGATCACCAAACTGGTCAGTCACGGCCAGGGCGCCATAAGTGACATTGTACCTTATGCCTTCTTTCTGGAGCGTGCATTGCGTTGTGTCATTGATCAAGCCATCGAGGAGCAGGAGCAGGAAGATGAGGAAGTCACAATGTTGGATGAATTCCCAGTGGGTGCTACTCCATCTGAGACAAGTCAACAGCAGGAGTCTGAAGAGGAGTCAGAGGAAGATGGTGCTGGGGGGGGGATGAGGAGGAGCAAGAAGAGCATGCTTTAAACCTTTCTGGGGTCCCTGGTGTTATCCGTGGATGGGGGGAGGAGAACGAGGACGACATTATCCTGGATGTTGAGCTGGACGCAGGCCACTACACTGCTTCCAGTTTAGTGGGAATGGGGGCCTTCATGCTCCAGTGTTTTAAGGTGGACCCCCGTATAAAAAGCTTAAGGCCAAGGACCAGTACTGGGTGGCAACGTACTTAGACCCCCGGTACAAACAAAAAATGGCGGAAATGTTACCACAATCACAGAGGGCGGTCAGAATGCAGCACTTCCAGGCCTTGCTGCAGGAAATGCTGCATTCTGCTTTTGCATGCGCTGGCAGAGGAATTTCCAGTCACAGAGAGACAGTTGCGGGTAGCAATCCAACAGCGCCTGCAAGAAGAGGGCGGTTTGAAGATGTCTTGGTCACTTCAGATATGAGATCCTCCTTTCAGCTGAACCATTGACAGCTGTACTCCGAATCCAGCATCAGGGAACGCCTAGACCGACAGGTGTCCGACTACATCGGGTTAACGGCTGATGTGGACGCTCTGAGGAGTGATGAACCCCTGGACTACTGGGTGGGCAGGCTTGACCTCTGGCCTGAACTTGCACAATTTGCAATGGAAATGTTGGCTTGCCCCCTGTCCAGTGTCCTGTCCGAAAGGACGTTCAGCGCAGCAGGGGGGGATCGTTACTGATAAGCGCACTCGCCTAGCTCATGACAGTGTAGAATACCTCACATTTATAAAAATGAATGAGGCATGGATCTCTGAGGAATTCAACACATGTGACCAGTAGACCATGTTTCATTGAAATTCCTCATGCCAGGCCACAAATATCCGCCAGACCGCCATCCATTTACAACAATTCCTGGTCCTTGTCTTCGCTAAATACATTGGCATAAAAGGAATTTCATGTCCATTGAACGGCAAATTTTTGGGGCCTTTCAGGGTCGACAATTATTTTTTCTGTGAATGCCTAATGTACCTCCAGCCACAGAATACAACTTTCTTTGCTGTCAGGTAAACCCATGTGGGCTAATTTTTGGGGCCTATACTGGCTGACACTTACTTCTGGATCCTGTGAATGCCTAATGTACCTTCAGCCACAGAATACAACATTCTTAGCTGTCAGGTAAACCCATGTGGGCTAATTTTTGGGGCCAATACTGGCCGACACTTACTTCTGTATCATGTGAATGCCTAATGTACCTCCAGCCACCAAATACTACGTTCTTAGCTGTCAGGTAAACCCATGTAGGCTTATTTTTTGGGGCCTATATAGGCCGACACTTACTTCTGTATCCTGTGAATGCCTAATGTACCTTCAGCCACTGAATACAATGTTCTTAGCTGTCAGGTAAACCCATGTGGGCTAATTTTTGGGGCCTATACTGGCCGACACTTACTTCTGTATCCTGTGAATGCCTAATGTACCTCCAGCTACCAAATACTACGTTCTTAGCTGTCAGGTAAACCCATGTGGGCTACTTTTTGGGGCCTGGAATGGCCGACACTTACTTCTTTATCCTGTGAATGCCTAATTTTTCAGGCTGGAATTAAAAATCAATGGGTCTGTAAAGGTTTCGCCAAATTGTGGAATGGATGCGGACTCATTTTACAGATGTGTGAATGGACCCTATATGTATTTGACATGTATTTATCGGCTGCTGTCAGTTCTGGCTGATTTATAAAAAAAAACAAAATTTTTTGCTGTAAAAAAAAAAAAAACATTTTAGGGCAACTTTTCCAATTGCAATACTTCTGTTATGACATTGTCCATGTGCTGGGACTATTTGTGCACAACTGGTACGTCTTTTGTGGCTGCAAATATGACCTAAAGGTTTTTAAAGTTTGCCTCCCATTAAAGTCAATGGGGCCCACCAGCAGCAAATTTCTCCCTGGAAACATTCAAAAATGTTTTCATAATTTGCTATATCAGTGGCTCCCAACCTCAGTCCTTAAGTACCCCCAACATGTCATGTTTTCAATATTTCCTTTATCTAGTACAGGTGCTTTAACCGCTTTCGGACTGCCCCATGTATATATATATATAATGCGGCAGTGCGGCCCTTCAGCACCAAAACACATACCTGTATGTCATTTTTTTTTCCGGGTTTAGGGCGTGCACGCGCACCGTGGATGACACGCTCTCGCTGTGATTGGACACAGCGGGAGCAGCGAACTCAATCGTATTTAAACAAGGTAGATCCCCATTTGTCAGAGGGGGAAGATGAAGTTCTCGGATCTCTGTCTTCCCCCAGTCAAAGCATCCCCCACACAGTTAGCAAGCACTCCCAGGGAACACATTTACCCTCTGATCGCTGCTGATGTTAACCCCTTCCCTGCAAGTGTTATTAATACAGTGACAGTGCATTTTTATAGCACTGATCACTGTATTGGTGTCACTGGTCCCCAAAAAGTGTCACTTAGAGTCGGATTTGTCCGCCACAATGTCGCAGTCCCACTAAAAATTGCTGATTGCCGCCAGATTCCTAGATACCGTTTATGCTGATTGCTATGCGCTTTGGAAGCGCCACCTTTGTGAGTACCATTCCTTTACTCAATAAAGCGGTTTACTGCAACCATACAGAGAGCACTAGATCTCTTCCTTTGTTCCCCTTTTATGTCTATCGGTGAGAATCCCTCTGGAGGTGATAGGCTATCCATAGCCTTTACTATCTGAAGGTCCCTGTGTATATACAACACTGTGATTGACCCAGCAGTGGGTCTATAGTGGAGGTGAGAGACCAATTCACCTGGTGGTGGGATTGCACTAATCACAAAAGCACTAATTAAGTTTTGCACAAGATTCTTTTGGACACGTGGATTCACCATTTATTTGATTGATTGTATGGACATTGGAACATGTATGGACACTGATTTTGAGTTTTATTACACTATGTGTGCACATGACTGGCACAACACTACTTTTTGGTTTATTTAATATTTAAAGCTAGTCTAAACATTGTTTTTCCTTTAAAGTAACAAACATGTCATACTTACACACTCTGTGCAATAGTTTTGGGGAATGGGGGACTCCCAAGCCTCGCTCTCTGTGTCTATTGACACAGACACTGGGAGTTGGCCCCGTCCCCTGCTCCCTCAATGGTGGCTGTGATTGACAGCAGCAGGGGCCAATGGCTCCCGCTGCTGTGTCTGTGCCAATGAGAAGAGAGGGAGCAGAAAGAGCTTCTGCTCTTGTGCACATCACTGGATTGAGATCGGGCTCAGGTAAGTATAAGGGTGGGCTAGAGGGGAGTTGCATGCAGAAGGTTTTTAACTTAATGCACGGAATACATTAAAGTAAAAAGAACTGCTGCCTTTAGAACCACTTTAATGTTTACTTGACTATGGTTTAAATAATTTATTGATTCTGAGCAAAGGTTTGTCCCCTCTTGATTAAAGATAAATAAATAAAAAAAATGGCCTTACATGTACAGTAGATTTTTTCCACCAAATGTATGTGAAAAACAGAAATCAATTAAGCTGTTTTATCAAGTGATATATAGTAACACATGACCTAAACATATTCATCTTTTCTACTGAAGTGTGCTGCAGGTTGCTACACAGAGGGATATGAGTACACGTTTGTGCTACATGGAAATCCCAATTTAGCACGTGTGTGTGCAGGGTCATTTGTTCCTATTTAAGTATACCTCATGCCTCATTTAATCTGTTCGTTCACTCACACCCTGGAGCTTAGTTGGCTAATTTGTCAATATTTCACTGACTACATACAGTATTTCTATGTTTGTACTGCACAATGTTTTCCTGTCTACATAAATCAAACTGGGTAACGTGTAATATACTTATCTAAAATAAGGTTTATTTTTGTGTGCTGGTAACTATCTGACATTTGTTTAGGACAAAAAAAAGCTGGATTTCTATATACAAGATTAGCTTTTCTCAACCTTTTTTACCTTGGAGGAACCCTTAAAATTATTTTCAGGTCCCAGGGAACCTTTGCTCAATATTATTTTTATCTACAGTTGATGACACGTTAGCATGATCAGTAGGTTGTGTAAAGTTTTAAGCAAAAGAATTATGAATACGACATAGCTAGAGTTTTTGACACCCACATTTAACACCCCCTGCTCTGTACTACAATATAAATTGTAATTTAAAACAAATATAAATAATGAGTATTTGTTGTGCTCTTACTGTTCTATAATTTGTTATAATAGGTACCTACATCCTAAATTTCAATAAGATCGAAAGACACAATTCTGGTGCCCGCACATTCGTCTATCTCCATCCTAAGTGTATCCACTGCTAGGGGTAAGTGCTTGAGTGACCACTTCAGCTATTAGAATTAGACATATATGTATACATTTATGATTTATATTCCTTTAGAATAAGCAGATCAAAAAAATGACCTTATATATATTTTTTGTTATATTTTTATAAAAAATAATATTTATTAAAAAACATAATATTTTATATAAAAATAATATTGTATAAACTGTATTTCCCCATTCTTGAAATTCCTGAACAAGTGGGATAACTGCAAAACATGTTGAGTACTGGTTAACTGTTTAATCCATCTGCATATAGTATCATATCCCTGAATTGTGTATACTAATTAATGCACAGTTAAGCAATTGTAATGGGTGTAATCTTTTTAATAATGAATGTTTTTACTTTTTGTATTCTTTCATATTATATAATAAAGATATTTGATTTTGTTTGTCTGGAATGCTTTTGACGGTACCAGGGAAAATCCTTTTGCCCAATTTCCCTGTGTCTTTCGTTCTTAAATAAAAATAATGGACAAAAATAAGACATAGATCTTGCAACATTTCGGTTTTTTGTTTTACAATAGTGGTCAGTGGATAAGCGCCTCTTACATTGGTGATAAGTAGAAAAGCCTCTTTACATTGGCGATCAGTGTAGAGGCATTCCCTTACATTGGTTGTCAGTGGAAAATTGCCAACTTACATTGGTGGTCACTGAAAAAAGGAGATGAGTTGACCACTACCTGGGGAACCCCTACCACCTCTGAAGGAACCCTAGGGGTCCAGGAACCCTAGTTGAGAAATCCTGTACAAGATACTAGTGTAGGCCTATATTTTCATTGCAGATCTGCGGCAAAACAATTTTATTGCATAATAGATTTCCTTTTAATATGTACAGGCTACAGATAATTTTCTTAAAATGATACATTGGTTTTAATTTTTAATGACGGATCTGTAAGTTCTACAAGGTTTCACTTTTATATGACAGGTTTACTTTCACATTATGAAAGGGAAACAAAAGTAACCAGACACTGAAGTCTATGCAACATCTACATGAGTAAAGGCCTCATGAACTTTCTCTCTAGTCACAACTAAGTTATGCAGAATGCTCCATTTCCTGTCAATGTCATTTAGACATAAGTGAATGGAGTGCTTACTGTCTGACACATTTTAGACAGGGTATCATAAAGGATGCATCCTGTTGCTCTATACCTCATCAGGCTAGAGCTACACAGGAGGTTTTTAGCAGCAGCACAGTAGCTAGGGGGTTAGCACTTCCACCTGGCAGCACAAGAGTCGTTTACTCGAACCCTGGCACTGGCTGTCTGAATTTTGCCTCCCTGTGCCTGTGTGGGTTTCCTCCCACACTCCAAAGATATGCTGGTAGGTTATGTGGCTTCTGCCTAAATTGGCCATAGTATGTGTTTGTATGAATATAGGTTAGGGACTTTAGATTGTAAGCTCCTTGAGGGCAGGGCCTGATGTAAGTATATAATATATATGTAAAGTGCTGTGTAAATTGTCAGCACTATATAAGAACCTGTAATAAATAACTCAATCATACTACTAAAATTGCTAGAAGTAGGAATTGATTGCTAAACAGATGGCACAAAGGTAATTATTAGGAACAAATGTACCATGCTTTGCTACATACATACAGTATCTCACAAAAAGTGGGTACATCCCTCACATTTTTGTAAATATTTTATTATATCTTTTCATGTGACAACACTGAAGAAATGACACTTTGCTATAATGTAAAGTAGTGAGTGTACAGCTTGTATAACAGTGTAAAATTGCTGTCCCCTCAAAATAACTCAACACACAGCCATTAATGTCTAAACCGCTGGCAACAAAAGTAGAGTACTCCTCTAAGTGGAAATGTCCAAATTGAGTTCAAAGTGTCAATATTTGTGTGGTCACCATTTTTTTCCAGCACTGCCTTAACCCTCTTGGGCATTGAGTTCACCAGAGATTCACAGGTTGCCACTGGAGTCCTCTTCCACTCCTTCATGTTGACATCACGGAGCTGGTGGATGTTTGAGACCTTGCGTTCCTCTACCTTCCGTTTGAGGATGCCCCAAAGATGCTCAATAGAGTTTAGGTCTGGAGACATGCTTCACCAGCTTCTTTAGCAAGGCAGTGGTCATCTTGGAGGTGTGTTTGGGGTTGTTATGTTGGAATACTGCTCTGTAGCCCAGTCTCCGAAGGGAGGGGATCATGCTCTGCTTCAGTATGTCACAGTACATGTTGGCATTCATGGTTCCCTCAATTAACTGTAGCTCCCCAGTGCTGGCAGCACTTATGCAGCCCCAGACCATGACACTCCCACCACCATGCTTGAGTATAGGCAAGACATGCTTTTCTTTGTACTCCTCACCTGTTTGCCGCTCACACGCGTGACACCATTTGAACCAAATAAGTTTATCTTGGTCTGATTAGACCACAGGACATGGTTCCAGTAATCCATGTCCTTACTCCGCTTGTCTTCAGCAAACTATTTGCGGGCTTTCTTGTGCATTATCTTTAGAAGAGGCTTCATTCTGGGACAACAGCCATGCAGACCAGTTTGATGCAGTGTGCATCGTATGGTTCAACCTCTGCAGCAATGCTGGCAGCACTCACACATCTATTTCCCAAAGACAACCTCTGGATATGATGCTGAGCACATGCATTCAACTTCTTTGGTCGACCATGGCGAGGTCTGTTCTGAGTGGGACCTGTCCTGTTGAACCGCTGTATGGTCTTGGCCATCGTGCTGCAGCTCAGTTTCAGGGTCTTGTCAATCGTCTTATAGCCTAGGCCATCTTTATGTAGAGCAACAGTTCTTTTTCTGATCCTCAGAGAGTTTTTTGCCATGAGGTGCAATATTGAACTTTCAGTAAAAAGTATGAGAGAGTGAGAGCGATAACACCAAATATAACACACATGCTCCCCATTCACACCTTGGACCTTGTAACACTAATGAGCTCTGGTGAACTAAAAAACAATCCTTTTTTTTTTCATTGGTCTTATGTAATATTCTAATTTTCTGAGATACTGAATTTTGAGTTTTCACAAGCCATAATAATCAAAATTAAATTAAAGAAATGCTTAAAATATATTACTGAAATAAGTTAACTTTTCAATTATATTCAAATTTTTTGAGATGCGCCTGTATATTATGTATGTTTGCACACTGTTTTAGATTATACACTTCATGGGGGTAAGGGTGATTGTGGTTGGCCTATACTTTATGTAAATAATGTAATTAAAGAACACCTGCAATAAAATGAATAAATCAATGGCAACAGGGACTACATGAAACTTTTGCAAGATAATAGTGCAACTTGAGACTTCTAGAGAAAAAAGATACATAATAAAAATAAAAATAAATCTACATATGGCAGATCATATGAACATAAACCAAATGTATAAATTATTTCCAATTTTGGCAGCAGCAGTCCCTTAAAATGACAAATGAACATTTGTGCAGATGAACTGAGTGATAAAAAAAACAGGTAAACTTTCAGAGTGCTCTATAAATCAGGTAAGAACACACTTAAAAAATGCCCTTAATCAGAAAGGTGGCTTAATCTCTCTCTGATGCTGAAATAGTCTTTTATAATTGGGCTTTTTAAATAATCCTGATTAAAAAGGATTTTGAGCATAATCAATTTGCACAAGGCCATCTTAATAACAAGCTCTATCGGCTTAGCTATGAGAATTTACCCGCCCCGCTCATGAAATTACTTGTCGTAAGAGGTCCAAAAATATGTAGTGCGGATTTATAAGACTAGCAAACTAATACAAATAATTAATTAGAAAAAGCTCTAATCATGCTTGTAATACATTAATTGGCTGCCATCTGTTTAGTCATTTATGCATGGAGGAAAAACAAGAGGGTCAAGAATGTGTTACTGTACCATTCTACAGAAGAAATCTGTCTTAGTGACATCAGTAATACATTCATATTAGCTTGGCTGTAAAACAGATTAGCGAAACAAACTAAAAACAATATAAAATGTTGGTACAAGAAGTACAGAGATGAATCTGCCCTGATACAACATAAAAGTGGAGTGTTCATTAAAAAATCAGTTTAATATGAACCTAATAGCAAATGTTATGAACCCTGATTAGAGTTATTAAACATAATTAAACCTAATTTTACAGTGTTACTAAACACAGGATCCTACATTCACTATATCTGGTCTCCCACATATACAGAACATTAAAATGTAATTATTTTAGTAAATATAAACTGCTAAATACCTTTTTCTCATCAGCAGTATATAGCAGTCTTGTGACTTCTATCAGTGTCTGGTTAAAGCTTGTAGGAGGAGTTTTCATTCTACTTTGACTGGCCTATGAGGCTGCAGGACCCCTGACCCTCTGTCTGTACAGTGCTGATTGGCCCTGTGCTGATCACATGCACTCTCCCAAGAAATAAAAAAACGAAACCAAGCATGTGCAGAGTGACTCTAGAGGCTCTGTCTTTAGGAGAAGGATTGGGAAAAGCGGAACAAGAGGAGAATCAGAGAAGACAGGATCAAACTTTTAAAACAAGGCAGAGGATTAACCCCTTAAGTTCCACAGTGAGCATAACAAGCATGCTGTACTGCATATACAGACTGATTTTAATGTTTAGTAACACTTTGACTGTATAGATACAAAGGCTGACATTTTATATTGGAGTTGTTTGTATGGGCTACTCAAAAGAGAAAAAAATTAAAAGGTCAGCTTTAAAGTGTGTAAACCCCTATAATAATGACCTTTTCCTATGTTATTTCTTTCTGCCTGTTAAATATTAAAACCATTAAAATGACCATTAAAATTATTTTGTTAAAGTAGAATTCCAGACTTAAACTATTTAATGTTAAACCTGCTCCCACTCCCCTTCTGACACCTATACTAACTACTCTGTAGAAGAAAGATGCAGATACTTACCTATTCTCAGAATGCTCCAGTCCGGTGGCATAATCAGCTCTTCTGTTTCATCTAGCAGCAGCTTCAGGGGAGAGGAGGGACCCCCAACAACAGATGGCCCATAATAAGTCTATGGGCGACATCATCGCTCAGCCATTCCAGTTGTGTTGGAGTGCTCTCTCCTCTACCCTATAGCTGGTTCTGGCTAACACAGGGAGATCATGTGACCAGACTGGAGCGGCCCAATAATAAGTACGTTTAAGCATCTTTCTTCTACAGGGTAGTTAGTATAAGTGTTAGGAAAGGAGTGGGAACAATTTGAGGATTAGATAGCTTAAGCCCAGAATTTTTCTTTAAATTTGTTTTATAAGTATATAAAAAAGTTGATCCTGCCAGAAATAATAAGAGCTGATAACTTTCAGTCCCGTACTGATTGTTATCAATGATATTCTTAGCTCCTTATGGGATTACAGAATACCTCCCCCTGTGTTATAGAGAAAAGGAGGGGGTGTTCTGTTGTCCCATCTTACAGTAGAGTAACAATGCTGCTCCTCCATAGTTACAGCATGATAAGAAAAATTCAGCAACTAAATCTAAGGATCATGATATACAGTACACAGGGCTTTTTTTTCCCTCAGAGAATAGGTGCAGGTACTCCCCCCTTTCAAGTCACTGCTTGTCTTTGCCCCCTACTCACCTCTAAGCTCCGTCCCAAGGTTCCAACCCCTACTCACCTGCTAGTGCTGCCCCTTTTTAGAGAATAGAAACCCAGATATTTTTTGGTGCTAGGGAGTTTGTATGGAATTTGCAAACAAAAGGCAGTAAACTAGATCCCCTGCAGGAACAATAGACCCCCCAGCAAAAATAGATCCATCTCAGCAACAATAGACCCCCCAGCAAAAATAGATCCCTCCCAGCAAAAAAAGATCCCTCAATCCCTCCAAGCAACAAAAGACCCCCCCCCCAGCAAAAATAGATCCCTCCCAGAAAAAAAGATCCTCCATCCCTCCCAGCAACAAAAGATCACCCTAGCAACAATAGATCCCCTCAGTAACAATATATCTCCCTAGCAATAATAGACCCCCCCCCCCAGGAACTATAGCTCTCCTAGGAACAATAGACCCACCCAGCAACAATAGCCCCCCCCCCAGCTACAATACATCCACTTCAGCAATAGATCTCTCAGTAGCCAGCAACAATAGACCCCCTCCCTCAACAGTAGGTCTCTCCCATAAACAATTGATCCCCCAGCAAAAAAATATCCCCCCCACCAGCAGCAATAGATACCGCTAGTGACAATAGATCCCCCAGCAGCCAGCATGAATGGATCCTCCAGCATAACCAAGCACTCCTTGTCATTATATATATTCAGTGCTGGAGGTGCCAGAACTGTGTTCCCCCACGTTCACGCTGAAAAAAACACTGACTGTATATAGCCTTGCTGCTCCTAGCGCTGGGCTGACAGAAGTAGTGATGTCGCTGTCACTACTACTCCTGACAGCCTTATAGCAGAAGGAACTTGCAACGCTACCATCTCTACAATACATGCTGCGCCCAGGGTAGCTGTCCCTTGTGCCCACCCCTTGTCCCGGCCCTGCTTGTAAAAACCTCCAGTGGATTTGTTTACACTCCAGCAGCGGCACAGTGGCACATTGTTACTGTAGACTGAGAATTGTGAGTTTGCTTGTAGTTTAACACACAGAAAAAAGAGTAATGATGCACCAGCCTCAAAATACTTCAGTTACCACAAGAATACAGGGGATTCCTGTGGTTGGATATATTGGTGGATGTGGACAGTTATGGCTTTGGAGCCTGTGCAAAGCAATGACAGGCTGACAGTCATTGTAGCTGTCTGCTGTGGTTTGGATGTAATTGCACAGCTAGCGATTATCTGTGTGGTTGTGGACAGATGACCACCCCTGGACACAAATAGCTTGCATCTAAGAGCAATCGTCTGTTCCTAACCACAGATAATAGCAAGCTGTGCGATTACATCCAAATTCCAGCAGACAGCTGAGACTGCTGTCAACCTGTCATTGCTTTGTATGGGCTCAGGTGCTGCAACTGTGCCATCCACCTGTATATCCAGCCACAGAAATCTGCTGGATTCATATTTGCCATGGGGAGGGGATCTACTTGTTTAGCACACTAGGAAACTATGTGCATGTCATGGATATAAAAATAGTTACAAAATTGGTATGCTACTCAAGGCCAGCGATGAGCTCAGGCATCCTCCAAACTCATCTCTATCCAAACCTCAAAACTGCACTTTTTTTTACTCCAATCAGCTGTGGGCTAGACTCTACAGCACACATACATATAGTGATGTCATCGCCCTTATATGGGCATGTGTAGTGTCCCGTTAGTGATTAGCTTGGGTGTGTTTGGATTAGGATCTGAACCCACATGTGCAAGTCAACCAGGAAATTGTTACCTGTGCAGGCCAATCATCTGCGACCATGGCACTCGCCACCCTGCAGCTGCATGTATACAAGGGAAGTGCACATGTGCAGCTGCAAAGTGGGGAATGTCCCAGCCACAGATGATTGGCCCGTACAGGTGACCGCTTCCTTCCTGTGGGTTCAGACCTTCGTCCGAACATACCCAAGCTCATCACAGGTCCGCTGTGTATGTGTGCTGCAGGGTAGTGAATGACCTGCCCTTCAGCTGATAGGAGCCAGCGCTCATCTCAGCTCATGACAAGCAATCAGATATTAGCTGATTTTCTACTGCAGGCTAGAAAAATAAAAGGCAGCATTTAAATGGTTGGGGTGGGCACTCCCGATTACATGTGGGAGACCCAGTGGAGGTTTCAGATGATTAGCTGCAGGTGGCATCTCTATTAAAAGTAATGGGAGGCTGACAACTCCAGCTGCTAATTGTGGCCGCCTGCATTACTCACGAAGGGATTAACTGCGAATGATCATCCCTGTATGCAGGGACATGTTTACATGAGATCTACCACAACTAACCAAGGGGATGTCAGCCTGTAATACTTTCAATGGAGCCGCCAACCACAGCTAATCGCCAGAAAGCAATTGCTGGGTCTCCCGCTTGTAATCGCTCTATTTGCAACTAGTGGGAATGGGGCTTTAGACACTTCATTGGTTCTGTATTTTATACATTTTCCCATTTATTTTAAACTCTAGAAGCTCTGATTGAGAAATGATGATTATTATTATTATTATTATTATTATAATAATACAAGATTTATATAGCACCAACAGTTTGCACAGCGCTTTAAAACATGAGGGCAGACAGCACAGCTACTATACAATTCAATACAGCAGGAATGAGAGGGCCCTGCTCATTAGAACTTACAATCTAGGAGGGGGGCTCAAGTGTTACAAAAGGTAATAACTGTGGGGGGTGAGCCTTTGGAGAAAATGAAAGTACAGTGTTTAGGTGTGAGCAGGATAGGCTTCTCTGAAGAGGAGGGTTTTCAGGGATCGTCTAAAAGCAAACAGAGTAGAAGACAATTGGACAGATTGGGGTAGGGAGTTCCACAGGATGGTAGATGTTCTTGAAAAGTCCTGCAGGCGAACATGGGAGGAGGTGAAGAGGGAGGTTTTGGGAGGAAAAAAGAAAACAATTAGGTTGGTATTTCGAGACTAGGCTAGTGATGTAGCTGGGGGCTGAGTTGTGGATGGCTTTGTAAGTTGTTAGTATTTTGAATTTAATTTGTTGGGTGAGGGGAAGCCAATGAAGGAATTAACAGAGGGGAGTAGCAGACACTGAGCGGTTGGTAAGGTAGATGACCCTGGCATCAGCATTCATGATGACCTCCTGCTCTTTAGCTTCCTTGTTACCCCATCCCATGCTCGCCTCCAGGACTTCTCCTAAGCCTCTCCCATGCTCTGGAATGCTCTACCCCAATCTGTTTGACTATCTCCTACTTTTTCCACTTTCAGAGGATCCCTGAAAACTCCTCTCTTTAGAGAGGCCTATCTGGCACCCACTGAACAACTGTACATTTATTTACTCCATCAGCACATCCCCCACAGTTATTAACTCTTGTATCTCTTGATTCTCCCTCTTAGATTGTAAGCTTTAACGAGCAGGGCCTCTGATTTCTACAGTATTAAAGTTTATTATATTTGTACTGTCTTAACCAAGTTGTAAAGCGCTGCGTAAACTGCTGGCACCATATAAATCCTGTATTATAATAATAATAATGATGGACCGAAGGGAGGATAAAGATAAGCCAATGAGAAGGGAGTTGCAGTAGTTGAGGCAATAGATGACTAGGAAAAGAACTAGGAGCTTTGCGGTGTCATTGGTTATAAAGGGCGGTGTGTATTTGGAAATGTCGCAGAGGTTAAAGCGGAGTTCCGGCCTATTTTGCAACTTTAGTGATTCCTGGAGTGCTCGCTATGCTGATCAACAATTGGGCATTTTAAATTTTTTTCAGGGGTTCCTTACATTATTTTCAGGGCATCTTTGATTGTACTTCCTCCTTCTCCCCCCTCTGTGGCCACGGCCACCGACATCACTTCCGCCTTTGCATTGCATCCTGGGAGCTGTTTGTCATCACTCCCAGGAGGCTGGAATCAGGAAGAACTCCCAGAACACTCCCTGGAATCAGAAAGAAGGAAACAGCAGATTACACTGCGGCTTCAGATGCCCACATCCAAGACAACGTTTTTAACAGTAAGATTTTGACTAAAATCCAATACTATACACCTTGTAAGTATGAGATTAGTGGCTCTGTAAAGGGCGATGGATTAGTATTATAGGGGTATTTTTAGTTAAAAAAGGTATTTGAGCCCGAAACTCGGCTTTAAGGCGGACAGATTTGGACAGTAATTGGACGTGGGGTGGAAAGGACAGATCAGATTCCAGAACTACACCTAGAAGCTTGGCATGCGTGAATGGGCTGATAGCTGTGCCATTGATCTTGACAGAGTGTTCAGAGGAAAGAGCACATGGGGGGAGGAAAAATGATGAGCTTGGTTTTGGATAGATTGAGTTTGAGGAAGTAGTGTGACATCCAGGCTGATATGTCTGTTAGTAAATTAGTGATACGTGAGAAATTCATAAGCACATTCCTGAAAGCAGAGTGGCAATCCCCCTACACCAAGTTGATATGTTTACTAGAAAAGTAAGCAAGAGCAATTTCCCAAAAAGAGCCAATAACAGCGTGTTTTCTTCTTAACACTTTTGTTTCCTGTGTGCCTTGTGTAATCAGGGCAAGAAGATGTAATTGGTGAGCGGAGGCTAAGCCTTCGGCCTGCTGTGCTGCTGACAATTAGGTTAGAGAGCAGCGATCTATAAATTTAAGAGGATTTGGTAGGTCTGCTAATGAAAAAATGTCACACTGCAAGGGGACCCTGTGTGTTATGAAAGCAACTTAATATCATCTGCTAGCGATTTGTACACGCTGATAATCTATTGAGATCTGGAGATGGGGAGGAGGGCATAGTTCAGTGTTTATGAGACTAGTGAAGTGATAGTTGCCATCTGCACAATTCCCACTAATCTGGCTAGTGTCTCTCCGGCAAATGGCTGGATGTGGCGGCTGGGAGGGGACTCATGGCTATTTATTGTTTGTAAAAACAAACAAGGAGGACTTAGTTGTATGCAAGGAATTTATATCGAACAGCTGCAAAAGCAAGCAGTGTGCATGGGGGAGGGAATGATATCTATAGGGGGTAACTCATATTCCAGTTCACAATGTCTCAGGGCCTGTCAGACCACACCATAAGATGAAGTTATCTGTTAGAAAAACCAGGGGCCAGGTGACAATCCCATACAAACAGGAATGTGGCAAAGAACATGCTGCAATGTAAACATACAAACACCTCTCTGCTTTCTTCTCCTGAATGTGAATGGTGTATGCAGTTTAACCACTTTAAGACCGGAAGGATTTACCCCCTTCCTGACCAGGCCCTATTTTACAATTCGGCACTGCGTTAATTTAACGGACAATTGCGCGGTCGTGCGATGATGTACCCAAACGAAATTTACGTCCTTTTTTCTCACAAATAGAGCTTTTTTTTTGGTGGTATTTGATCACCTATGTAATTTTTATTTTTTGCGCTATAAACCAAAAAAGAGCGACAATTCTGAAAAAAAGAAAAAAAAAAAAAAAAAAAACAATATTTTCACTTTCTGCTATATAACATTCCCAAAATGTTTTTTTTTAAAAAAAATCAACATTTTTAACATTTTAGGCCGATATGTTTTCTGCTACATATTTTTGGTAAAAAAAAAATCACAATAAGCGTATTTTGATTGGTTTGCGCAAAAGTTATCACGTCTACCAACTAGGAGAAAGATTTATGTCATTTTTATTGTTTTTTTTTTTTTTTTTTTACTAGTAATGGTGGCGATCTGCAATTTTTAGCGGGACTGCGACATTGCGGCAGACAGATCAGACCGCTAACTGACATTTTTGACACTTTTGGGGGTACCAGTGACATTACTACAGTAATCAGGTGCTAAAAATATGCACTGTTACTGTAATAATGCCATTGGCAGGGAAGGGGTTATACCTGTGGGTGATCAAGGGGTTAAATGTGAGTCTAGTGGAGTGATTCTAACTGTGGGGGGGGGGGGGGGCGTGGCTTCTGAAATGACCATAGAGACGTGATCCTATATAACAAGGTCATATGATCTCTATGATCATCCCAGGGAGAAGAGCGATCGGCTGTGTTTACAACAGCCGACCGTCCTTCTCTCTCAGCGGGGGAACGATCACGGGTGTCAGGCAGCAATCGGAGCCACCTGACACAGGCATCGGCTTGCGTGCGCTCACCCCCTAGACTCCAAAGAGTCTACATGTACGGCGATTTGCCCAGGAGCGGCTGCCTGCCACAGTGTATCTGCGGTGGGCAGTCGTAAAGTGGTTAATGTGACTTTTTTATTCATAAAGAAGAATTTCAGGTGGTGATGTTTTA
The DNA here is from genome assembly GCF_965119305.1 of Pelophylax lessonae. Classification (NCBI taxonomy): domain Eukaryota; kingdom Metazoa; phylum Chordata; class Amphibia; order Anura; family Ranidae; genus Pelophylax; species Pelophylax lessonae. The sequence continues at coordinate 106,187,486 of NC_138777.1, read as the reverse complement.
TACATAAATTGGTCCTGCTTGGGCTAAGATAACTATGCATATACCACACCTAGCCGATGACCCTGGAAGAGACACCACTACTCCAGTGTTCTCCACTTGCTTCTGGGCCCTGTGCCATGCCGCTGCCCTGCTGTACTGTGAATACAGGAGGATGGGTGCTTGGCACGAGTGCCATTCAAAGAATGCTTTGCTATTTCTGATTAAATGCAAAGCATTTCCTGATTGGACCAGGTAGAGATTGTGATGTCACTGGCCTACCCCTCCTCCTGGTCCAATCAGAGGACACTTTGCATTTATTCGGAAAATGCAAAGCATTCTCTGAGTGGTGCCCATACCCAGCGTAACAACAGGTGCACACACCGCTCATGCCCACTAGGAAGGCTCCAAATAGCTGTGGGTGCTCACCTCGGTTCACCACCGCCAAACTTGAAAATACCAACGAAAATGGCTGCACTCCAACCGATATAATGATGTTTCTTTATTGAACCAACGGAGAGTCAATACAGGATACAAAAAGTTAGACGCATTTCACACGTAAAGTCGTGTTTGTTCACCACTACCTGATGAACAAGTACAACTTTACATGTGAAATGCGTCTAACTTTTTGTATCCTGTATTGACTGTACGCTGGTTCAATAAAGAAGCATCATTATATCTGTTGGAGTGCAGCCATTTTAGTTGGTATTTCCCATACCCAGCGGCCAACCTCCTGTGTACAGAAAGCAGCATTGCAGCTGCTCAGCATAGGACCAGTCAGCAAGTGAAGGTCACTGGAGTAACAGTGTCTACTTCAGTGATTTCCAGCTTTTAGGAGGATTGCCCATGTATGGTATATACATAATTACACTGATCCAAGCTGGAGCAATGTAACTACAGTATGTATAACAAATACATACCTGGAACAAATCTTTAATGAGAAAGTTCAGACTAAGGAAAAAAAAAAAGTCAGCATCTACAGGTTAATAAAAACATGGATGAGTGAGTTCTGGGGTGGAGGAACTTTCCTGTCCTGCACATAATCTTGACCTTAACCCAGATAGAACACCTTTGGGATGAATTAGAGCGCAGACTGTGAGCCAGGCCTTCTCTCCAATATCAGTGCCTGACCTCACAAATGTGCTTTTGGAAGAATGGTAAAAAAAATTCCCATAGACACACTGCTAAACCTTGTGGACAGCCTTGCAAGAGGAGTTGAAGCTGTTATAGCTTCAAAGGGTGGGCCAACTCATTATTGAATCCTACGAACTAAGATTGGGATGCCATTAAAGTTCATGTGCAATACTTTTGACAGTACAGTGTATGTGGTGGTGGCTTATTGCTGAACACAAGAGCACTTTTTGAAGACCATTTTATGATCAATAGAATTTGGTTTGCACAATTTGCACAGCACACTTTTTTTGGACAGCATTGCACAAAATAAATGATAGCTGCAAGAAGCACTTGGAGAATGTTTTTCATGAATGGACTTTCTCCTTAAAGCAGCACTATATGGTTTATGCACTATATGGGACAGTATAATTTTCTAATTTAGTATTATTTGGTATAATTTGTGGTTGATGGTTTAAGCGCTGTGATTAAGGACAAAATGAAGACAAAAAATGTAGCTCTCTTGTCCTAAACAGGGGTTACTATGTAAATTTAGTTTTTGGCTGTAGTTAGCTCAGGCTGATTTTTAAATTTTGTTCTGGTCTCTCAGAAGGGCCTGGTGACTCATTTGGAAGATGAACTGAAACTCACAGTGTTGCCGGGTCAGCCTAAGGCCCCTTTCACACATATGGTCCGTTTGTCCGTTTTTCATATATCCGTTGATGAATGAAAAACGGACATCAGTGCATCTCTATGTAAAAACGGATGACAATGGATGATCATCCGTTTTCATCTGCTTCCGTCAATGTCTGTTTTTTGGAACGGATGAATGCCCTATTTTTCATCCGTCAAAAAAACGGATCGGACGAAAAAGGGATGTAAACTGACAAATGGTCCGTTTTTCATCCGTTTTTGCATTGGTAGTGGATGTAAAAAAAACGGATAAAAAATGGATGAAAAACAGATTAAAAAATGTATGAAAAAGGACGAAAAACAAATGAAAAATGGATAAAAAACTGATAAAAAATGGATACATTTTGATGTGACTGAACTGATGAACTGAACGGACCGTATGTGTGAAAGGGGCCTAAAGCATCTGACACTGTGAAGCTAAACACTGATTCTGGCCTGGATCTGGAGAGTCTGTAAGTGATCTGCTACGATATCTGGGACTCCTAACCTAAACCTCCTAAATTGTTCTGCAATAAAACTTTAAAAAAGATAAAAGTGATTGCCCAATATCCTCTCTTATTATGCCACAGACTAAGCCCTGGGGTGAAATGCTAGCCTGCTCCTGCCTCTGTAGGTGCTACCCTGCCTTTGGGGTGTCAGAGGGGTGCTACAAAAAAAGGCTTTAAAATTTCTGTACACTCCGGTATTATGAAATTGAACACTCAGACTGTGTTTATTATGGAAATTTTATTGAGATGTAGATGTTATTTACACATCAGGGCCAATGGCTTTTGCCATAAAGAGTGGAGGCATGGAGAGAACCAAGGAGATAAACAGTAAAAAAAAGTCCTTGCTCAGCAGCATCACAGTCAGCAACTGACAAGAACAAAGGTAACAAAAGTACAAAAAAGATATTAAACAACAAAGCATTTTTACTGGAATGAGGGGGTTATATTAGAGAATCATTTATAACAAAACAAGCAATATTTTATGCTACCTAAAAGTTCTATGACAGTTGGTTCACCTCCACTTGTTTAAATAAACCTCTTGCACAAATCAAATATAAATATTGGTTGAGTAACAAGTAATATTAGTAAATCACTATAGCGTAATATTAGCAGACTGAAATTTGGAATTTGTTCATTTTGTATTGAACAAACAGTAGGGATTCATCTATCTGTGCTGTTGGAGCGTGAATGGAGGAATCTGTTAGAATGGGCAGTAGAGCAGTTAAATGACAGGATTTCACAGCCCATTCACAGAATGCAAAGCATTGTGGGATTGTATTAAGATAAGTTATACTAATGGAGGAGAGAACAGAAGGGGAGAAAAGCACAACTTTTCTGCATAGCCAAGGCACAGCGCCAGTAGACAGATATGTAGCACAAGCAGACAACATCAGGTAATGAAATACACACCATCCATTACTTATAACTAATGTGTATCATGCTATATTCCTCCCAAAATATACTAAACGTTTGCTTAAAACAAACCAGGCCACATCATTCACATCAGATTGTGGCAGATAACTAAAACTGACACCCAGTCTGTGGGTTAAAACCATTTTTATTGCAATCAACCCTTTCACGCAATGTATGCAATGCATGTTTTTTTTTTAATTTTAGGCATACAGATCCTGAAAGCCCCTTCCACACAATTGTTTCATTCAGATATGGATTCGTGATGCGCGCTCGCGGGTCGGGGGAACTTTCACCCGCCGTTCCCACGGTGACCTGATTCGATTCAGAACCGATCAGTAATCAGGTCCAGGCCAATGATTTATGGCCTGGATCTGGTGATCGGTTCAGGCCAATTGTAGAACATCCTGTGCCGGTGTAATGTAAACAAGGGAACAGGAAATTATGCAATCTTTTCCCCTGGAGCCCTTTTCGGTTCCAGCGTAAGAGAAGAAAGCATCACAGTGAGTACACAAGCACTACACTGACACCAGTACACATAGGCACACATTTACCCCCTGATCACCCCCCAAATCACCCTCAGTTAACCCTTTCACTCCATGTCACAGTGTCACTATATACAGTATACAGATAATTTACTGATCACTGTATTAGTGTCACTGGTGACGCCAGTTAGCGCCAGAGGAAGTCCCAGTTAGGTTTAGGGTACCCACCATATATTCCCTAATAAAGGTTTAACCTCTTGATCACCCCCAGTTAACCTCTTCACTGGAAAAGAGAAATGGACAGAGGGCGCACCAGCCTAGTGCATTATTTTTAAAACAATTTATTGTAATAGACATGTATACACATTATACGATATAAAAACGATAAACGATTATGAAACTATTATGAAACACGGGCAATAAGCAATGAGGGACCATCAGGGGTCTCCACTGGGCATCCTCAGCTGCCGCAGGCCGTGGAAGGATGTAGACCTCCAAAAAACCGCTTACGTGTTTCGGGGTGTTCCCCCTTCATCAGAGCTCTGATAATGCGCTAGGCTGGTGCGCCCTCTGTCCATTTCTCTTTTTCAGTATCTTCTTTGGGTTACCACGACCCGTTGAGAGTGGCAGCACAGCCTGAATTTACTACAATTTGACCTGAACCGCATTTTCCGGATACCGGCCGCAAGGCCACCCCTTAAGCGCAGGAGTCATTTGCTCTTTTAAGCTCTTCACTGCCCTGTCACAGTGTCACGATATACAGTATACAAATAAGTTACTAATCACTGTATTATTGTCAAGGGTGGTGCCAGTTAGCTAATTAGCATCAGTGTCAGTCTTAGTATAGTGTCAGGGTCCCACCACATATTTTCTAATAAAATATTACCCGCTGATCGCCCCCCAGTTAACCCTTTCACTCCCTGTCACAATGTCACTAGTAAAGTGTACAGATCTTTATTTCTGATCACTGTATTAGTGTCGCGGGTGACACCAGTTAGTTAGCGTCAGCATCAGCATCAGATAGGGTCAATCCCAGATAGCGTCAGATTTTAACCCTTTGATTGCCAGTAACACTAACACACACACACTATATACCTCCATTACTAGTATAGTGTCTGAATGGATCAATATCTTTGATCTGATCAGAACTATACTAGCGTCCCCAATAGTTTAGTGTTCCCAAAAACCTGGCATTAGCAGGATTAGCCCAGACACCTGCGTTTAGCCCTTCTGCCCAGTCCCCAAGAAGTGCAGTATCAATAGATCACTGTCAGTTCCAATAAACAGCACACAAAACCACAGCATTAGCAGAGTCAGGCCTGATCTCGGCTAGCACGAGCAGTTATTTTTTTGTAGCAGTTCAAACAGTCCTCGACAACCAGGTGCTTTTTTAACCTGTGAGTCACACTAGGTACCTGTAAATATATTGGCCAAAATGTCAAACAAAAGATACACTAGTAAAGAAGCCTACAGGATACTGAGCATGACAGATCCAAGCAATGGGGAGTCCTCACTGTCAGAATCAGGCTCAGTATATAAACCTGTAGAGAGCAGCAGCACCCTGACAGATAGTTCTGTCAGAATAGAGTAGAGGTCCCTGCTAAGGTCAGGCATACTTGACCCCATTCTTCTGTTGCTGAGGTGCAACAACCGCATGATTCTCGTATGCAGCAGAGTGTTGGTACCAGTGCCGCTCAACCAGAACTGGTGAGCACCAGTGGCCTAGTACATCCTGGTCATAGAAAATACAGCACTGCAGTATCACTTGGTGATGTGGCGACTCCCATAAGTGTAGTTCAAGCTGGTACGGTGGCTAGCACAATTAGTGGCCTGCAGCCATTAATCATTTGAACGCAGGACCATAGAGCCCATAGTGCCATTCCTGATGTGCTTGCAAATCCTGATTGGCAGCCCACAGATCCTAAATTTAAAACCTTTCTGGGCCTATCTTTCAACAAGGGCATTATTAAAAAGAGTGAGTTGCGGTCATATTGGTCCACTGACCCAACTCATCATATGCCCGTGTTCTCTGCGGCCATAGCCAGGGCTCGATACAAGCAAATATTGCTGTTCATGCACTTCAGTGACAATGAACTCTGTTGTCCTCGGGGTGACCCTGGATATGACCAGCTCCACAAAATGCAGCCCCTAGTAAACCACTAAGCCTAGCCTTATACAGGACCCTGAAAATCAATCACCGCCTTCAGGATTTCTAAGGGCGTAAATTGCGCATTTCACTTCCTCATTACCTATCACATTTTTGGAGGCCCTAAAATGTCAAGTTAGCACAAACCCCCCGCCCTCCCCCAAATGACCCCATTTTGAAAAGTAGACACTCCAAGCTATTTGGTGAGAGGCATGTTAAGTCTATGGAATATTTTAGATTTTGCCACAAGTTTCGGGAAAATTACATTTTTGGTTTTTTTTTTACAAAAAAGTTGTCACTTAAATGATATATTGCTCCAACATGCCATGGGTATATTTGAAATTACACCCCAAAATACATTCTGCAGCTTCTCCTGAGTATGGGGATAACATGTGTGAGACTTTTTGGCAGTCTAGCCGCGTACAGGATCCCGAAAAGCAATCACCACCTTCAGGCTTTCTAAGGGCATAAATTGTTGATTTCATTCCACACTATTTATCACAGTTTCAGAGGCTATGAAATGCCAAGATAGCACAACCCCACCCCTTTTCGGAAAGTAGACACCCTAAAGTATTTGCTAAGAGGCATGTTGAGTATTTTGCAGCTCTCATTTGTTTTGGAAGATGAAGAAAGAAAAGGAAAACTTTTTTTTTTTTTTCAAATTTCAAATTTCAAAACTTTGTGACAAAAAGTGAGATCTGTAAAATACTCAACATGCCTCTCAGCAAAAAGCTTGGAGTGTGTACTTTCCGTAAAGGAGTCATTTAGGGGGGTTTTGTGCTATCTTGACATTTTATGGCCTCCTAAACTGTGATAGGTGTGATAGTGAGGAGTGAAATCAACAATTTACGCCCTTAGAAAGCCTTAGGCTCCATGTACACGGGACGCTGGAAATGGCCGTTTAGGAGCAGTTGGGCGTTTTTTTCAGAAGCCCCTGAACGCAGCTCCATGTTATCTTATCTGTCCATGTACACATGGTCGTTTACAGTCATTTGCAGGCAGTTGCGCTCAGGGACTTTTTTTAGAACGCAATTATTTGCGTTCGAACGTGTGTTTCCCGGCGTTTCAAACGCAAAAACGCGTCCGAACGCGATGACCTGCGTTTAGCATTCGCGTTTTTCCATTTTAAAGGGGAATCATTTTTTTCACCTCTAGGAACGGTTCTAAACGCAAACGCCCGCAAACGCCCACTAAACGCCCGCTAAACGCGGGTACAAACGCGACCGAACGGACGTTTTGAAACGTCCTAAAAATTCCAGCATTCAAAGGGACTTTTAACAATGTCCCGTGTACATGGAGCCTTAAGGCGGTGATTGGTTTTCGGGGTTCTGTATGCAGCCAGCTAGACTGCCAAAAAGTCTTACACATGTGGTATCTCTGTACTCAGGAGAAGCAGCAAAATATATTTTGGGATCTAAATTCACATATAAAATGGCATGTGTGAGCAATATAGCATTTAGAGCCGGTTCACACTACCACGACCAGAAAGTCACCCCGTGACTTGAAGAGACTTGTTTAGAGACTTGGAAGAGACTTGGAAGAGACTTGTGCACTACTTTGAAGAGACAGGCGACTTTGTCTGTGGGGAATGCCTGGCTAATCTCTTTCTTCTTCCTGGAAAGTCTGATAACAAGTAGCTTCAATTAAGATAAGGAGGCGACTCCCATTGAAGTATATGGGACAGTCGGATCACAGGTCGCCTCAAAGTAGTACAGGACCCTTTTCTGAAGTCGGAGCGACTTCAGTAGTGCCAATAAAGATGGCACTGATTGATTAACATTGCTTTTGTTATGTCAAGCGACCTGGGGCTACACAAGTCGCCTCACAAGTCGTGCTAGTGTGAATGGGCTCTCAGGTGACAACTTTGTGTAAAAAAAAAAACAAAAAACAAAAAAATGTTGTAATTTTCCAGAAACTTGTGGCAAAATATAAAATATTCCATGAACTCAACATGCCTCTCAGCAAATAGCTTGGGGTGTCTACTTTCTAAAATGTGATTACTTGGGGGGATTTGTGCTATCTTGCCATTTCATGGCCTCCGAAACCATGATAGGTAGTGAGGAAGTGAAATTAGCAATTTACACCCTTTGAAATTCTAAAGGCGGTAAATGATTTTCGGGGTCCTGTATAAGGATGGCTCCCAAAGAGTCTCACACATGGGGTATCCCCTACTCAGGAGAAGCAGAAGAATGTATTTTGTGGTATAATACCACATATACCCATGGCATGTGTGAGAAATATATCATTTCAGTGATAACTTTGTGTACAATTATTATTTATTTTTTTGTCTTGTCATTTTCAATCACTTGTGACAAAAAATTAAATATTCAATGGTCTCAACATGCCTCTCAGCAAATTCCTTGGGGATTCTAAAAAGGGGCACTTTTGTCGGGTTTTATACTTCCCTAACATTTTAGCACCTCAAGAAATTAGATAGGCAGTCATAAACTAAAAGCTGCGTAAATTCAAGTAAATGTACCATAGTTTGTAGACGCTATAACTTTTGCGTAAACCAATCAATAAACACTTTTTAATAATTTTTTTTTTTACCTGAGACATGGCTGAATACATTTTGGCCTAAATGTATGACAAAAATTGAGTTTATTGGATTATTTTTATAACAAAAATTAGAAAATATCATTTTTTTTAAAAATAATTTCGATCTTTTTTCATTTATATTGCAAAAAAATAAAAATCCCATAGGTGATCAAATACAACCAAAATAAAGCTCTATTTGTGGTGAAAAAAGGACGCAAATTTTGTTTGGGTACAGCATTGCATGACGGCGCAATTACCAGTTAAAGCAGCGCAGTGCGAAATTGCAAAAAGCGCTTTGGTCAGGATGGGGGTAAATCCTTCCAGAGCTGAATTGTTAAAGTATAACTAAAGACAAAACTTGTTTTTATGTTTGGATAGAGTGGAGAGGGAATAGAACCCCTGTCAGTTTTTTATTGCTGTCTGTGCTGCCGTTAAGGAGATTCACCCTCTTTTTTTGTCCTGGTACATTATCATTGAAAATGAAAATAAAAGATAATCCCACATTTTGGGTTGTCCCCAGAAAAGTGATAGAGGGGAAATCTTCCAATGGGTACACTAGTTCTGGTGACCTGGAGGTCCCCAAGGGATTCCTTTAATTTGCAGAGTTTTCCTCTCCCTTCTTGTTTTGCTATGGGAAAGAGAGTGAAGGGAAATCTCCGAAATGGGATACAGATGGCGGATTTTTTTTTTTTCACAGGGGTTATAACCCTCCCTTGCTCTATCCAAAATGTAAAAAAAAAAAGTTTTGCCTATAGTTCTACTTTAACCTATGTATAGAAACAGAAGCACCACTCCAGGTGAAGCCCCACAAGAGTGCTGATCCAAAGGTAGTAGTGTTGTAAGCTCAGTTTATAACTCAAGGAATATAAAAAAGATCTGGATCCCCAAGGATGTGAAGCTGTCCAGATCTCCTTCATATTCCTTTAGTCAATGGACAGGCGGATGTAAACGGATATGTATTCACTTACACATGAGTACCTCAGCATCCGTCTAAGTCTATAAAAAATAAAAAAGGAAAAGACTTATGTCCTTTTCCATTTTTTTAGACCTAAACATGACAGATCAAAGGTGCATCCGTTTACATCCAGGCCTAACATGGGTCAGTTTTGGTCCAGTTTCAGGCTGCAGGAGGAATCTGAATGGACATGCCACAAAAGTGACATCCATTCCATTCTGCTACTATTCAGCTGAGAATCTATTCATAGATCCCCTGTCAACTGAAATGGACATCGTCCATGGGAATGCACCCTTTAATGTGAAAATGTAAATAAAGGATTGTTGCAAAAATAATGTAGATGATTTGTACAAAATAGGCCACATCTTTCTGTATACATTTAAATGTTAGGTTGTGACTGTTATGTTTGCAAGTGATCATTAATATCACTTTGGCTGCATGCTACCAGGCTGTGAAGAACAAACAAAGCAAGATCCATGCACCACTGTCTTCATCCATTTTACTGAGCAGATACATAACAGGACACAATGAACATGTCATTTTGAAACCAGGCCAGCAATTCTTTTGGCACTGGATAGTTTAATGGCAGCTTACCAGCTGCAAGGAGTTTTAAAGACATTTCTTCTTATTTAGTGCTTAGCAGGCAGATTTCTTTTAAACACAACTTCAGGGAAATCCCATTTTTTTCACCAGGATCTTTTTCCTTTTAGTGTTAAGTCATCGGTTTCCAAAACGATTTAACTGCCTATCATTGTGCTTTTAGTTGGGATTTTTCAATAGAAAAGAAGGCTTGTGGATATGTAAGGGAAACCTATGCTGAACGTATATAAGTGTATATATGAAAGTAAGGTTTGTACTTTCTGATTGATTCCTTCTGAAAATACTAGTTACCTGACTAGAAGAAGTCTGAACTTTACCTACTTTATGACATCCTTTAAATGATTCTTTTATATAGTTATATGTATCTCTAGCCAAAATGTTTTCTTTTATTGTTGGATAGAGGTAGGAACTTGAAGGGCTAGAGTCTCAGAAATGTTTACTGTCTGTGTCAGGGGCCGATCCAGAGTGTAGTCTCGGGAGGGGCACTGCCAGAAAATATGTTGTTGCTTACAGAACTGATCACTTTGTCTGACTTTGTCTACCTTAAAGAAGATCTTCATTAAAACCTTCAACTGTTGGTTGGGACAATAAACACTTTGGTCAGGGCTATGTAATGCACAACATACTATGTAGAGTGCAGGGGTCAGGAGGAGTAAGTAACATATAAAACATCATAATGTATAGAGTACAGGGGCCATTAGTAAAACTCGCCATGTGTTTTTCATTTAGCCAGACGGCTAAACAAAATAAACTGAATACTATTCCCCATCCACACATTCAAGGTGAATGGGGAAATCCTCCCTGTTGTGTCTTTATATTCTGACAGCAGGATTCCCCCACTGTCAGAATACACTGATCAGCATTGCAGTCACTGGCTGCATGTGCTGACCGAATACTGCAGGACTGTTTCTCAGAAGCCAGTATATCAGACAAAACAACATATAGAGTGCTGCAGTCAAGACAAGCCCCCTTGTTTACATGAATGTCCCCCCTTACATCATAAATTCCCATCCTCCTCTTTATCAGAGTCCCCTCCTTATGTCAAAGACCCCTCCCCCTTATGTCTCCAGAGTCATCCCCCCTTACATCAGGGTCCCCAGTGTCACCCTCCACCCTTAGTCCAGGGTCTCCAGAGACACCCCCTTTACAATAAGGTCCCCTGAGCCATCCCCCCTTACATTAGGTTCTCCAGAACCACCCTCCCATGCATCAGGGTCCCCAGAGCCCTCTCTTTATTACATCAGGCTCCCCTGAGCCACCCCTTTACATCAGGGTCCCCAGAGCCTCCCTCATTACATCAGGGTCTCTAGAGCCCTACTCCTTACATGAAGGTCCCTAGAGCCCCCCTCCTTACATCAGGGTCCCCAGAGTTTCTCCTTGTTACACCAGGGTCCTTTGAGAGCCCCTCTCCTTACATCAGGGACCCCAGAGTCCCCCACCTTACATCAGGGTCCCAAGAGCCCTCCTTTTACATTAGGGTCCCAAGAGAACACCCCTTACATCAGGGTCCCCCAGAGAGCCCCCCACTTGCATATGGGTCCCTATAGCCCCCCTCTTTACACCAGGGTCTCCAGAGTTCCCCCTCTTACATCAGGATCCCCAGAGAGCCCCCCACTGAAATCAGGGTCCCCAGAGAGCCCCTCCTCCTTACATCAGGGTCCACAGAGAGCCACCCTCACATTAGGGTCCCCAGGGAATCCCCCTACATCAGGGTCCCAGAGAGCCCCCCTTACATCAGAGTCCCCAGAGAGCCCCCCTCACATCAAGGTCCCCAGAGAGCCTCCCCCTTAGATCAGAGTCCCCAGAGAGCCCCCCTCACATCAGGGTCCCCAGAGAGCCCCCCTCCTTACATTAGGGTCCCCAGAGAGTCCCCCTCCTTACATCAGGGTCCCCAGAAAGCCCCCTCCTAACATCAGGGTCCCCAGAAAGCCCCCCTCCCATCACATCCGGGTCCCCAGAGTACCCCCTCACATCAGGGTCCCCAGAGAGCACCCCCCTTACATCAGGGTCCCCAGAGAGCACCCCCCTTACATCCGGGTCCCCAGTGAGCCCCCCTCACATCAGGGTTCCCAGAGAGCCCCCCTCACATCAGGGTTCCCAGAGAGCCCCCTCGCACACCAGGGTCCCCAGAGAGCCCCCTCTCACACCAGGGTCCCCAGACAGACCCCCTCACATCAGGGCCCCCAGAGAGCCCCCCCTTACATCAGGGTTCCCAGAGATCCCCCCCTTAGATTAGGATCCTTCAGAGAGCCCCTCTCACATCAGGGTCCCCAGTGAGCCCCCCAACATCAGGGTCCCCAGTGAGCCCCCTTCTTACATCAGGGCCCCCAGAGAGCCCCCCCTTACATCAGGGTCCCCAGAGAGCCCCCCGTACATCAGGGTCCCCAGAGAGCCCCCTCCTTACATAAGGGTCCCCAGAGGGAGCACCCTCCTTACATCAGGGTCCCCAGAGAGCCCCCCTCACATCAGGGTCCCCAGAGAGCCCCCCCCCCCTCACATCAGGGTCCCCAGAGAGCCCTCCCTCACATCAGGGTCCCCACAGAGCCCCCCTGCCCCTCACATCAGAGTCCCCAGAGCTGCTCCTCCTCTAACATTAAATATGAGCCTCCAGAAGTTCCTTACCTTATAAAAATTCATAATGTGTAAAGCATGGGAATGGCAAGGCACTGTCAGCAGCCAGGTCCAAAGAAGGAAGTTCCACACACTAGAAGCAGAGTCAGACAAACAATGTGGTTGGTTGGTTGGTTGATTGGTTGGTTGATAGCAACCAACCACTGTTAGCTGTAGGAGTAAGCTGGGAGGTGTGACTGTCCATTTTCATCCGATCTCCGCAAAGAGGAGAGCGGGATTCTGACAGGTCCGTCTCTGCACAGTGAGCAGAGACAGACCTGTCATCCGCCTGCTCAGCGGGGATCAACGGAGCGATCGCAGCTGAGCTAGCAGAGTCCGCTGAGCGGATCCACCTCATGTGAAAGGGGCTTTAGTGTCTTTTTTTGTGTGTGTTCAGTAAAAACAGGTGTGGTAGCATTGTGTCGTGTTAAAAATTAGGCCTCATGTCACTTTCATGAGGATTCAACTCTTGTCAGCTGCCTTTATTATTTCCATGGTAATGCGCCATAACATCACTTTAACCACACCTATAGCATTTATGGCGAGTTAGTGAAGCATTTGAAAAGTGTTAGTTGGACACTTTGGGAGAGGCAGTGGAGGTTCCTGAATGCTCTGGAAAATAATAGAAAACTAGGATAGAGCAGCTCCAGCCACTTTCTGTTTGTACAGGACAGCTGTGTGGTAAAACCATTTGCTTTTGTGTGCAGGCAAAAGTATCAAGCCAGCAAGCAATACTGACAGTGGCAGGCAGGAGCAGGGGCATTGAGAATTATGGCCAGTGGCAAAGCTTTTTGTGTTGGACCAAGCTAACCCTTGTCAAAGAAATCAAAGTATACAAATCCATCTCGTAGAGAATTCACAAAAAAATGGCTGCTATCACACCACAACCTAACTACACCTCAAGGCAGACAATTTAGTTGACATTACTTCCCCATTAAGTACTTTCCCTTAGACAAACAGCACTTTTATGGGCATTTAACCACTAGCTGTCCCGCCCACAGTAATTATACTATGGAAGGCACAGCCAGGCACAATCACGTACCTGTACATTGCCGACTGATGGGCATGCCTGCTGTCCACCAAGACATAGCAGATTGCAGCTGATTGCCACTTTGAACTTTGGGGTATCATGTGCTTGCTATGCGATCACTTGATCGCAATGTAAACACTATGAATGGGTTTCATTTATAACAGCTGTGCTTAGTATTGTGATGCTGTGATTAGCCCACAGCTATCACCTGGTACCTGGGATAATCACAGCACCCTGTAACATGTGATAGCTGTAGGCCAATCATAACACAAAATTGAAAATAGTACTCACAGCTGTTATGAACTAAACCCATTCATGACAGTTCAAAACATTACAAACAAATAGTAAAAAAAAAAATGTTAAGAAAAATGTGATAACATTTTTTTTTTTTTTTAACATGCTGTCACCAGTCAGTATCCCTGATCATAACCACCTCAGACATATGATAACACTGTACTACACTGGTGACAGTATGTAAAAAAAAATGGCATAAAAACCCAAAGTCTATTTACGTTCTTCATTTTTCAAAAAATTTACAAAAAACCCATCATAAATTCAAAATACTCGCCATGCCTCTTACTAAATACCTCACACTATCTACTTTTCATAAAGGGTGTTTTTTGGGGGTATTCATACTGTCCTGGCATTTAAAAGGCCTCAAGAAAGGAGATAGGCCATCAGTACATCAGAATACATTTTGCCCTAAATTTATGAAGAAAATAGATTTTGTTGGATATGTTTTATACCAGAAAGTAGAAAAAATCTAGTGGTGATCAAATACCACCAAAAGAAAGCTCTATTTGTGTGAAAAAGGGATACAAATTTAATTTGCATTCAATGTTGCATGACTGAGCCATTGCCAAATAAAGTAGCACAGTGCTGAATAGCAAAAAATGACCTGGTCATAAAGACGGTAAAACCTTCCAGAGGTCAGGTGGTTAACAAGCATTCTTGATGCTCTTTCAACACTCCAAAAACATAACAAAAACACGTCATAAATGCTATAGGCATGTTAATGAGCATTGCTTCGTTCTTCATAATCAACACAAGTGTGAAATAGCCCTTAGAGTCCATTTACACCTCTATAGTACAGTGCATTGCAGGAACATGTTAGTTATGTTATCACATTGAGGTGGCATTTATTGTCAATGGCATCCAAACACATGGCTGCTGAGAAGCATAGGTTCATTTATGACCAACTAATAAACCTATACCTTGCTCCCCAAAAAGACACAGAAGCTGATTAAGTTGGAAATAGGGAAAGGCAACAGCTTTGTTGAACTTTGCAAAAGTAACAACTTTCCAAATATACCAAACAACAATGCCAGCCACAGTTATACCGTGAGCACCCGTAAAACATAAACTCCCATAGTCTAAGAGGCCTGTCCTTACCATCAGTGCCAGACAGGCATTAGACTGACCCCAGAATTTACCAAACAACAATGCCAGTTACAGTTATACTGTGAGCACCCATAAAACATAAACTAACATAGTTTAAGAGGCCTGTCCTTACCATCAGTGCCAGACAGGCATTAGACTGGCCCCAGAATTTACCTTGAGGGCATAGCCCATAAAGCAACATCAATTGCTGGCAAGGTCAAAACTGCCAATAAAACTGTGACAAACCATCACAACGGGTGGTGGGCATCTCTTGTGACAGCGGAATCTCCTCAGAGCAGTTGGACATGCCACAGCATAGCCTTTTCTTAGAGTTTAGGCTCCACCTATTCACCTCAGGTCTTTATAGCAAGTCATAAGGGAGCTACTTACCTTTCCTTTTAGGTTCACACCCACAGTGATGGCATGCTTCCAGCAGTCAAGGCTCCTTTTCCCTAAAGGAGGTTAAATGGGCCTTCATTACCTCCAAGCACCCCAGATGAACATGTCCTGCAGTGGACCCTCATAGGTTGGTAACTCATGCTAAATCAGAAAAAATGGTGCATGTTAGCTTTTTTTGTCTGTGTTGGTCCATTTGCAGGCCTTCCATTTGAACGGATTGCTTTAACACAATGCATATGAAAACATGACAATACCCAATACCATGTGTGTGTTAACACAATACACTTGAATGGACAGGTGTAAATTAATTCTTAATACTCACATATAACATACTCATAATAACATGATCCTACAATTTGACCAAATAACTATTTTCAGTCAACTATACTGTATACTGCTGCTTACCACTCCATTAGCTTTTATAGCAGGGGTGGGGAACCTATGCCCCGGGGGCCGGATGCGGCCCTCAAAGTCATTTGATCCAGCCCCCCGTGCAGCTGAGTCTGTGTCTCTCAGCTGATCTGTCAGAATGGAGCCGATGCTTCCTGTATAGTTCTGGCTCCGTTCTGACAGTCTGAGTGAGTCACAGGCGGAGTGATATCAAATGCACTCCGCCTGAAAACAATACAGCAAACATCGCCTCTTCCTCCAGTGCGGCGCTGCTGCTAACCAGCATTTCTCGCCAGTAGCACACACAGCAGTACCAGCCAGAACCAGCAGTACCAGCCAGAGCCAGCAGTACCAGCCATAGCCAGCAGTACTCACAGCAGTACCACTCAGAACCAGTAGTACCAGCCAGAACCAGCAGTACCCACAGCACAGTACCAGCCAGCAGTACCTACAGCACAGTACCAGCCTGAGTCAGCAGTACCCACAGCAGTACCAGCCTGAGCCAGCAGTACTAGCCAGCAGTACCTACAGCACAGCACCAGCCTGAGTCAGCAGTACCCACAACAGTACCAGCCTGAGCCAGCAGTACCCACAGCACAGTGCAAGCCAGCAGTACCAGCCTAAGCCAGCAGTACCAGCCAGCTGTACCCACCAGCAGTACCAGCCAGCTGTGCCCACCAGCAGTACCAGCCAGCTGTACCCACCAGCAGTACCCGCCAGCAGTTCTTTTCAAAACTTACCATCACAAAGAGTCGACTGCGCTCCAGACTGACCGACGCAAACCTGGAAAACCAGTTGCGAGTAGCAACATCACCAATACCAGCTAACATCACACACCTCACCAAAGAGAAGCAGTTGCAGCCATCACATTAGGGGTGAGTTAATTAAATGTTTAAACCAAATCTAACAGGCTAATTTTTAAGTTGATAATTTTGTACGGCCCCTGAATGATTTTATAAATACCCAAATGGCCCTCGGCAGAAAAAAAGTTCCCCACCCCTGTTTTAAAGGATAAGTTCACCAGTTTTTAGGGTAGAATATGTAACATGGTCCCAATGCTGCAGCAGCTCTCAGCTGCCCTTTCTCCCTGTGACAGCACTATGGGGAGAAGTTTCCCGTACTAGCTGTCACTTCATGTAGATCTACGTAAGCTGCAAGAAGTGGTTGTACTGGGGTGATGCCTGCAGCTAGAGGCATCATCCCAGTACCATTTTTTAGAGCCGGCGGTCGGCTTTCAGGTGGTAATGGCCGATGCTGCTCGGGAGCCGCTCAGTCGTTACCCAAGCAAGCGGGAGGGGATGCCCCCCTCCCGCCGCCTTTCGCGGCTCTGCCTGGGTCTCCCGTCCCACCGGAAGACCCGAGCAACCAGCCGTGAGCTCGTGCACGAAAGAAAGCGTACACAAAGTCGCGCCCCGCAAATGAAAATGCTATTCAAACCACACATGTGAGGTATCGCCACGATCGCCAAAGCGAGAGCAATAATTAAAAAAAAAAGAGATACTCTGTAACTTTAAACTGGTAACTGGTAAACATTTTTAAAGCATCGCTTATGGAAATTTTTATTGATCGTAGTTTGTCGCCATTCCTCGGGTGTGCGCAATTTTAAACTGTAGCATGTTGGGTATCTATTTACTCAGTGTGACATCATCTTTCACAATATACAAAAAAAATGGGCTAACTTTACTGTTTAGTTTTTTAAATGCAGTGTAATGTATTTCTTCCAAAAAAAAAGTGGCTTTTGAAAGACCGCTGCAAAAATACCATGTGACAAAAAATATTACAACAACCGCCATTTTATTCTAATTCTAGTCTTTTCTAATATATATATATATGTATATATATATATATATATATATATATATATATATGATGTTTGAGGGTTCTAAGTAATTTTCAAGCAAAAAATACAGATTTTTAACTTGTAAACAATATTTGTCAGAAATGGGCTTGGTCCAGAAGGGGTTAAGGCATAAACTACTGTAGCACCCTACAGGTAGGTGATAGGTAAATGTATAGTGGGCTTTATCTGTCTAACAGCAGGGCCATGATTTCTTTTAGTAGGGTGTCATGGTTTCCAGGTGTGTCTGCTGAAGGGGGAGTCTCCCCACTGGCTCTGTGAGAGGCTTCTCATAGGACAGTGGAGGAAACCCAATCAGGGATACATTCAGGCTTGTAACTACCCCAGAAGGCAGATTCTGCCGCAAAGGATTCTGGGAGTGGGTATAAGTTTGAGGGAAAGCATGACTCATTGTCTTTGGTGGGAAGCAGAGTCCCAGGAGGGAGAGTATGGCTGACTCTCCTGTCTAAGGAAGCGGATATCTCGGGGTGTCGTCTGAGAATCCAGAGAGTGCTGAGTTGAGGGGAACCGGTGTGCCGAGAACCAGCGGAAAGCGAGAGGGGTCCAGTCCCAGGAAAGCCTAAACAGGTCGTGAGTACTGAGGATTGCCCCTGGGAGTCTGCCTGAAGTGTTAGAGCAGACCACTCCGGAAGAGATTTTGGGATCCAGTGTCAGCTAGCTGTAAAGGGGGTACCTAGGTTGAAGACCCTGAAGTGACAGAGGGGGTACATAGTCAGTGGACCCTGAAAAGCTAAAAATGTAAAGGGGGCACCTGCAGTTTGGGGCCTGAATTGTACAGAGTACCAGTTGTGAGTTGCAGCCATACAGGAATTCACAACAAGCTTCCTCAAGCCAGTGCAAGGCTGGAGGGAGTAGTCAGTTACTTTGCAGTGCCGCAGTGTCAGTAGTTCAATACTCCACAGTCCTGGATCTTCTGGACTTGAAGTTGAGGATTCAGCACTTCTTTCAAGTTACAGTGTGTTCTAAGCGTCAGTGAGTGTTGGCTAGTGTCGGCTGGCATCAAGGCAGCGTTAACAGACACTTTTCTGGATAAAGTTCCAAGTTGTACTTAGTTGAGCCTAAAGGAGAATCCCACTCATTCCCTTCTCCCATCCCCTAAAACTACAATAAAACAACCAAACAAAGATGCCGGACTTGTCATTGTGTCAGTTCTCACACCCATGGCCATAGCTCACATGGGCTGGAGAGGTAACCGGTATCAATAGCAGACCCACCTCAGGCCACAGGCCTGGAAACCTTGCTACACTACCATATGCTAAATACAGTACTTTACTTCTCTTACCCACTTCTACTTTCTATGTAAGCTTGTAAGGGAGGGCTCTCTCACTTATTGTATTTTGTTTATATTGTAAATATTTTGCTAAGCAGATGTTCGCAATTTTCAATAACTTTTTTAAATTATATTTGTATTCTATATTTTTTATTCTAATGGAATGTGAGAAATGACAAGAAGAATATGTTGGCATGAAGTAAAATAAGTGGTCTAGTGGTTAGCACATTCACCTAGCAGCAAGAGGGTCACTGGTTCGAATCCCAACCACGACACTACCTGCCTGGAGTTTGTATGTTCTCCCTGTGCCTGCGTGGGTTTCCTCCGGGCACTCCGGTTTCCTCCCACACTCCAAAGACATGCTGGTAGGTTAATTGGATCCTGTATAAAAAAAAAAAAATTGGCCCTACTGTGTATGTATGTGAGTTAGGGACCTTAGATTGTAAGCTCCTTGAGGGCAGGGACTGATGTGAATGTGCAATGTATATGTAAAGCACTGCCTAAATTGACAGTGCTATATAAGTACCTGAAATAAATAAAAAAAATAAAATAAATGAATAAAATTGATAAAATTATTTATAAAACTACATGCATGCCATGTAAGTACACAAAAAAGGTTTAAAAAGCAATTTACCTGACTCTGCAAATGCCTCTTTAATATTAACTAGGCCGACTAACCAAAAGCATGATTAACTAAAAGTGGAGAAAAGAAAATGAAAACAAAACTGAGGTTGTTGCCAATAGTCCCCAATCCAGTCTCACATTTCATTTTATTTAAAAAAAAAATCAAGAATTTAGCAGCAACTTCAATTCTGTGTTTATTTATTTAATACAATTGTAATAAATGAGCCCATGTTTCTGCCTAAAAAGTTAAAAAACTAAAAACGATAAGATCATCAACAAAGACAACCATTACCTTTCACTTTAACTGCTTACTTATGTATGAGCTGACCCCTTGGGGTTAACTAGCAATTGTTGTTGCTGTAAATCATAACTGTGAAAAGTAGGAGGGCATAGAAGGGCTTTGGGAAAATGTAGATGAATTTCAGTCTGCTCCGTTACAGTGAGGGGACACATTTATTCTGGCATAAACTTGCTTGAACGAACACCAAGGAAAATAGCAGAAAGTTAACAGCGGATGGAAAGGAAAGGTTCACTCCAACGCAGTGCAAAATTTTGTGGTTTAGATATAAAGTTCTAACATCTGTCTATTGTAAGGCAATAAAACCAATACGTGTACATGTGAGATTAGTTGCTGAAATTCAATAAAATGTATAATATGACAGTAACTGATTGCCTTACAGATTGTTTGTCTGTATCAGAAATTAGCAGAATAGTGAATGTAAAAATGTTAGTTTCCAGTTCTTGCCTGCAAATATGGCTTGCCTTCAAAGAATAAGTAAAACCAAAAACAAATATACAGTACAGTACATAAAAGCACCATCAGTAGTATTTGCACAAGTGTGAAAATGTTCTCGTACCAACATGGAGCATGAATATTTATAGCTGTTTTTAGTTTTTCTATAGAATTGAAGGTATTGTACATCCACTATTTCTCCTGACTAGTAATAAGTGAATGTGTCTGGGTTCAGTTCATAGCAGTGGCGGCCCTTCCATTGGGGGCGCAGGGGCGCCGCCCCCCCCTATCCATGCGTCTGACCCGTTAAACTACATGCAGGGCGCCGGACGCATGGATTCCATTGTTTTTTTTTGTTTTTTAAGCACCTGAATAGAGCCAGAGGCTCTAATAGGCTTAAAAAAAAGGCAGGCTCGGGGCACAGAGCACTGCGCCCTGAGCCCACCCAGTTGTGTGACAATAGCAAATGAATATTCGCTATTGCCACACTGATTCACCTCCCGGGCCAATCAGGAAGCAGAAACCTGAAGGAGAAGGCATGTTATTGGCCAAGAAGGGGGGAGGAGACAGCCACTGAGAAGGGACATGAACAAGCCTGAGGGGGAAGCCACCGCCTGTTATTCTGGAGGAACAAGGTAAGTAAACTGGCGGGCTGGCAAGGGGGAGAGATGTGGGGGTGCAGGCTGGAGTGATATGGGGGGCAGGTCCGTCTGCCACCCTCCCCCCCCCCCGACTGATGGAGCACCAGCGGCCACTGGTTCATGGGGCATACATCAAAGCCATTTAAAATTCTAAAAACTGAAAACCTAAATTTGAATTGCATTGCAATCTATAAAGAGGTGAATCTTTCAAATAAATTTTGGCCATTTTCCATTATATTATGCAAGGGATTGTCAAACAAAGGTAATAGGGAGCTGGACACTGACATGGGGACGTTTAGCAATGGCATACAATTTAAAAACATACAGTACAGTGGGGAAAAGGTCCTTATTTTTCTGAAAGTTCAAGAGTGACATGGAAAAAATGCCAAATCTTTAACTTAGAAGCCTGGGAGATGCCTTTACCTGTGATGTTTCAGAACAGAATGATTCTCACAGTAAAACATTGAGACACTATATTCTGACATCACATATTTTGCATGTTTATTAGATTTTTTTACTTTCATTTTTTTCCTTGAATAAATACAGTAAAGAGTAGCCACAACAGATCTAAAACCTAAAGAAAGTGTATGTTTTAATAAATAAAGCTAAAGCCTTCAACTTTGTACACATTGGCCAGTAGTACAACAGTTTAATATAATAGTTTGTGGGCTTTTTTTTTTTTTTTTTGTTGGACTGTACCACACTACATTGCCATAAAGATTCAATAAAATGTCAAAACAGAGTGCACATAAACATTTTAAAGCCACAGCCTGCATTCCTCTGAACCCCCTCCCATCCCTGTATCCCTGATTATTTCCCAAATATTAAAAATATAGATTTTCAGTATGTCTTAGATAGAAACTGGCATGTATGTGAATAAGCAGGAAAAAGAACAAATTTCTTTTAGAATGTCCCTATTGCATCCTTAAGGGTGGCCATTTTTTTTTTTTGGGCCTGCTAATGTGCTCATTTCCTTTTCCTCCTATTTAAGGCTCCATTCAAACTTGAGCGTATCATTTTCAGGTGTTTTTTTGGGCTTTTTTACAGGCATTTTTATGGCTTTTTAGGTGTTTTTTCTGGCTTTTTTCAGGCGTATTTTGCAGGTGTTTGGAGGCAGGCATTGACATCTAACAAAAATGCTTATAATCTGCCACAAAATAAGCTCATGAACTTTTTTGAGCTTCAGGCATTTTGCTTCTGGTAACAAAACACTCAAATGTAAACAAGGGCCATTGATATTAATTGGATTTTGCTTGTTGGACATTTTGGGACTTCAGAGATGAGCGTTTTATGAGCTGAAATACGCTCAGGTGTGAACAGGGCCTAAGGGTGTATTGTAGCCTTGTTTTTATTAGGCCAAGTTGTTTAAATAATCTAATGGAAAGCTCCTGGCCCTTTTTCTCCTTCTCCTTTTCCTCCTCCTCAAGGGTGCAAAGCAGCCAATTCGTTTTGGACCTGCTACTTTTCTCTTTTTTCTTCTCCTCCTTAAGGGTGCATAGCAGTCATTTTTTCACTGTGCTGTTTATGTGCCCTTTTCTTCTTCCTCCCCAAGGATGCAGAGCAGCCAGGTTTTTAATGTGCCTTCCATGTGTCCCTTTTTACTCCTTCTCTTCCTCAAGAGTGCAGAGTAAGTACTTTTTTAATTTGCTGCTCATGTGGCAGTTCCCCTTTTCTTTTCTATAGTTAATGCAATCAACTATCTGAGAAGTTATTTTTTTATGCTAGTTCTAGGGCTGGTCCACATACCTCTGCAGTGTTGCTGCAGAAGTGAAAGAAAAAAACTTCCTCAAATCACACCTATGTCCAGCATCTTCATCCCAGCTTTCATGGCCAGGGGTCAGACTCAGACACCACTGCCAGTAGCTATAGCAGTAGAGAGGCTCCTACTGACCATCATGATGGCCCAGAAAGCCATATGCCAGCCATCATTACATTGTAAAGAAGGTTGACCATGCCATGCACCAGCATGTGGAATGCCGTAAAGCAGCAGCAGGCAAAGGAAAAATACAAAGGGCAAGAGGGCTGGGATGCTGATGGTGAGAAGGATTGTTGATGTGCTAGTAGTAAGGAGGATGAGACGGGTTGGGGTGCTGGTGGGAAAGGATGATTGGCAGTGTTAGGAGTGAGGGGGAGGACATTTTCTGTGGGGCTTCAAAGAGGAACTTTCACCAATCTCCAATATAAGGGGAAAATCTAGGAGACCATCTGCTACCATGCCACCATCCAAGAGTAGGCCCAAATGATCCACTCTGAGGATATGGTGCAAATTTACTCTATGAAAAATGTCTCCAATATCTAATACATTGTGGCTGCATTATTTGTTTCTTTTTAAGCTTTTATGCTTTATTTTCATCTGGGAATCCTGTCAGTTACACAACTTCTGTCCTACAACACGTACTCACCACACTGTATCTGTGAAGGAGCAGCATTGCTATCCTAGGACAGGTACTATAGCAGGACTACAGAACACCATCCCTTTCCATATTCCCTTCCAAATAACAAGGTGGGGAGGAAAAAAACAGGAACACTGAGATCTGATAGCAATCACCAGAGCAAGAAATAAGAGGGGGGTTGCCAGTTCACAAGGTTTCTGGCAGGATACACAGTTCTTTTTGCTCTTATCAAACAGATGTAAAAAAAGTGCAGTATATTTACCAGGCCAAAATATGGTGAAAAAGTTCATTTTTGGGGTTTTACATTAACCAGCAACTACAATTAAAAAAAAAAAAAACTCCAGGTAATAATTTCCTGTGCACTTTTCTCTTGCGCATATTGACCGCTAAAATGTATTTTTTAGTTAATGTTATCTTAGTGTTTCTTTCCCAGCCCACCCAAGCTCCCCTAAACTCTAGCACGAGTACCTGACATGATAATAAGACAGCATCAAGCAATGCAATAATGCCTTACAGTGTTGGTACCCCTTCTCCCAGTCTAGTTTTTGTGAAGCATGTAAATATGAGAAGTTAAAGTGTATGCATAGCCAAAACCTTTTCCTTTAGTTTTGGATAGAAGGGAAAAATAAGAACCACCATGAACTATTTATGTACTTGCTAGGTACAGTATATTCACCTTCCCTACCTGTCCTGGTGATCATTGTCCCTGAGACAGAAAGTGAAGGGAAGAGAAATCCAATATTTAGGAGTTGTCTCCAAAAGAAAGATGACCATAAAGAAGAAGTCCACTCTACCCCTAAAATCACTGCATCTACAGACATCTAGAATCTAACACTAACCTATCTAGACCTGTAAAGAAGAAATCAGTATACATACCTTCTTTAAAGCCGATCTGACCCGATCCTACATTGAGCTGTCAGCCACGGCTTTGCTGTGGAGGCAGGTGCAGAGGTTACAACAGACAACGGAAGCCCCATAGTAAGTTTATGGGTGATGTCACTCCCCATTCATTTCACAGCAGTTGTCAGCTGTGTCCTCTGCAGAACTTCCGCCGCTGGAGACCGGATCGGCTTCAAAAATGGTATGTACAGTATCTCATAAAAGTGAGTACACCCCTCACATTTTTGTAAATATTTTATTATATCTTTTCATGTGACAACACTGAAGAAATGACACTTTGCTACAATGTAAAGTAGTGAGTGTAAAGCTTGTATAAAAGTGTAAATTTCATGTTCCCTCAAAATGACTCAACACACAGCCATTCATTTCTAAACTGCTGGCAACAAAAGTGAGTACACCTCTATGGAAATGTCCATATTTTGTGTGGCCACCATTATTTTCCAGCACTGCCTTAACCCTCTTGGGCATGGAGTACACCAGAGCTTCACAGGTTGCCACTGGAGTCCTCTTCCACTCCGTGAGGACATCATGGAGCTGGTGGATGTTAGAGACCTTGCGCTCCTCCACCTTCCATTTGAGGATGCTCCACAGATGCTCAATAAGGTTTAGGTCTGGTGACATGCTTGACCAGTCCATCACCTTTACCCTCAGCTATTTTTAGCAAGGCAGTGGTCGTATTGGAGGTGTGTTTGGGGTCATTATCATGTTGGAATACTGCCATGCGGCCCAGTCTCCGAAGGAAGGGGATCATGCTCTGCTTCAGTATGTCACAGTACATGTTGGCATTCATGGTCCTCTCGATGGACTGTAGCTCCCCAGTTCTGGCATCACTCATGCAGCTCCAGACCATGACACTCCCACCACCATGCTTGACTGTAGGCAAGACAAACTTGTCTTTGCACTCCTCACCTGGTTGCCGCCATACACCCTTGACACCATCTGAACCAAATAGGTTTATCTTGGTCTCCTCAGACAACAGGACATTGTTCCAGTAATCCATGTCCTTAGTCTGCTTGTCTTCAGCAAACTGTTTGCGGGCTTTCTTGTGCATCATCTTTAGAAGAGGCTTCCTCTGGGATGATAGCCATGCAGACCAATTTAATGCAGTGTGCGGCGTATGATCTGAGCACTGACACGCTGACCCCCCACCCCTTCAACGTCTGCAGCAATGCTAGCAGCACTCATATGTCTATTTCCCAAAGACAACCTCTGGATATGACGCTGAGCACGAACACTCAACTTCTTCGGTTGACCATGGTGAGGCCTATTCTGAGTGGAACCTGTCCTGTTAAACTGCTTTATGGTCTTGGCCACCATGTTGCAGCTCAGTTTCAGGGTCTTGACAATCTTCTTATAGCCTAGGCCATCTTTTTGTAGAGCAACAATTATTTTTTTCAAATCCTCAGAGAGTTCTTTGCCATGAGGTGCCATGTTGAACTTCCAGTGACCAGTATGAGAGAGTGAGAGGGATAAAACCAAATTTAACACACCTGCTCCCCATTCACACCTGGAACCTTGTAACACTAAGCAATCACATGACACTGGGGAGGGAAAATAGCTAATTGGGCCCAATTTGGACACTTTCACTTAAGGGTGTACTCACTTTTGTTTCCAGTGGTTTAGACATTCATGGCTGTGTGCTGAGTTATTGTGAGGGGACAGGAAATTTACACTGTTATACAAGCTGTACACTCACTACTTTACATTGTAGCAAAGTGTAATTTCCTCAGTGTTGTTACATGAAAAGTTATAATAAAATATTTACAAAAATGTGAGGGGTGTACTCACTTTTATGAGATACTGTATACTATAGATACAGGGATTTTAGTGTTAGGGTGAACTTACACTTTAAATCGTCCAATAGGGACTCCTGTTCCAGAGAAAAGGCGAATTCCCCTCACTATGTACAGGTTTTCCCTTATTTCCTCATTTTTGGGACAAGAAATGATGAGAAATCTCCCCAACAAAACACAGACAGCAAAAAATAAACTGATAAGGGCCATAACCCTTCCCTACTCCATCTAAAACTAAAAAAGTTCAGGCTATGCGTACCCTTTAATACAAAAAAGTTTTTCAACTAATTATAACAGAAAAGTTTAAATGCTTTCTCTAAATGAATATATATCAAAAGAATTGGCTAGCTCTAGAGGTTGTTTTCTTTTGCTTGGAATTCTTCTTCATTGAAGGCAAATTACTGAAACACAGTTTTATATCCCTGGTGAAAAGTAAAACAGGAAATGATTCATACATACATCCCTACGTTTTTCTTTACTACAATAACCACAGGACAAGACAAACATTTTCAGATGAAAACCAAAATAATGTTTACTTGTGATAGCCTGCCTTTTGTAGTCATGAATAACTGTACCAATAAATGATTGTACTCGTGTCAAAAGCTGCACTTCAGCTCATGACAAAAAAAAACATACTAAACAAATCTGCAAGTTCTGTAGAGCAATTCTTTTTTGTGTTCCAGCTTATAATAAACACAAGTACATGTCTACACATAAAATGATATGTGTGCTCACACAGCTCATTGTGATATTTTATTCCTGGATTAGACAATATTCAAATTTCTGATATGATGTACATTTTGATTGTTCACTAGTCTGTTCTAGGTAATGGACTTTTTAATGGATGAAAGAGGAAACCATTCTAATAAAAACCGCTTGGACGAAATTGACGATCCTTGGTGTGCTGGTGATGGAGAATATCTGCATATAACAAGAAAGAAGACTCCCCAGGCATAAGTGATCTTCATGTGTAAGCAGGTTGAAATAGCCAGATAGGTGCTGTCCCGGCCAAGAGGGTAGGGTTTAATGCCTTTCCTGCTTGTTTGATCTTTTAGCAGGTTCTTCTCTGAGTGTGGCCCACTAATCCTGTGATGTATGAATATGAGACAGTGATCTGGTAGGTGGAAAACCCCCCAGAGAGGTAGTTGGGGAGGGTTCAGGGATTTTTCTCTATGGAGAGCCCATGAAAAAGGGAAAGCTGAAATAAGGGGCCGTAAGGGAGAGAGATGGGGAATGATACCTGTGAGGAGCAGAAGGAGGTCATCTATCACCATCGGGATGTAAAGGCATTGGAACCTGGGGTTAGCCCCAAGGACACCATCACTCGAGCATGCCTCTGAAGAACTCACATTTGCACGAGAGTGCCTCTGAGTGACTATAATTGCTTGGACTTCACTTTTGCAGGTATGCGGGGGCAGCACAGCCTTTAGTTAGGAGTAGGGATGTAGGAAAATCCTGTTCTTGTATGTTGAACTTTGAAATGTTCATTCTGCACTTTTTTTAAGTATTGAAAGTAGTGTAATACATAGAACCAGCACACATAGTTTATCTTGGGTGGGTCTTAACACACTGGGGTATGAAGACTTTGTTAAGGATAGAAGAAGTGTAAAGATACAAGCGGTTACCTGGGGTAACGTAAATTTAGCAAGCAGCCTGTTGATAGCGTGTGGTGTACCTGTTATAGGTGGAACAGCCTCTAGCAGCGAGGGAGATGTTGCCAGCATTCCTGCTGCCAGCGATTTGTCTCCTAGAGCAATGGGAGTGGATTCGAACCATAGAAGTTCCCATCATGTACAGCTGTATGGAGGTTTAAGAGTTCAAGGTAAATGTGCACATTGGGGCCCAGTCCTGCTACTGGGCAGTAGTAGTGGAAAACGCTGGACAGGTGGATGTGGACAGAGCTCAGCATGTCCCTCCTAAATGCAAATGACAGAGAAGGTGTACATTGTCACAGGGAACTGAGAGTTAATTGGAGAACAGTTTCAGTGCAAGTGTACATGGTATACGTTCATCTCTAAGAGTAAAGGCCCACCTTAACCACTTGCTTACCAGCCACCACACATATACTGCGGCAGGTCAGCTCTATTACGCAAAACAATGTACCTGTACACCCGCCATCGCTCCCCTTAGTGACAGAGTGGCACAGATAAACACAGGGATCCTGTGTTCCTGCAATTCAGGAACACAGATCTCTATGTTCATCTAGTGTGTCCATCCCCCACATAGTTAGGAACCAGGGACACACTTAACCCTTTGATCACCTCTGGTGTTAACTCCTTCCCTGCCAGTGTCATTAGTACAGCAACAGTGCATATTTTTGTACTGATTACCGTAGTATGGTCACTGGTCCCCCCAAAAGTGTCAGTTAGGTTTCTGATCTGTCCACTGTAATGTCGCAGTCCCGCTAAAAATCGCTGATCGCCACTATTACTAGAAAAAAATAATTAAATAAGTAAAAATGTCGTATATATATCCCCTAGTTTTTAGACATGATAATTTTTGCACAAACCAATCAATATACACTTATTGGGATTTTGTTTTACCAAAAATATGTGGCAGAATACATATGGCCTAAAATGATAAAAAAAAAATATATTGGGTGTGTTTTATAGCAGAAAGTAAAAAATATTGTTTTTTTTTTTTTTTCAGAATTGTCGCACTTTTTTGTTTAGAGCGCAAAAAATAAAAACCGCAAAGGTTATCAAATACCACCACAAGAAAGCACTATTTGTGGGAAAAAAAGAACATCAATTTTATTTGGGTAGAGTGTTGCATGACCACGCAATTGTCAGCTAAAGTAACGCAGTGCAGTATTGCAAAAAATGGCCTTGGTATTCAGGGGGTAAAACCTTCTGGTCCAGAAGTGGTTAAAGTCGAGTTCCCCCCCCCCCCCCGTCAGCCTCAGCCTTGTCCCAGGTAACTGATTAAGACAGCACAAACCAAAGGTATCCCGTGTGAGTAAAGTGACCCTTGTCTGGATAATTACATTTTATATATACTGTATATCAAGGAAAATCATTGTTTTTATCTTGGTTGTGCATTTATCTTTGACTGCTAACTATAGGTACTACTGTTCTACAGTATTATGAAATATAAATCAACAATCCTTTTGCCAGGTCTACATTCCCCTTTGTATCTCTTGTCTGTACATAGATAAGTACAAAAACCATGTGCACCAGTCTTCAGTGTGTGGGAAAACTTCTCTGTGTGACATAACAGTGTATAGAAACTGGAACGCTGCTCTTGGCCTGGTATTCTGTCTCGCTAGTTGGGTGAGCTGGAATGCCTATACTTTTAACCAAATTGGTTAAAAAAAATGTAAGTACTTACTCAGGGCTGGTGCAAGGATTTTTGACACTCTAGGCGAAACCTCATTTTGCCCCCCTTGGCTCCGCCCCTGACTCCACGGCCTGCTCATGTATACGGTGGAGGTGGCAGGGGGGGGGGGGGATTTTTGTGGTGGCTCTCAACCTATTTCTTCAGCCGTGGTCTTCAGGCTCGCATCTGAGCCTCTGGACCTGGCCTGAAGACAAATAGTGCAGCACCGGCTTGCTTCCTCATTCCAGTCGTGGTCCGCAGGTATATAGACAGGCTAGGGTAGTATATGGACAGGCCAGGGTAGTATATGGACAGGCTAGGTTAGTATATACGCAGGCTAGGGCAGTATATAAACAGGCTAGGGCAGTATTTAAAGACAGGCTAGGGTAGTTTATGGACAGGCTAGGGTAGTGTATACACAGGCTAGGGCAGTATACAGACAGGCCTGGGTAGTATATACACAGGCAAGAGTAGAAAATAGACAGGGTCAGTCCACCCCTGCCTCGGCCTCTCGCTAAACACTGTTCTGTCGCCGTGCCTGAGTGGAGAAGGATGCCTGGCCGCCCGCTGCCACCACCGATCCTGGACTCTTGGAATCTGCCTGCCCTACCACAGCACGCCACACCACTAGCAGCGCCCCCAACTGACGTGCGCTCTAGGCCGGCTTCTACCTTTCCTATAGGTAGCGCTGGCCCTGTACTTACTGGCACCTCTTTGCAAAACAGAGTACATATTCATAACACTCAGGGGTTTATTTACTTAAGGCAAATCCACTGTACACTACACTGTGCAGTCGCTGTAAATCTGAGGGGGACATAAAAGGAAAATAAAAAACAGCATTTTTGCTTGCACATAATGGTTGATAGAAATCAGCAGAGCTTTCCCTCATTTCAGATCTTCCCCTCAGATCTACCGTGACAGCACTTCCAAGTGCACTTTCAATTCACTTGTAGTGCACAGTGGATTTGCCTTTAGTAAATCAACCCCTCAGTCATGTCCAATCAACTATGCACCCCAGTTTATGGCTGGTCGGGGTAAAAAAATATAATTACTGAAAATGATGTAAGAGCTGTTTCCTCTTCATTGATGTAAAGCCTGATACACACTACAAGTTTTTTTTGTACAATGAGTTGAACGAAAAAACTGTCAGCTCCGGTCGGAGACGCTGTACTAATGATCCAACATTAGTGCAGCGATCTCCCCCGCTGAGGTGTTGTGTTCTGACAAGGGGACACCCCCCACCCCGCCAGGACACTCTGATCAACGCTTTCTGTCATTGGCTGAGTGCGCTGGTCAGGAGTCGGTTGGCTACTGACTTTCAAGCATGCATGTCCGAAATACACACAGTCCAAATGTCGGCCATTTATTTTGAACCGGCAAATGTTTCCCGACATTCGGCCCTTGTATACTTGGTTTGAAGTTTGTGGTTAGGCAACTAAAAAGACTGCTAGTGGTCTTTATTGTTTAGTAATGATGAAGTGTATGTATAGCCCAAGGGTCAGAGGATGGGTTAAATCCCCCCATTCAGTTAAATTTTAATGTCTGTGTACATTTGGAAAAATCCTTTTCCAGGCGTTCAACAGGAAGTTAAAGGTGTTGTATTCCCTAGCAGGTGATGCAGGCTCACTTAAGGCATGGAATCTAAGCTGAAGTTGATCCTCACCATAGCTTCTGGTGGTTGAGATGGGCCAGGGACTTTAGTGGTCTCAGTTTACTTTGCTGCAAACTGACACTAGGTTCCAGCTTTCCAAGGTGGACCCACCAAACGTGTGCCACGAACGGCCAGTCTACAGAGTGGAGAGTGTTTTCAGGGCTGAGGTCCAGGCAGGGGTTGAGGCAGGTGATAAAGTATTCAGATCCAGGAAGAGGTCTAGGCAGGCATCAAGTAAGAGCATAGCCTAGTCTGAGCAGAGGCCTTGGCAGGCAGGAAGGAAGAGAGTAGTCAGATCAACCAGGGTCAGCAAAAAACAGGCAAATGGCAGAGAAGTATTTTAGCTTCTTAGCTCTTAGGCATTTGGTGATAAGGCACAGCACCATCCACTTGAAAGGCTAGTGCTTAAATACCCTTCCAATTGGAGAACACACTCAGCATTATTATTGGAAGCTATGGAAACCCTGAAGCTAGCAAGGATCCTAGGAATCCTGAAAGAGCCAGCATAGATCCTGTGAGTATTTTAGATCCTAGGTGTACTCGAGTGTCCCCATTGGATGATTCCCCTATACCACGTGTCCTGGGACAACTCTAAAACAATGGATTCCCCCCATTTACTTTTTTGGTAACAATAATCATCATTACAAATAGAGATCTAGAAATCTTGACAGAGGGTCTAACCCTCCTCCACTCTATCAAAAAAAAATACCTAGAGATTTACCTAGAAATACAGCAAATGACAGCTATATAGAAATGAAAGAGGTGTGTAGTTGCACAGGTAAGGATACACCAAGTGGTAGCCAGCAGAATATGTATTCTATTGGCATAATATTAGGAGGCCCCAATGTAGGTCCATTCCCTGATCTTTATCTATTTCTCCAGCAAAGCCTGTGTTCTCACTTGACTGCATCCAATGTTTGAACACTGGGGTGGTTATGCTATTTTGATACCCAGCTATTTTAATTTAATACTTCATATTATGGCACCTTTAAAGGCGAATGATGAATTACAGATTTAGCATTCTATGTATAATAATATTTTGCAATACAGCATCATGCACGGAAAGTATAAAGTATTTGACAGGCAAGCATCCTAAATCTAGAAAGTGTTTTCAGCAATTTAGGAGGAAATGAATGAAAGTTTTTCACAACACGAGTTGAGAATCTACAGACCTGAGCTACTTATAAAGTGGTAGGGGTGAAGAGTGCTTTGTAAATATACAGAAAGATTAGGGATTAGCACAGCCAGTTGTGAGATGGACAGGCAGGGTGGGCCTGGCTTCCTTCTTTTACCTCGGTCGCTTAGCCTTCAACATTAGCCTAACAACATCCCGTGAATTCTGGATTAAACAGCAGACATCCAACTGCTGTTTGCACTAGACCACAACATGGTACGACTCTATAGGTTGCCTGGTAGCTACAAGTAATATGAGAAAAGACATTACACTGCTGGTGCCAAAGCTTTGAACAAAATTACTTCCTTTAACACACCACCTTAATTATGTGCTGGGGAACATAAAACAGGTCAGACAATTTGTACTGGGAAATCATAATTCCATCAGACCAAAGCAGGTAGTGCCAATGATTTATGAATGAGGTGTCATAATTATTTTTTTAGTAAACAGATCAGGTTTCCTTAATAGGAAGGGACTCAAAGTACTAATTAGCTTTTTGTAGGAGAATGTCACCAACCAGTCACGACAAAAGTCGTTTTTTTTACATTGTTTTTTTGGCCCGGTAATTCAAGCAGATGTTCTCTGTAATAACTGGGAGGATTAAAGTCCTGCTGCACAGAACTTTGCAAACTGCTTTTTATCTTCCCTTTTACCTTTCATAATTTGATGGCTATTTAGAAAGTATTTTCATCCTTTGGAAGTACAATTATTTTAACCTAAAAAGAGCTCTATAAGATTATATATTTTTAAGGAAGGAAAATGACCCTTTTAATAAATAGTTTTTACCCTGTTTATCATAAATATAAATTACTTAATATCAGCAATATTTTATCCAAAAAATGTTCTAATTAATAAAGCTTTTATTTTCAAAAACAACATTTTCTTTTTTTAGACAATTGGACTTGTGTATGCAAATGTTGTTGTCGATTTCTTTCAGGAAAAAATATGCTAAAAGATTTAGCCAGACTTTTTATCACGTGTTTTGTTGACAGTTTACAATACATAACAGTGGAAGGCCAGAAAGCACCGGAATCATTGCTTTATTTATTAATTTATTTATTTTTGTCACAGCTTTCCATCGCTTTCCATCATTTATCGGTTATTCTACCTTTCACCATTTTTTTTAGGTGAAGATGTGGCAAAGCAAAAAAAATTGCTTATTTTTGTAAAGCGCTGCACTAACTGTTGCTGCTATGTAAATTTATGTATAATATTAATAGTAATGAAGCTCTCGAATAACTATTTAACCTACCACATACAAAACTAAGGATTTCTGCAAAACTGTTTTTTTAGGCCTTGGCAACTCAATGCAGCTATTCCTTGTGTAGGCGAGGTAACAGATGAAGAGAATAGAGGTTAATTATTGATAGAGCTTAGTAAGGCCCATTTCACACAGATGGACCGTTCAGATCCGCCTGTTCGTTTTTTTGGCGGCTCGATCCCCCACTGAGAAAAACGGAATCCGTCCGACGGACGGAGTGTGTGAAAGGGGCCTTAAGGGTTTTAATTTGGTGTAATATCAGGCTGGAAGGTTCAATGATTTTGAGGTAAGTGTCAGAATTGGGTGAGTCAAGAGTTAAAGAGACTCTGTCATGAGATATGTATGTGTCTGACATTGCTGACCTATTTCTGAAAATACTATATGCCTGTTTGTTATGCTGATGTATAGGCTTCAGCGCTTTCTGAGTGACTAAGGATGATACATGGGTTGAATCTCTGAACCGGCTGAGATTCGAAGCGTTAATGGGCAGGCTGAATGTACCAAGTTGATTGATTGATTGATCAACTTGGGTACAACCAGCCTGCAGGATTCTCATGCAATTATCGCTAGCAGCTGCTTTAGCCGCTGGCCCGCTAACGATGATCACTGTCTTCTCCTATTGGGGACGGCCTCCCCCACCCTTCCCTGCCCTCCTGCCAGGAGCAGACAATAGCTTGGCAGGAGGGATTCCCCTATCGCTGTCTGCGTTGATGAGGGAGTCATGTGAAATTCCTTCCTGCAACCAATGGTTGCAGGAAAGAAATTTGCACTGTGTATGGCTGTCCTAACTTGAAAAGAGAATCTAAATAAGGAATTATACATTTTCTGACACTCATAACCGATTAGGTTAAGTTTTAAGTCTGCAGTGGAGGGGGGGTAAGTTCTAAGAAACCCTGAAAGGTCTTTACACACACAAAAAGCCTGTTTCCTGCACTACTTACACTCAGGGCCACAATTCGTTGTCAATGTTTTTAGTATTCAACACTTCTGGGCATGTCAGATGCCAGTAATCCCTGGAACATGCCATGGTTTCATTCTCTGACCCCTCTATAATTTCTGAGACCTGTTTTGACATAGGCTTTATAGGAGTGAACCACAGTGTGTGGTAGGGGAAGCTGGCATCTGATACTCCCAGAATGTTTGAATGGCAACTTGGCATAGGCTCCAGCACTGGAAAACAGGGAAGGTAGGACTAAAACATAGGGCGCTAGAGGGGTGAGTATGCTACCTCTGCTATTTCAAGAAACTGTCATTTTGTTTGTATGGAAACCTAAGAGGATCACTTTCAGGGCTCATTTTAGGAATTTGGTTAAGTACTCAAGTAAGAAATTAGCAGGTGGTAATGTAAAGAATGCTTTTTTAGGGAGGTACGCTGGATCCCTGGTGCAGATGTATTGCTTAGTGTCCATATTTCCTGAACAAGGCAATGTGGTGGGTAGCACTGTGGGTAAGTGGTTAGCACTTTCTCCTAGCAGCACTAGGGTTGCCGGTTTAAATCTTAACCACAGCACTAACTGCTTAGATTTTGCATGTTCTCCCTGTGCCTGCATGGGTTTCCTCCCAAAGACATGATAGTAGATAAATTGGCCCTAGTATGTGTATGTATGAATGTGAGTTAGGGACCTCAGATTGTAACCTCCTTGAGGGCAGGGACTGTGAATATATTATATATATGTGTAAAGCACTGTGTAAATTGACAGCACTATATAAGTACCTGTAATAAATATTATGAGACACATTTTTATTACTTTGTCTTTTCTGTGCAGCACAGTTAAAAGTGGTTATATACCCTAAAAAAACAAACAAAAAAAACCTGCAAGACAAAGGCATAATGTGCTAGTATGCATCACATACTTGCACATTATGAAATACTTACCTTAGAACGAAGCCTCCGCAGTGGCGCCTGTTCACCGCTGAGGGGGCTGACATGTTCTCCCGGTGTTTCTTCTGGGTTCATGGGCTTCGGCGCTGTGAGTGGCCGGAGCTGAGATGACATCACTCCTGAGCATGTGCGTGGGAGCCCTCGGTTCCGGCAAGAAGCTCTGAAGTTTCGGTACGATATGCGGAGCGGCTGCATGCAGAGTGAATATCTCCTAAACTGTGCACATTTAGGAGATATTCATTTTACCTACAGGTAAGCCTTACTATAGGCTTACCTGTAGGTAAAAATAACAAAGCGGGGCATACAACCACTTTAAGGCACAGCAATTAACTCCACTGAAGGGTCTGAATGGAAATACGCTGAAATACACAAAATGCCATTGCTGACGTCTGCTGCTGAAATGCTAGTTGTCTGGCTCCAGTCACCGTCTCAGAACAAATATGTATATCAGGGTTTCTGTTTTTACTTACGGGTCTCAGAAAGTAATAAAGTCAGATAATCAACACAACAGCCAGGAAACTTTTATTTCAAAAGTCAAAAAAGCAATAGCTGTCTTGGTATTTTTCTTACTACAGGTTTCCTCTAAGTTGATGCGCTATACAGACCAGTGGAAGCTCTCCATGAAAAAGAAATAACTTACTGACATTAACAGCACACTGTTGTTCCCATTTTTTGTTAAATAATTAAAGGGCATAAGTGTATCTACCGTACATGGCCACCTGGAGTAGGCAAAGACTTGTTTGAGATTTTGCAAGGCACTGGACCCCTTTCCTGGGTTCACATGACAATGCTGGGCCAGGCACAATATCCCTAGCACAGTTACATTGGAGAGGAGTAATTATTCACTCAATATACTCACTCATACTCTGAAGAGTCGGGTATTTTACCCTGCAGGGAACAGGGCTGTGTTTAATGGTCTTTTACCCTGCAAGAAGTTGACCAGTACAAAAATACAACATTCACATATACATTACTTTGAGGAGCAAGGATACTGAACAGGGCTTTGCCCCCCACCCCTTGCAGTTTTGTCTTTATCATATTATACTTCAGTAACTGTATGGCAATTATCCTTGCATTTTGGCTGGTCCTGTTGCCATGCCCTGATCGTTGCATAGCCAATACAGGCCATGGCCTTAGGGCAGCAGGGCTGTCACAGCCACCTGCATAGCATGTCAATGTATTTTATTGTCATGCAAAATAAAAGGTTACAAACTGCTGCCCTGCCTTCCAGTGTAACTTAAATGGGTCCTTGCTGTCGATGCATGATTTATTTGTATTTGTCGGTGGAATCGTGTCCTTTCAGTTAACTTGTTTTGGATCTGTAGAC
Source organism: Pelophylax lessonae (assembly GCF_965119305.1). Taxonomy (NCBI): domain Eukaryota; kingdom Metazoa; phylum Chordata; class Amphibia; order Anura; family Ranidae; genus Pelophylax; species Pelophylax lessonae. Next base: position 106,150,952 of record NC_138777.1, on the reverse strand, counting down.
CTCAAACCCAACTGCTAGCAGAGTAAGATGATAGGTTACCTCCTTTTCTAGTATACAGTTCTAGGTGAACTTATGCAGAGTAAGCAATTTGCCTGTTTTAGCTTCTCTGTCCCCATACTCGGTTTGCCTTGTGTGATGACATATGATCTCATAAGTGTGACACCAAATCTAGCCATTCAACTAGGCCAGGAGAAAAGCAGAACAAGACAGATGGCCTAGGGGGCAGCAAGCATCAATCTGGCCAGAACTGTTTTTTATGTATATCATTCATTTTCCTCTAAGTACTTTTATATAAGGAACAAGACCTAAACCTGACTTTCAGAAGTGACACTGTATTTTATTTTGCATCACACATCCTTGTGTTCATTTGTAGCTGACCTGATGCTTACGAGGCGTCAAACTTATTAAGGGTTAAAGTGACTCACATGTGATACTGTTTTGTGTGCTGAGGCCAATGAGTCCCCAGAATATTTAGCTCACACACAGTGACAGCCCCTAACCTCTAAGTGGGCCTTTTTTGGGCTCCTGTGATGCAAAGCTTTAATTAGGAAGTTTACAATCTATCTTTAAATGCAAGTCATTGTCGATGATTAGCATGAGGAGCTGAGTAATTCTAGGGCCTCAAAGTAGAGATTTCAAATAAAAGGAAGGAAGAAAACCTATTACAGTCAACAATTAAAGAAACACAAAATGAGTGTAATTATTATGGTTATTTTTACATTATCTGCATGAAATGATAACTAAGAATAAGTGGAGAAGGTTTAAGAGTTGATGTGGTGAAAAAATATAAAAGTCCATAGTAAAATACCAGGAAGCGTAACTGTAAGATGTCTGATGTCTCTAAAATTACACTCTGGTAAAAAAAAAAAAAAAACAGTCATAATTAGGTATATCCTCAAAAGCTTTCATGCCAGTTCTTAAGACAAATCTTCAGAAAAATGGATAGTGTGGTCTTTACTTTAGGAGATCTGAGGACAGGTAAGTCAATGCTAATAATTCAGTATTAGTATGTATTCAGTCTACCTACATTCTAAGTATTTCTGTTATCTGTATGAATAAAAAAAAGTTTTCCTTTCATAACAATCTGATCGATAACATTAACCACTTAAGCCCCGGAAGATTTTACCCCCTTCCTGACCAGGGGGTTTTTTGCGATTTTTTTACTGCGTGACTTTAACGGACAATTGCGCTGTTGTGCGACGCTGTACCTAAACGAATTTGACATCCTTTTTTTCCCACAAACAGAGCTTTTCTTTTGGTGGTATTTGATCACCTGTGCGATTTTTACTTTTTGCGCTATAAACAAAAAAAGAGCGTACATTTTGCAAAAACAACAATATTTTTCACATTTTTTTATATGAAATCCCCCCCCCCCCAAAAAAAAATGTAAAAATCAAAATTTTTTAACATTTTTGGTCAATTTGTTTTCTGCTACATATGTTTGGTAAAAAAAATTGCAAAAAGCGTATTTTGATTGGTTTGCGCAAAAGTTATTGCGTTTACTAACAAAGGGAAAGATTTTTGTCATTTTTGGTGGTTTTTTTTAACGCGTAATGGCGGCGATCTGCAATTTTTTTTTGCGGTACTGTGACATTGCGGCGGACAGATCGGACCCTTGACTGACATTTTTGACACTTTTGGGGTTACCAATGACATTACTGCAGTAATCAGTGCTATACATATGCACTGTTACTGCAAAATGACACTGGTAGTGAAGGGGTTAACTTTATTTGAGAGAGAGTGGTGGTGTGTGTCCCTAGGGGCATGATTCTTACTGTGATTGGCTGTGACTTGAAGTGTAGGAACAATGATCAATGGTCCTACATAGTAGAACCGTATGATCACTGTTTCTACACAGGGGAGAATGACAGGCGGCTTGTTTACATCAGCCGCCTGACTTTCTCCCTCTGCACCGACGATCGGCGAGTGACCGGCGGACATCGGGTCCGCCGGTCACACGCACGGACTTGCTGGGGAACGAGCCGGGGCGAGAGCGCACCTCCGTGGGCACGCGCTCGCCCGCTATTGGCTCCCAAGCAAGTGACAGGCTAGTGACGTATATATACGTCACTTTGCCTGGCCGGGGCTGACTGCCGATGTATATCGTCATGCGGCGGTCGGCAACCGGTTAATACAAATATACTCAAACCGGCAAATAAAATAGTGTCATCATTATCTGTTTAAACAAAAAGTATTCACATACTGTAGAATCAGTAATTCACATACTGTAAAACCAGTACAGCATAAGTATACAGCACATTACTGAGTATTCAAGCGCTGTTTAAATTTAAAGTTTGCCTAAGGTGGAGCAAATTTCAGACAGTCTATCAAAATTTGAGCCAATGGAGATCCTGTCAGTCCTCCCCCTTCCACCTAAGGGTTCTTTCACACGGCACTCCGCTGATCCCCGCTGAGCAGGCGGATGACAGGTCTATCTCAGCTCATTGTGCAGAGCGGAGTCCTGATCTCCCCTATAGGGAAATCAGGTGAAAACGGAGTGCCTGTCCATTTTCACCCGATCTTATCTGATCTGCCCTTCTAGACAGAGGGAAAATAGGGCTTCCATTCTGCTGGATTTGGCAGGCAGGATCGGATTGGATAGCAGCGGGTGTTAGCGGACATGTCACTGCTGACATCCGCCGCTTCACAGGGGTGAATGGGGGGTCCGATCAGGTCCACCTGAAAAACTGACAGACGGACCTGATCGGAAAGCCCGTGTGAAAGGATCCTTACATAAAATTAAAGTGCAAGTGCCCCCCCCCCCCGGAATCTCAACTTTCCCTTTAAAGTGGTTGTTAAGCCACTTTATACCATCCTGTCTGGTCTGTTTAATAATCCTGTGTGCACATGCCCCTGTGTCTGTGTATGGGTTTTAAAAAAATAAGCCATTCTTTACCAGTTGTCAGAGTGCCTATTGCTGCTCACGTGACACTCTCTCCCTGTTTGACAGCTGCCTACAGCAGGCAGGGCCGAGGATTCCCCTGCTGACATCAGTTGGGAGGAGAGGAGGAGGAGAGAGGCGGCGGCGGGTCACGTGAGTGGCGATCGGCACTCTGAAAACTGGTAAAGAACAGCTTATTTTTATAAAACACAGACACAATGGCACACAGGATTAATAAACAGACTGTAGACAGGATATGAAACTTTAAATGAAACTACAGCAGCAGGAGGGGAGGGGGCAGGCACTGACACAGGAGCAGACAGCCAGGGAGGGAGGGGGAGAGATAACAGAAGAGGACAGTAGGGCTGAGGATGACGGAGCCATAAAGCCTGACCACGGTGTCAGGGCTCAGCAGCCATAGTATACCGTGATCGGTTTACAGAGGGGAGGGCATAGCCAGGCAGGATCAGCCAGGTATTTTAGGTGATATATATATATATATATATATATATATATATATATATATATATATATATATATTTTTTTTTTTTAGGTTAACAAACAATTTTAAAAACAGTTTTGCCTTTTCCACTTTAAAAATAAATACTTTAAATACATGTAATGACTAAGCCCCTCCCCTTCAGGACATTGTCAAAAAGGGACGGAGCATGGGTGGCCTTAAAATGATGCCCCCCCCCCCCCCCGAAAAAAGTTCTGCGGATGCCCATGGATACAGCTACTGTTTGGGTATTCTGATAGCCGCAGGTGCTGGTTGTCAAAATGTAATAGTGGAGATTCCTCCATCCACACAGTTTAGCAGATATGATCAATGTATGATCAGCTTATAGAACTTTCAATGTCTAATTTCAATCTTTTCTGAGACATGAAGGCTACCATAGCTACTTAGCTGTCATTTTTGCCCTCTTACATCAATACTTTGTCACACGCTTGGAACAAGCATGCAAATAAGGATGTCTGACCGCTCACATTACAAATCTACATTTTTGTTTCAGGTCAGTGACTATAAACCTTGGTGTACTAGTGTACTAGTTGGACAAGCAACAGGATGGAACTGGTAATGGTAGCACTCATGAATCTCTTAGGAAAGGTATGTTTAAGAGCCCATTCAGATTATATGTGTTTTAACGCACATGTATTTACACAATGTGTTATCATACATTAAGGCAGCCCATTCATTCTAAATGGGATGATGATGCACCTAAACACACTGAAAAATGGATCTGACCTTTTTTAACACAGCACACCAAATGGCACAGTGTGTTGTCATGCTCGGCAGGGCAGATGCATTGGGGTGCTATTCAAAGTTAATGACACTGCAAGATATCAAACTATGGTTCACACTTGACTTTTTTGTTATAGTAAAATGTGGTGAAAGGTGTGTTTTGCCACATGTAGCACTACCCCTGCAGGAGTTGCTAGTAACTGGCTCTACTGTTCCTGCACAGCCAGGCAACATGCATTATCCACTTGCATCCAGGCACAAGAAGTCAGTCCCTTGGCTTGATTTAGTTGTTTTCATTAGGGATAACAACTTGGATAGGGTGATTGACCACTTCCTCCTTATGTACAACTCAAGATTTATTACGTTCTTGAACACTCACAGTCTGTGATGCAAAAGCCCCTTAAGGATTAGGTACTCTCAGTTCTTTAGAAATTAGCACAAAGTGTTGTAAAGCTGCATTCTGAATTACCTCCAACTCCCCTGTAGACACTGGTCCCAGCTCTACCAACTGCAGAAAATGCCAGCCCACCCGTCTGCTTTTTCACCAGTCCACCTGGTTGCTCCAGAGATCTCCCAGGACAAGGTAAATGAAAAATTAAGAACAGCACTGACTTCCAGAAAGAACTGCTACATGTGGCAGTCTTTCCCTTTGTCAGTCCCTGACCATGCTGATGTACTTACCTCCTTGTTCCCACTGCCTCTTAGGAAAAAAGTAGAGTCTCCATCTTTATCTTTCACCTGACTCCCCTGCCAGCATGACTCATCTATATTTAAAGGCTGGTCCAGGCACCACACCAGGCACACTGCCTGGGGATTGGCTGAGCTCCCCTAAGTATTCAGATCAACCCTCCTGGCCTCCACCCTCCAGCTTCTAGCAGTTTCTCCAAACTCCCAGAACCAAGGGTAGGCACCAGGGACCTGCCTGTATGAGTCATTCAGCCCTGGCCTGCAATAAACTCTTGACCCAGATTCAAGACTCATCAGTTAATCACGAGCCAAAACATAAATTTACCTACACTTACACTAGTAGCACACTAGAGGGTGCTACACACACATTATCACAACATGAAAATTTGAATAGGCCTTTAAAGAGGAAGTAAACCCTCCTCTGACACTTTCACCTATAGGTAAGCCTAAAATAAGGCTTACCTATAGGTACTGTAAATATCTCCTAAACATGTACCGTTTAGGAGATATTTACCTTTCATGCAGCCAGTGACGTCACTGGCGCATGCGCTCTGAAGGAACGGCCGATCGTGCCGTTCCTTCAGAGCCCTGTGCCGTGACCGTCGGCACGCGCGCGGGAGTGACGTCACCGCGGCTCCGGCCAATCAGATGGCCGGATGCCGCGATCCCGGAAGACGGGCGACTGGACATGTCGCCCGTCTTAGAGGTAAGCGAGCGGCGCGGCGGGGGCTTGTTCTAAGGTAAGTATTTGATAATGAGCTAGTATGCGATGCATACTAGCTCATTATGTCTTTCTCTTTCAGAATGGAAAGACATTTTTTTTTTTTTCGGTTTACAACCTCTTTAATGTCTATCTCTAGTTTTACAGCAACCCTAAAATGTAAATGGACCCTCTAGAAGGAACCTGCTCCTTATGGGTTCCAGCTTCAGAACATGATGACATAGAAATCTGAGAACCCACTGTACAGGCAGTGCCACCAGGAGGTAAAGCCTGGTACACACTATCAGTTTTGTTTCCTTCAACCCAGCGAGCCTAACAAAAAAAAAAAAAAACTGAAGACCTCGCTGTACAGCGATCTTCCCACTGAGCTATTGTGTACTGACAGGGGGACTGTCCCCCTGCCAGAACACACCGGTTGCAGATCAGGTGTTAATCGGATGCCCATCGGACAGCTGGAGGGAATGAGCAAAGGAGAAGCTGACGGGACTGGGTTATATCCAGAATTTGATTAAAGCATTTTGATGGTCAAACCATAAAATCAGATATTAATTTCTACATTGTATTTCAATTATTTCTAGCCTATTCTTATTAATGGGAATGAAAAAAGTCTGTAGACTGACTTTGTGAAGATCCGATCCCAACAAATTTACTTCCTTGAATTCTGTAACACATATTGACTATGCCCTGTGAGTACTCACTGCTTTGCCGTTGCTTTGAACCAATACAGAGGTGCTGAGAGGAAGACTTTAAGGGAGTCAGCAGAGGAATTAAGACGTCAAACGTACTGGCGAAACGCGCGTAAGGTGGAACGCACGCTGCTTACGTCACGGGTGCCTGAGTGGAACGCAAGCCGGTATTCACCACTCTCCACTCACGGGCACCATTTTGGCTGGCGAAGATCCATTTTTTATGTACTGAATACCTACTTACCCTATTGAAGACTATTTTTAAATGGTAATACACTATCTGGAGCTATTTTACCCTGCATACCCTGACCAGATCCTGCGGATCAAGGCTATCCAAGAAGTGGATTCCGGATCATTGCGGTACTACAAAGCCCAGCAGTGTTCTCTCTGGCCCTGGTGGCCATAAAGCGAGTATAGGTCTTAATACCGTATGGTATATAGGGCCCACAACATCTGGTGAGTGTATTCTCCTATTATCCCCCACGGTCACACCACAAGTACCAGCATTTGGATCATTGGAGGATTCAACACAGAGCATCTGCACTTTTCCTTTTATTGGCACTCAAGATAAACCTGCATTTTCACTTAAGTCGCTTATGAACTTTTATGTGGACTTTTTTATCTGCACATTGGAACTTTGATAATATCGATTTGACATAATTATTTATTGTTTTGCACTCACTTTTAGCACCTTCCTCACCATTAATATTTTTACTATTTATCCGTCATCCATTTTACTGTTGTGATATTCACCTTAAATGGTTTATTATTATTGGATTATTTAATAGCACCCAGCACTTTATTTGAAACCCACCAATAGTTTTATTAGTTTTATTCGAAGCAAGCGCTATAGTTGGCCGCAAATCTTTTGGGGTCTTATTTTTACCACACATTTTTTTTCCCCTGTAGCAGCTGCACTTTACGTATTTATTTCATTTATTCTAACATCCATTTGTTGGGACACCCATAGGCGCGAGGGATATACACATCATTTTTTGTAGTATAATCTTCCTCAGAGGACTTAATGTTTACAGATAGAAAGGTACCATGGGATTTGTAGTCCTTTGAAAGTACACAACAGAAGATAAGATGCAAAGCATGCAGGGAATCCAGAAAGATGTGGAAAGAGATGGCCAGCAGATGGGCAGCACTCACGACATGAAGGGCGATTTTTCAAGAGAGCTTATATGGGATTGTCAAAAATAGATATTGTTTGTATTGCTATAGTATGCTGTGAACAGTAGTTTTTATTTAAGGGTTTGGTTAAATCAGTGCCTAACTCTGCTTTTTCCCTTTTACCTGTGTTTCTGTGTTCTCTTTAAAACACATACTCACCTGTACAGCAAATCCCGTGTTGTCCCACTGCTATCCACTGTTCAGGTGCAATACAGAGGGTACCATGTTGCCGTCTGGGTCCTCTTCAGTTTGCTGCCTCATCCAGGTGCTGGTATCCAGCAACAATGACCCACTGGGGCCACCCCCTTCCTGAAATCCAGCCTGCCCTCAGGCCGCCCTGGTTGCTTGTGTGCCAATCCTGCAGCCTTCTTGGAGATTTGATGTGTCAAGCCTGGGAGGCTGCAGGATCAGTGACACGTCATTCTGGCCTAGGCTGGAATGGACATAGGGGGCAAGAGTAAAAATAGGAAAGTGAAAAAGAAAAAAACTTTTTTAAAAAATTCATGCACTAGTGCTTGGGATGGGGGAAGGGCATTAATATGGAACTAACTCCCTTTTGACAGTTAAAGCGGAGTTCCACCCAAAAGTGGAGCTTTCGCTTTAAATACTCCTGACACCCTGACATGCCACATTTGACATGTCATTTCTTTGGTGGGGGGAGCCGGTAGCTTGATCTGACAGGTACCCGGTCCCACTTCCACTCGGGCAAAAGTTTTCCTATGCGGCTCGAGCAGAGGTTCGCCTCTCTCCTCCCTCCCTACAATTTTCTGGGACACATCACAGGTCCCAGAAGATTGCCCGTCTATCCGCGACCCGCAGCCCAACTCGCGCATGCACAGTGCGCACCCGGCTGTGAAGCCGCAAGCTGTCACAGCAGGGTGTCCACACTAGAGATGCCTGCACCGCCGAGAGGAGAGGGAGAGGAGCGAGGCTTTGAGTGGTCGCATCGCTGGATAGTGGGACAGGTAAGTGTGTGTTTATTAAAAGTCAGTAACTACACTTTTTGCAGCTGCTGACTTTTAATAAACACAAAAACAAGTGGAACTCCGCTTTAAGTTCCACTTCAAGTTTTAAAGTACTAATGCAGTATGTTTAGGAGCTCATGTGTAAATTTAACTGTTGACAAAACCTCGCACATTCAAAAATTCCTTACCTAATTGTTAGCATCAGACAATAATGCACCTCATGCAAACACACAGAAAACGTATACTCACTTCCCCTAGTGTACATATGTCAGATACAAGGCCGGTGGGCTGAAAGCGGCCCTCCAGACCATTTCATGTGGCCCTTGCACCTTACTCCCTCGTCTCTACCCCCCACATTGTCTCAGCAGTCAGTAACAGAGAGGAGAACATAACTCCTCTGCCAGTATCTACACTTTTCCGTGCAGCTCCGCAGAGGCTCGTCTCTGACTAATTCCCCGGGGACCCAGCAGTCGACAGTAGAGAGGAGGACAGAACTCCTCCTACAGTTCTTGCACCTCTTCATCTCCACCTCCTCTGGTCTCAGCATTCAGCAGACTCCATCCCTCCTCCGATCCTCCTCAGACCCTGCATGTTTTGCTTCCCAGCTACAACCCTAGCTTCTTCCTGGCTGTAGTACAAAGTAAAAGGGGTGCACTTAGATCTAAGGGAGGGCGGGAGACTCTTGACTTATGATAGTGAGGGGGCTCTTGACATTTAGTCCTACAGATGCAATCAGTCCTTTGAGGGGAACCATAACACTGATGCGGGCCAAAATGTGTCTTGATGGGCTTCCCTGATTACCAGCACATGGTTACCTTTAGATAAAGTCCCTGGATCCCTCCTTGCTCCTGATGGCTTATCACACAAATAAACATTCTAAAGGGGTTGGATTTTTTGTTGTTTATTTGTGATTTGGGATCAGAGAAGGGAATAGTGGGATACTCCAGCTGAACTATTCATAATAGTTGAGGCTTTTATCTTCAGGACTTTCTTAGCACATAGGAACATCCAGGCTGTTAATCCACACTGCCACAAGTGCAGATGGGGTTAAGTCTTTTGCTCCCTTTACTCTCTGGCAAGACGACTTGATGGGCGATAACTTATCTTCAGGACAATCTCACTAGCATCCCCTTTCAACCGACACCCGTCCACTGACTATCTAGAAACAGGGGTGGCCCCCCTCAGGTCAGGCCCCTTGACACAAGATTTTGTACTCACTGTTCTGCATAGACAGATCCTCCAGTGTCTCCCCTCTCAGTCAGCTTCTCTGGACCTCTGGGTTCCATTCCTCACTGCTACTCTTCAGACCCTCAGCACTACCCCCTGAGGCCGCATGGCACCTCTACAGAGGAGGAGGCAACACCAGGCTTTTATACAGTATCCAAACATGCACCTAGGTGCTTTCCCTTTGTCAATCATTAGGACTGTATCAAAAGCCCATGAACCAATTTGTCAGGTTTCCTCCCACTGTCCAACATGCCTCCCTATTGGACCAGTGTGTAACACTTTCTATACAGAATGAGTTGCATCCTGTGCATAATGAGCAGACCTCACTAACAGATCCTGATCTCTGGTAGGCAGAGAACAATATAGATTTACCTGCAACTCTTCTGGTAAGCAGACAGAGCTCAAAATTATACTTTCTCACTAGCACCTACCTAGGGGGGTGCTACATAAGTATGAAATGACATGTCTTTTTTTTTTTTTTTTTTTTGGTTTTGGCTGTGTTCCTTTAAAAACAAGATAAACGCCACTGTATTTTAGGGCACATCACTAGAAAAACATCAAAAAGTGGCAAACATGCTGATTTCCAAACAACTCTATTAATATTAACCTTTGCTAAGATCTCTGTAAACATGGCAGTTGATTTCTGCAATAAAGACACAATATAGGGACTTTTTTTTTTCTACAATGCACAGAAAGAAATCTCCATAATTAGAGGGAGTGTTACAAGTTCATTTCCGTGAGGGGGAAAAGAGAAGGGAGCTTAAAGACTAGATGTTTAGACATCCCAGCAAGTCCCCTTGTGACCTTCCTCTGATATGTAGCAAAACATTAATCTTCTTGCCAGCAATTATAAAGAATACACAGTGATGCAGCTACAGATCAGCCAGTGCCTAATAGTAATTGTATTGTTCTCCCTTATTTATGCCTAGGCTGTACCAGCTAGATGAGGTAAGTTCAGGCTTTTTATAAGTTCTTTTTCTCGACTGGCAATACCTAAAGTGCGATTATACAAATATCTGTCTATTTCTGAAACACTATTTCACACCTCTTCATGTCTGCTATCAAAGTGCTTCAACATTTTATTAGAAAACGGTAAAATTTCCCTTTCTACTTTGCATATGAATTATAGCCTTTTCTTTTTTGCTCAAATGACAGCGCCTTTTGAACTGAAGAACAACACAAGGTGTTACGTTTTCTTTTACAGAATCCCAGTCGCTAAATAAACTTTTTTGGGGGGGGACTTGTTCCTCCTCACTTGCTTAATGTGAAAAAAACTCTTTGATTTTATAATCTGATCGTTGTGTGGTTTGATTAAAATCCACAAACAATTAAAAATCCATAACTTCCTTTTTCTGAATGTTTTATAGTTAATAAAGATCAGTTTCAATCAAACTGGTTCAATCAGCCAAGGCAGAAAACTATTAATTGTATACATCGATCATCATCAGATGAATACAATACTGTCAATTCTCAATAGATAAAGTTATGAGATTACATAGTGAAAATAGGCGTGCACACAGGGTGTGTCAGATGTGCATGGGCACACCCCAATCACCCCGTACGTGTCACTTTGTCCGGACCTGCTAATTCAGGTAGAGAGATGAGTCCTACTGACAAATTCTGGGCACCCCCTGCTCTGCAGCTATTAAAAAAAAAAAAAAAATGGTGAGGTATGTTGCGCACGTCTGAAAAAGTAAATGAATAAAAATCCAACAGTAAATGAATGAGCTGCCAACACATAGATCTAGAATTAGAACAATAGATCCCCATAAAAATTAAAAACAAACAGGTGTGGCGCTGAAGAAATATTAAATGTAAACTGCAAAGTTCTTATCAACAGACAGTCCAAATCTGTATCATATATTCCAATAGGAAAAATCGACAGGGTGCTCCAAAAGTACTTCAAACTTCAATCACCATGTGTAAGGAGAACCGCCACCACAAGTAAAGCTGGCCTCTTACCATAATGAATTGACCCCCATTACAGAGATCAATAGTAGCCTGTATGAAATCCAATAATAGACCGGTATCAGAGCCTTCATCGACCGCTTCACTCCCAACGGTACAGAGTTACATGCAAAGAAGAGGGACAACTCCCATAGCATAATACTGCATAAACCGCTTTATTATTATCACAATGACAAGTGGCAACTCACGTTTTGAAGTAAAAGTACAGGCATGTAAAGTTCAAACAGACCGGAGCTTCCCTGCAGCTTGTTTCCTGCCAACAAAATGGCCGCCGCGTCTCCCTCGGGGACTCAGTTAAATAGTCCTCTTTCTGTATTGACTCACAGCTCTGTCCCTGGCTCCCAGCTCGGGAGGATCCTCCAGAAAAAGTGCTGCACCCAGTCCCTGGGCCCAGATAAAAAAAATCTGATTGGATCAGGTGCTGGGGATGACAGCGGGTTGCCTCCTTTCCAGCATTCACCCATGATGGCTCCTCGCCCTGCAGCTGGCTTCTCTCCTCTCCCGCCAGCTGCTGCAGGGGGGGGGGGGTATAGTTTTAGGATGGAGAGTGGAGAAGGGGCCAGTAAATAATTTACCGGCTCCTTGTTTTAGAAAGAAAAGAGTGAGTGATCGGTATCTATCACTTATTTAAACTGTGTTTACTATGCTTCAGTTTGTGAATAGACAGGAACCTTTGTCTCCTGTTCATTATCCTGCAATGCAGCTGAGGCTACAGAGAAAGAGACTGGGGAATATGTCTTCAGCCCCTTTCTCTGCCTCAACAGTAAAACATCAGAGGTCTGTTTGGACCCCTACAAAAGCCCCCCAATAGGGCTCCTAAAAATAGGTAAAAAAATAATAATAATATTGTAAAAAATACTAAAAAATAAAATTGTAAAAAAAGAAAAATAATACAAATAAAAAACTACTTACCCTGTCCACTACCTTACCAACACTGTCCACTGCCCTACTAACTACCACCATCCACTACTCTACTGATACCAACCTCTGCACTACTGACACCCACTGTTCTACTGACACTGTCCACTGCTCTACTGACTAACACCATCCACTGCCCTACTGACACCATACACTGCTCTACTGACATGTCCACTGCCCTACTAACACAATCCACTGCTCTACTGATACCAACTTCTGAACTACCAACACCCACTGCTCTACTGACACTGTCCGCTGTTCTACTGAATAACACCATCCACTGCCCTAATGACACCATTTACTGTACTGACATGCCCACTGCCCAACTAACACAATCCACTGTTCTACTGACACCAACCTTTTCCCTACTGACACATCCTCTGTCCTACCAACCCTGTTCACTGCTCTACTGACTAACACCATCCACTGCTCTACTGACACCATCCACTGCTCTACTGACACCATCCACTGCCCTGCTGACAAAGTCCACTGCCCTACTGACCCCGTCAACAGCCATACTGACTAACACAATCCACCACCCTACTGATACCAACCTCTGCCCTACTGACACATTCACTGCTCTACTGACACCAACCTCTGCCCTACTGACATGTCCATGCTCTTCTGACACGTCCACTGTTCTACTGACACCACCCACTGCTCTACTGACACTGTCCACTGCTCTACTGACACTGTACCCTGAACTACTGACACCATCCATGTTTAAATACATTTATTGGTGTGTGTATGGCTACCCTAACAATACAATTTGATACAGGAGGTTTAGGAGGGCTCTGCTCGTGGGGATTACAATCTAAAAGGGAGAGGTAAGTGGTGCAAAAAGTAAAAGCTGTGGAAGATGAGCTGATGGAGAAGGTCAAAGTACAGTTTTTTGATGGCGGTAAGCTATGTAGCGATGTAGCGTAAGCTAGTCGGAACAGATGAGTTTTCAGTTTTCCATTTAATGGCAGACAGAATAGAAGGTAACTGGACAGATTAGGGTAGGGGGTTCCATGTCATACGGAACAATTGTATAGTTAAGGGCTTGGCAGCCCACTTTTATTGAATGAAAATAAAAGGTCCATCTAAGATTCCCATGTAGGGGTTCTTTTCAAGCAAGTACATAATAACAGAAAATACTGAGTCACCTGGCTCTTAAGGCTCAATCAGCCTTGGTTGCAGTTGCTCACTGCACATGCCCACTCCTGGCCTCAAAACAGGGCTCTCCAGCCCCCCCCCCCCCCTTGGGTTTACTTGCTCTCTCAGAGACTTCCAGACTTCCTCCAGCCCCTTTGACCTGCTAGCTGCTTCAGCTATTTAAGCCTCCCAGACCCTCTCTTGGTCTTCCAGGCTTTGGTAGCTGTCCCAACATTCCCAGTCCTTTGGGCAAGAAGTTCACCTCACAAAGGATGCAGTCTCTGGTAGGAACACCCAGATCTGACAGGGCTCTGTCTCCACACAGCAGCAAATGCCCTAAGCTATATTCAGATCTGGCTAATAACAATCCTGACAACCTCTGCATTCACACAGGCTGTAGGCAAGTAGCAAAGCCTGGATACCGGATTGAAGTCTGCCCAAGACACTTTGGAACCTTCAAGCTCCTGTCCCGATCGGAAACTACCAATTCTGCGAAAACATAGAGCACAGCTTTCTCCATTCACCATAAATTTGTCAGTGCTTCTCAAACTGCAATCCTGCAAGGACATAGAATCCCGTGTCCTTTTTTTTACCAATGTGATTACATTTTACAGTGGAAGGGTCTTGAACTGTCACAGAACAATGCAGCCCATTCCCCACTGTTCAGAGTTTTTGTGGAACTTATATGTCCCAATCCATGCTCATCCTGGTGACAAATACTACCAACCCCTGATATTGTGTTAAATGCATGCCTTTTCACATGAAAAATAATTGATAATAAATTATCCTCCAAAGATTACTTGATCCATTCCACCAATTTGCAGCTCTACATGTTTTGTGTTTTACTTTTATTTTTATTATCATGGTAAAAGATCAATGCGTATTGCAATGGTTCAATGCAACAAATAGCATACCTAAAAGTTCACAGTGCACTTCCCATTGGGAATCCCATCTAAAACTTTTGAACCACTGGTACTACATGCTGACACGTCTATCCAAAAAAATGTCACTCTTATTCCCCAGTATGTTGGAGAAATTGTGGCAAGAAGGGTTCACTCTTGCATATATGGTGGTGGTGTACCACAATTTTGTAATTTTGGGATAGCGTGCTTCACTTTATCTCTTCTGTAAATTGCATTAAACTCGATCCAGGGCCAGTAATGGCACTAAATATACTAAATTATGAGCGTTGGCCTAAACGTCATTTACCATTCATCATCCGATGCATGGTTGCAACCAGGAAATCTATAACAACTAATTAGAAGAAGGAAGAGCCTCCTGATTTCACATCTTTTATAGTCAATCTCAACACCCACACCCAATTTGAACTCCATCAAAAACGGCAAAAGCCAATCCTTTTGAGCACAATGGTCAGCTTGGTTACAACACCTGTCCTGCATTGTACGTCCGATAGCACGACAACACCCATTTTCTTTCTCTGGGAAGCCATCCTATTTGTTATACAAGATTTTCTCTTCCCTCGTTATTTAGGAGTTATCAAGCTAGGTTTTATTTTTGTTGTTAAATTCAGTAAGACACATATCCTTACCCTTATACCAGCATATTACATGCACCACATGTCTTAGTATATCTGATCTGATCAGCCTTACTGGGCTCTGAATTCTTTATATAGTTCTTTTGCTGACGTGGTCTGATCATTCCATGTTCAAATTCTCAGGTTTTGTTATACATTATGTGATATATTCTCCTGAGATCTTTGTTAATGCTCACTTCTAGTGAAAATACTAATTTTGCTGATTTTTGTATATGTATTCCTAAAACGTAATAAAAATTATTGAAATGAAAAGATCAACGCGTGGTCACTGTAAATAATATCAGACCAGACCTCAAGCCATACAGGCTGGTTTTTCTATTCCTATAGAGCCTCAGGTGGTGGGCTCCCCTACTATTTGGACATCAGCCCATATACTTTTCAGTACAAGAATAAAGATTTAAAAAGAGCTAAAATAAATAAATAAATAAATAAAAGGTTCTAAAGCTGATGGGTTTTAGCTTGTTCTACATTTCAAGGGCCCCTGAAGGTGTTTCATACTTATTATGGGTCTGTGTGTGGGGTGGATAGTTGCACCTAAGTTGCTACCCTAACAATGAGGGGTAGAATAAAAAGTTGGAACTGTCCCTGATGAACTAGTCGACATGTGCATTGGATCCTATATCCTTTCAACTGACAAAAGTTTAGCACTGGGCTGGGCTCTTTAAATCTTTATCAGCAGTGCTAACAAAATAAACAGCAGCCAGGACATTTTCTCTCTTCTATCCTGTGATGGACAGCTGTAGAGAAAGAGGATGTTAGACTGTTCCCTGTTTGCTACAGCTGAAAAGGACCCACCCCTAGCAGCCCTGAGGCAGGGAACTTCTGATTGGCTGCTTGGACCAGGAGGCTCCTTATTGGTTGATAGTTATGCTTAGCCTCACCCACCACTGGGAGCAGGGAATCCACATGGAGGGCAGAAATCAAGGGGGAAGCCCAGAAGATCGGTAGTGCCTAGACAGTACCATTTGTGCCCAGGGAGTGGGTTGCAAGGGGGTAACAGGGCTGATGACTTTCTGTGACTGCTGCTACAGAGTCTGAAAATTGAACTGTGCTATGTGTGCTCAGAAAGTGGTTAGTCTTGGAGCCTGTGTACAGGGCTCAGGGCTGCACGGAGGCACAGGACTGTCTCTTGTTGTGAGCTGCCGAACATGGGCTGTCATCAGTGGTAAGGGCCTCTGGCCACTGGCCACCATCTTGTGTATTTATCTGAGCACTCCAACCAGCCAGTATCACTCTCTCACACACACCTAATGCATATTTTTGAACTGGTTGCTTCCCAAGTGGTCTTGGGGAACAATCTGTGACATCCTGTGATATATGTTAACAAAATTGAGACAACTGATTTCCTGGGATATTGGAAACTGTTGTCTAACTAACAAATTCTCCTTTAGGGCTTGACCTTTAAATAACATGCAATTAAAGGCTAAATTCCCCTTTAGTAACATGTTACACCCATATTTAGGGTGTGTAGCGCTAAAATAATGATTGTCCACTGTAACTGTCCTGACCATGCAAACACCTCGACCCTTCAGACAGTCTAGGTTAAGACACCCAGCACACATTAAAGGCATGAAACATATACCGTAGCTCAGCAAATGCTGTTGTATTGAGTACTTCAAAGTAGTACAAGTCAATTATGAAAAAAATTGGCTAACAGCAATATACATTTAGATGATGTTAGAAATAAGAGTGGATACAAGTAACAGTGAATAGGCAGATTTAAATTGATAATATGGAATCACTGGTTGAAACAGTATAAATTGTAGTGTTACTTTCTAATGGTGCATCACTAGCTGTGGAAGGAGGCCTGCTACCAATGCAGTCAGGCTCCTCACAACGCTATTGCTGAAGAAGGTAAGAGTTCTCTACAGGTACTCTAGAGGAAAGGTACCCCGAGGTGGGTGATAGATATTTGGATAGCAAATAGGCAGTTCATACTGAAGGATGAATCTTCTGCTGCCAATTGGTTAAAGCCATTTGACACTTGAAGTATAGGTGCTGATAATCAAGTCGAGTTTGCATGCACTGATGGCAAGATAACAAGGTCTCCTTAATTATACAGGGGAAAGTAAAGGTATCTACTAGCAGTGTCCCTGTATACAAGAAACAGAGTAAAGATTGGGCAAACTGCCCTCTCACCAATCCTGATTGAAGTTAAGGCTTCAGTGCAAGAAGACGGGATGAGTAGGTTTTGCATTGCTTTAGATTAGAGTGGGGAGTGCACAGCAGCTGCAGTAGTGTTGGTGGGAAACCCTAGGTGGAGGTTTATGCAGATGTCTCCATGCCCTGACCACTAAAGACAATGAAGTGACTGGGTATCTGGCAATGGGGTGAACAATGTCACCAGAACTCTGGTGATGGCTCCAATCGATCTTAAGGCTGCTTCTGGTGTGAGGATGGATTGCTGTATCTTCAATAATGCTGCAAGTAGGACAGCAGCTCCTGTCTGACCTCTAGGATGTCCCCAGGCCAAGAGAGTGAGCCGCCAGTAACACCGGGATTGATAGTCCAAAACTGGCTTGACTCCTCAGTCGATGTTAGCCTTTAAAGTACAAGCCCCCCTCTTTGCTGCAAATCAGAAAAGCAATACCCCTTTAGAGGCTGGAGGTGATGTAGTGTGCATGCTTGAGCATTATAGGTGAAATGGTCAGTCTGTTGTGCCTTCTAAAGATGTCCTTTCTTCTCCATTGTTTAGTAGCCCCAGCACCTTGCTACAGGTTAAAATTGCAACAAACAGAGCCAAGGTGCTCAACCAAAGAGTAGGCTAGCAGTTATATGTGGTAGTAACATGCATTCTATTAACCCGGTCCTGTGCTGCATGCAATCCACTTGAGGAATGGAGATATCATAGTTACATAGTTACATATTTAGTCAGGTTGAAAGAAGACACAAGTCCATCTGGCTCAACCAATAAAAAACAAAAAAAAAACATTAAAGAAAACCCAAGCATACAATCCCATATAAACAATCCTATACCCACAGTTGATCCAGAGGATGGCGAAAAAAACCCCAGCAAAGCATGATCCAAATTGCTACAGCAGGGGAAAAAATTTCTTCCTGATCCCCTGAGAGGCAATCGGATATTCCCTGGATCAACTTTACCTATAAATATTAGTACCCATTTATATTATGTACACCCAGGAAAGAATCCAGGCCTTTTTTAAAGCAATCTACTGAACTAGCCAGAACCACCTCTGGAGGGAGTCTATTCCACATTTTCACAGCTCTTGCAGTTAAGAAACCTTTCCGTATTTGGAGACTAAATCTGTTTTCCTCTAGATGTAAAGAGTGCCCCCTTGTCCTCCTTGTTGACCTTAAAGTGAATAACTCAACACAAAGTTCACTACATGGACCTCTTATGTATTTATACATGTTGATCATATCCCCCCTTAATCTCCTCTTTTCAAGAGAGAATAAAATCAGTTCCTCTAATCTTTTCTCATAGCTGAGCTCCTCAATGCCTCTTATCAGTTTGGTTGCCCTTCTCTGCACTTTCTCCAGTTCCCCGATATCCTTTTTAAGAACTGGTGCCCAAGACTGAACTGCAAATTACAGATAAGGTCTTACTAATGATTTGTACAGGGGCAAAATGATATCTCTCTCTCTCTCTCTCTGGAGTCCATGCCTCTGTTTATACAAGAAAGGCCTTTGCTTGCTTTGGAAACCGCAGCTTGGCATTGCATGCTATTATTAAGCTTAGGATCCCCCTAGTATGTATGATGCATGCATATTCTTAGCCCCCAAGTGCATAACTTTACATTTATCAACATTAATCCTCATTTGCCACATAGTTGACCAATGAAACAGTGCATTGAGGTAAGCTTGTAAGTTGGAGACATCCTATAAGGAAGTTATTCCACTGCAAAGCTTGGTGTCATCTGCAAAGACTGAAATGGTACTTTTAATCCCAGACCCTATATCATTTATAAAGATATTAAAAAGTATCCAATGCAAAGTCTATATGCTGCGTACTGGTAAATAGGGATGATCGAACTTTTGAAAAGTTTGGTTCGACCAGAACACCTGAACTTCCCGAAAGTTCGGGTCCGGATTCCAGAACCCCATTGAAATCAATGGGACCCGAGTTCGGTAATCAAAAAACACAATTTTGAAGCCCTAAAACCCAATAAATGCCCCTAAAAAGTGTCTAGGGTTCTGGGTCATGCCCCAGGGACTATTAATCACACAAAAAAAATTGTCGTTTTTGATAGAGAGCCAATTATTGAAAAAATTATTGAAAAAAAAATTGATTTCTTTAGATTTCGTGTCTGAAGGGTCTAAAACGTGTACCTGTGAAGTTTCAGCTCTGTAGCATGTCCAGAACCAAAAAAAAAAATGTTTGTCTTAGAATTGCAGTAGAGCAGGGATAGGGCTCCGCTACTTTCACACCTGGCCATTTTTGTTGCAGGCGTTTATTGGGCTTTTTTGTGGACATCTTTGGAGACCATGTGTGAAAGTAGCGGAGCCCTATCCCTGCTCTACTGCAATTCTAAGACAAACAATCTTTTTTCTATGGCGGTCACCCTGACATGGAAGAGTTTGGTCACCCTGCCATAGCAGTCAGAGTCAGTTCACCCTACACTACACTACAGTCACCCTGACACTTAACACTTTCCCTACAGATACTAGATTATTGAATCTAACTATAGTGGAAAATAGTACCCTAACTACACTAGATATCCCTTTCCTCACACTAATAATTGCTAAATGACCCTTTTGAAGCAGGAGTAACAGAACTGCTTCCACTCTCTTCCACAGCCCCTGTATTACAGTGCTAGAGATTTGGCGGGGCTATGTTATATACTGGGGGGGCGTATTCACTACTGATTGGCCTCTGGACCCCCTAGTCACTCCAATCACATTCCTAGCATCCTCCTGCCCCCTCAATTGGCTTTTACTAATGTTTCTGGTCTAATCACGGGCTTTTAAAGCCCAGTTCCTGTCCCATTGCATTTTGGTCGGTTCTAGTTGCCGAATTCCAAACTTTTTCTGCAAAAAGTTCGGAATTCGGCCGAATTTCGAACAGTCAATGTTCGGGTTGAACCGATGGTCGACCCGAACCGTTCGATCATCCCTACTGGTAAAGTCAAGGTATCCATGAGAAACAAGTAGATACAGTACATTGGAGGATGATGAATAAATGAATACAATTTGCTTCCATATAAAATATGAAGTAAAATTTATTTACAGGATGGAGACAATAATGCGGCAGGGCAAGTTTTAAAGCTCTTGGCTTCTTAGTCAATGAGATTTGACAAAGAAGCCGGGGAGCTTTGAAATGCGTTATCTGGTTGGAGAGAGAGCCCCCCCTGGTCCCTCCCCTTCCTCTGACATGGGCTGTCAGAGTGGCCACATCATCTCCCTTGCCCTGCCGCATTATTGTCTCCATCCTGTGAGCGGCCATCCTCTTGCTGGGATGCAGCCTTACTACACACCACACTGTTGTGTGCCTTTCCTGCGGGACACCAACAGCCGATTCCAGTGAGCCTCTGAAGTCACACAGAATCACATGACTAAGGAGATCACACTGTTTTCAGTGTTGACCATTCACATCAATGCAGCACAGCACGGTGTGATTTTGAAAAAAAAATCTGGTGCTTCTTTGGCACATTTCTAATTTTGGCCCCATAGAATATGCAAACCAAATCCAAAATGCAACCAAGTCACATTACATAATCGCACTGAAAATCAGATAAAATCACTGCCACAGTAGTGTGAACCCAGCCTAAAGCATATCTTAGCCCAAAACAAAAACACAATATATTGCAACTTACCAGTCCTTAGATGTGGTATCTGCATTTGCTTTTTTTTCCTGCAATTTTATATTTTTTTTTTCATCTGGTAAGCCTGCAAATAGCACACCTACTGTCCCTTTATGACTACACACATTTCTTTACTGTATCTCTGGAAGAATCCATGTTTGTCAGACAGGCTGGGCTTTAAACATGTCTGCTTATGTTCATCGTCATTACATTGTGGATTGATGGAATTAGTAGTTTACAGAAAGGAGCTTGTTTTTGCCATATTTGTATCTTACATGAAATGACAAGGGTGCTACATCTCCAACAGGATCAACTAGTATTTGCTGTACTTGTAAAAAAATATTTTTGAAAAAAGAAAACAAAGGACCGGTAAGCTGCAATTCATAACATTCTTGTTTTTGGGTTGAAATATACACTTACTTATACACTTTAATGTTTTTAAGATCACTTACTTATTCTTGGTCATCTTCTTGCTAACTGGACAAAGATAGTGATGCTGATTCATTGTCCAATAATCAGGCTGGTGGTGATGTGACATAGAATATCACAAAGCTGAACCAGAAATTGTAATTTATAAATCAGGAAATATGTGGGTCACATGTCTTTGTGTGCAGTATACAAGAAGCATGTTAGCCACAGGATTGGTTGACCAGAATGTTAAACTCTTTGGCAGGTAAGGCTGATATAAATTAATAAATACAGTATGTGTGTGTGTTTGTGTGTATATATATATATTTTACATATATATATATATATATATATATATATATATATATATATACTACCCCCGTTGGGGCTGATAGTTTTAACTGGTTCTTCCCCAACAGGTACAGAGGCTGCCTGTCCCGACATCACAAGTTTGCTCGAAGAACTTCAACAAGGTAGGGGCTTTGGGGCTCTGGGGCATTGGATAGTCCAAAATGCTTAGCATTGAAAAAAAATAGAGGACACTCCTCTCTTAGAGTAATCATAAGAGCTGAATGGTCTAAGGCCTCACAGCTGAAGACCATGAGGCAAGTTTTTTTGTCATTAGGTTACCTTGCGCTGATGCACAACTCACGGTACCCAGTGTAGCTTCCAGCACACTACACAGTCACAGAGATCAATTTAGGATCATTACTTACAAATCCCCAGGACAACTGCTACCTTCCAATTTCCTTCAGGCATGGCCTAGTGATTGAGACAGCACCTCTCCAGATCAGGCCCCCTGTGGTGAGGTTATTCAATCAGCTACAAAAACGGCCATCCAGGCCCTCAGCCCTGGCACTGCTGAGGTCTCAAGAGCAACTGTACAGTCCATGATCAGCCTGAGGGTAGCAGCTCCTCTGGCTCTGGAACCTTCCTGGGGAGAAGAAACCCTGTTCTCCAGTGTTTCCAACATTTTATCACCATTCCAGCCTCCTCCTGAACACTCCTCTCTAAACGTTGGATGGAACCTGATAAATATTCA
This sequence comes from Pelophylax lessonae, assembly GCF_965119305.1. Lineage (NCBI taxonomy): Eukaryota > Metazoa > Chordata > Amphibia > Anura > Ranidae > Pelophylax > Pelophylax lessonae. The sequence goes on along the minus strand of NC_138777.1, from coordinate 106,128,576 downwards.
GGCTGGTTGTTTTGAATCTCCCACCTATAAGCTCTGGAAGCTTCTTCCAGAGGTAGGGGGAAGCAATGCAACGCCCAGCCTGTGAAACCCCTGAACAGACCAGGTCAAATAATTACTGCTCCCTTGATTACAGAAGGAGCCAAACTAAGTTTACCTAGCATCCTATGTTAGGAGGGCACAACATATATTTAAAGTAAAACACACAGAAGTCACAAGGAAGTGTGACTCAGGATTATATGTCTAAAACTAGAAAAAAAAGTTAACTTCTTATAATGCCTATAATGCAATAAGGTTCAATGCACATAAATTAAAACATTTCCAGTGCTTTCAAGTGCTGGGTTTTAGCTGCTCTCCAATTTCAGAGAAGAATGTTTATTGGTTGTGTTTAATGAATGTAACTGCTTTTCATTTAAAGCATTATCCTTTAAATAGCCTGAAGTTATTAGGGATAATATTCATTCAAGCGTCTTTAATCAGCTTATCATATGCAAGCATCCTAGTGGCCCAGTTTTGTGATAAATCACCTGAGCAAGTGATTAGTGAATGTTAAAATCATCAATGTTTCACTATTATTAGCATGTTTATTTATTTTTAATTGTTATTCATTTAGAGAGTCTAAATAATTGCAAATAAGCCCAGTTTGTTGTTCTAGTAGAAGTAGTAGTAATAGAAATAGTAGTGGTAGTAGTAATAGTAGAAGTAGTAGAAGCAGAAGTAGTAGTAGTAGTAGACGTGGTATTAGTAGTATTAGTACTTCTGGTGCTGCAATGTTTAACAGCTTCAAGTCTTCAGGCAGGACAGCAGTATAGATCAAGGGTCTTCAAACTGTGGCCCTCCAGTTGTTCGGGAACTACAATGCCCATCATGCCTAGTCAGTTCTGTGAATTTCAGAGTTTTACAATGCCTCATGGGATTCTAGGACAATATCCCCCCGGACAATATCCCCTGGACAATATCCCCCCAGACAATATCCCCCCTGGACAACATCCCCCCAGACAATATCCCCCCTGGACAACATCCCCCCCGGACAATATCCTCCCTGGACAATATTCCCCTAGACAATATCCCCCCTCTAACCCTAACCCTCTAACCCTATGTCCAGGGGGATGTTTTCCGGGGGGAGATTGTCCCGGGGGATATTGTCCGGGGGATGTTGTCCCAGGGGGATTTTATCCGGGGGGATGTTGTCCCGGGGGGATTATGTCCAGGGGGATGTTTTCCGGGGGGATATTGTCCTGGGGGATATTGCCCAGGGGATAATGTCCGGGGGGATTTTGTCCGGGGGGGGTATTTGCCTGATACCCCTCATGGGATGTGTAGTTCCACAACAGCTGGAGGGCCGTAGTTTGAAGATCCCCGGTATACAGAGCCTTGCGAAAGTATTCGGCCCCATTGAACTTTTCAACCTTTTGCCACATTTCAGGCTTCAAACATAAAGATATAAAACTGTAATTTTTTGTGAAGAATCAACAACAAGTGGGACACAATCATGAAGTGGAACAAAAGTTATTGGATATTTCAAACTTTGTTAACAAATAAAAAACTGAAAAATTGGGCGTGCAAAATTATTCAGCCCCTTTACTTTCAGTGCAGCAAACTCTATCCAGAAGTTCAGTGAGGATCTCTGAATGATCCAATGTTGACCTAAATGACTAATGATGATAAATAGAATCCACCTGTGTGTAATCAAGTCTCCGTGTAAATGCACCTGCACTGTGATAGTCTCACAGAGGTCCGTTTAAAGTGCAGAGAGCATCATGAAGAACAAGGAACACACCAGGCAGGTCCGAGATACTGTTGTGGAGAAGTTTAAAGCCGGATTTGAATACAAAAAGATTTCCCAAGATTTCAACATCCCAAGGAGCACTGTGCAAGCGATAATATTGAAATGGAAGAAGTATCAGACCACTGCAAATCTACGAAGACCTGGCCGTCCATCTAAACTTTCAGCTCATACAAGGAGAAGACTGATCAGAGATGCAGCCAAGAGGCCCATGATCACTCTGGATGAACTGCAGAGATCTACAGCTGAGGTGGGAGACTCTGTCCATAGGACAACAATCAGTCGTATAGTGCACAAATCTGGCCTTTATGGAAGAGTGGCAAGAAGAAAGACATTTCTTAAAGATATCCATAAAAAGTGTTGTTTAAAGTTTGCCACAAGCCACCTGGGAGACACACCAAACATGTGGAAGAAGGTGCTCTGGTCAGATGAAACCAAAATCGTTCTTTTTGGCAACAATGCAAAATGTTATGTTTGGCGTAAAAGCAACAGAGCTCATCACCCTGAACACACCATCCCCACTGTCAAACATGGTGGTGGCAGCATCATGGTTTGGGCCTGAGTTTCTTCAGCAGGGACAGGGAAGATGGTTAAAATTGATGGGAAGATGGATGGAGCCAAATACAGGACCATTCTGGAAGAAAACCTGATGGAGTCTGCAAAAGACCTGAGACTGGGACGGAGATTTGTCTTCCAACAAGACAATGATCCAAAACATAAAGCAAAATCTACAGTGGAATGGTTCACAAATAAACATATCCAGGTGTTAGAATGGCCAAGTCAAAGTCCAGACCTGAATCCAATCGAGAATCTGTGGAAAGAACTGAAAACTGTTGTTCACGAACGCTCTCCATCCAACCTCACTGAGCTCGAGCTGTTTTGCAAGGAGGAATGGGCAAAAATGTCAGTCTCTCGATGTGCAAAACTGATAGAGACATACCCCAAGCGACTTAAAGCTGTAATCGCCGCAAAAGGTGGCGCTACAAAGTATTAACTTAAGGGGGCTGAATAATTTTGCACGCCCAATTTTTCAGTTTTTTATTTGTTAAAAAAAGTTGAAATATCCAATAAATTTCATTCCACTTCATGATTGTGTCCCACTTGTTGTTGATTCTTCACAAAAAATTACAGTTTTATATCTTTATGTTTGAAGCCTGAAATGTGGCTAAAGGTCGAAAAGTTCAAGGGGGCGAATACTTTTGAAAGGCACTGTAGATGGTTCTTTGGGGAGATGCCCTCTCCTTCCTCCTGCTTCATTAAGAAATATATTCTTTCATTGATTCCTCTGCTTGTAACGCAATCTGTGAATGGGGAAGCATGTGCTCAGTCACAGGATTCTCTCCTCTATTCACGGATTGTGTTACATGCAGTATATTCAAGGAAAGAGTATTTCTCAGGGGAGGAGGAGAGGGGAGGGGGTCTTCAGACCATCTTTCCTGCTGTTCTATTTGAAGATTGAAGCTGTTAACCATTGCAGTGCTGGGAGTTCAAAACCAGGAAGAAGGGGGGCGTGGCGACTGCCGAGCGATATGGCTGACTGACTTGAGAGCTCCAGACTCTACCATATCAACACACCTCCACGGCGTCTCCCGAGCCTTTCCTCCCATGGAACACCCCAGCCACACTATGGCCCAAAGAAGGCGGTGCTCCGAGATGGCCCCGGTGAGAAAACTGTCAGAGTTTTTCCCCGCCAAAACACTCGTCAAGGCTGCGCCTCACACCCTCTAGCGGCGAATGCGCCGGAGCTCCGGGAGGCGGACACAGAGCGGCCCACGCTGCTGTGTGAAGTCTCTATGCCTCATGGGGACACGATCCAGCATTCTGGGGACTCTTCACCTCCTGCTCCCTCCACCCAAAGCCCGGCAAAATCGAGGCCCAGGCAAGACTTCCTTCATCCACTACAATCAGCACTATCCATGGAAGTGAGCTCCGATCAGAACCCCCTCCCTGCCACATCCACCTGCTCCTGACCTCTTCTCCTTCTTTCAGACTACAGGGCAACCTATGTCAGATACCACCATGAAAGATATGCTGACCATGCTTCATACCTCCCTGCAAGCTAATATTATCAATGCCATGACATGCTGAGAAATTACTGATTTAGGAGAGATAGTGAATACAGTGGAAAACAAGATGAGTGAGTTCACTACATCATATAATGCCCTGGTTGACTCACATGCACTGTACCAAGAAGATATGCATCGTGTACAAGCTAAGCTTGCCGACCTCGAGGACAGGTCATGGCGCAACAATTTGAAGATTAGAGGGATCCCCAAATCTATCCCACCTAACCAACTACCTCACTTTGTACGGGATCTCTTTAAAAAAGTGCTCCCTGGCCTATCTAATGCTGATCTGACAATAGATAGGATTCATCGCATCCCCAAGCCATCCTTTCTTCCTCAAGAAATCCCCTTGTTATGTGCTCATGCGAATCCACTTCTTTCAAGCTAAAGAAAAAATACTAGAAGCATTTTTCCGCAAAGACCATCCCCCGGAACAAGCAGTTCCCCTGCAGGTCTTCCAGGACTATTCCCAGTACACCCTGCAGCTCCGATGTAACCTGAACTCCATCACTAAGGCACTGAGGAACAACCGGATTATTTACAAGTGGAAATATCCCGCTAAACTTTGCATGACACACCAAGGTACCACATCATATGTCTCCACCATGGAAGAGGGTCTTCACCTTCTTCGCCAGTGGGGGATTGTCCCGTACCCCCCAAATGTATCATCAGGCCGAATGTCCCCTGCTCCGAATCATGTCCAGCCGGACTGGCAGGTAGTCTACAAGACGTCTAGGACCTCTGTAACGTTCATGCGTTTTTGTTAGTGGATAGATTTACAGCTGCAGAATTATTACACTCAGTAGCCTTGTAGAGAATCTGTTGAACAAACATATCCAACTCTCAGGACTTCATCACCGTGTACAGCCTGTTATATACCATATATATATTAATAGATGTTAATGGAGGGATAGAATATATGAGGATATATAGATGAGAGACAGGCTATTGTATGGTGAGCACTAGAAGTAGTATTAGGAGAGTTGCAGGTGATGGTAAAGCAGATAGGTTCTGATGTCAAGTATAGTGCAGATGGTAAGAGGACACAGATGGAGTATATTTAGACAGAGTAACCTAGTGCAAGGATAGTTGAAGGTAGTCCCAAGAGCTAACAGTCTTATGCAGATGATAGTGAATAGATAGATACAGATAGTCTTGGTAATTGCAGTAGATGACAGTAGGAGATTGGTTAGTAAGAATCCCCTGCGGGGTACTTATCACTTAGATAGGTTTAGGAGTAACAGTGTCCATTGGAGAGGGGTGATCCCGTAGCGAGATACGGATCACCAGCGAGGTTTCCGGCTTCAGTTCAGCAAGGGAGAATGTCAGCAGCTCCGACTTCACAGGAGTAGGTGCGGTGAACATGCGGTGAAGGTGAAGACAGCATGCCAGGGGTGATCGGGTGGCGAGACACAGGATCCGAAAACAGGTTCAGGTAGCGAGATACAGGAACGTGTCGAACTGGTATGCTGACTTCAGACATCGGGACGCTCCAACCATGGCGGTTGAACGAGCGATGAGTGAGAGCAAACCGGCGATTGAAATAGCCGCTCATAGCGGCGCTCGGCAATGATGTCATCCGGTCTTAAAGGTATATGCGTCCCTTGTTACACAAGATGGGACGCAATTAGGAAAGGAGAAATATGGAGACAAGGGTACCAGAGGTACCAGAACATTACAGTACCCCCCCCTTAAGGCCGGCTCCGGAAGGCCTCTAGAACTGGTTTTTCCGGATATTTCGAGTGGAAATTGCGAATCAGTCTAGGGGCATGTATATCGGAGGTATCCAGCCAGGTGTCATCTTGGGGCCCATAGTTCTTCCATCGTACAAGATACTGGAGTCTTCTTCTATTGAAACGGGAATCCAAAATTTCTTTTATCTCAAATTCTTCTCCGCCTTCCACTTGTACAGGAGGTGGAGGTGAGATAGTAGGCCTTATTCCTTGGTTAGGAACATGGGGCTTCAGTAGAGACACATGGAAGACAGGATGTATCTTGAGGTCTACTGGCAATGTGAGTTGTACTGCAGCTTTTCCAATAAGCTTCTCTATTGGAAAAGGTCCCAGAAATAGAGGTCCAAGTTTTTTACTAGGGATTTTTAGTCTCAGATTTTTTGTAGAAAGCCAAACAAGATCCCCAATGGCATATTGGGGAGAGGGTTTCCTACGGAGGTCGTAGTACTTTTTTTGTTGGCTATGAGCATGGGATATGGTATTGTTGAGTAATCCCAGAGAATCCTTTATCTGGGCAAGATAATCAGATGCCACTGGATTACTTGATGGCAAGATACGTGGAGGAAGGAGTGTGGGATGAAACCCATAATTCAGGTAAAACGGACTTTGCTTAGTAGTGCTATGAGTCGCGTTGTTATAGGCGAATTCCGCCAGCGGGAGGAGATCTGCCCAATCGTCCTGTAGATACGAAGTATAGCAACGCAGGTACTGTTCAATGCACTGGTTAACTCTCTCTGTCTGTCCGTTGGTCTGAGGGTGGTAGGGAGAAGTAAGGTTACGCTCTATTCGCAGTATCTGACATAGAGCTAGCCAAAACTTTGAGATGAATTGTGAACCACGGTCAGACAGTAGTGTTTTTGGAATACCATGTAACTTAAAGACATGTTTCACAAGTAATTCCGCTGTTTGTTTGGATGAAGGTAGTTTTCGGATAGGAGTGAAATTTGCCATCTTGGTCAGATGGTCCACTGACACCAAGATGGTGTTGAATCCTTTGGAAGGTGGTAGTTCCACTATGAAGTCTAAGGATACCACTTCCCACGAAACCTGGGGTATCGGTAAACTACAAAGTAACCCCGATGGTTTCGTGTTGTCAATTTTAGACCTTGCACAGATATCACAAGATGAAACAAACTTTTTTACGGTTGTCTTCATGTCTGGCCACCAAAATTGCCTAGTGAGTAGACTGAGAGTTTTAGTCATACCCATATGTCCTGCCATAGGTACATCATGCGACAATTCTAAGATCTTGGTTCGCATAGTAGGGGGTATGTATAATTTATCGTTGTAGTAGAGGAAGCCTTCTGCGTCAGTAGTTAGTTGTGGTGGAGGTGAATCCAATCCTATGCTGTGCAAAATCTCCTCCTTCAGGGAGCGAACGACTCCGATAATACGTTCAAGTGGTATTATAGGAACTGAGGGAACCTCAGTACAATCTTTCTCGGCTAGTCGTGAGAGTGCATCCGCTTTTTTATTTTTGTCTGCGGGCGTGTAAGTCACTAAAAAATTAAATCTCAGAAAGAATAACGACCACCGTACCTGCCGGTGGGAAAGAGTTCTATTAGTCTGAAGGTATTGAAGGTTTTTGTGATCAGTATATATCAGAATTGGCAATTGAGTGCCCTCAAGTAGATGTCGCCAATTCTCTAACGCCAGTTTTATTGCTAATAACTCCTTCTCACCTACTGGGTAGTTCACCTCAGGACTACTTAATGACTTTGAAAAGAAAGCAACTGGGTGAAGAGGTGAGGTGTTTGTTGGTCGTTGTGAGAGAACTGCTCCTACTGCCATATTAGATGCATCTACCTCCAAGATGTATTGAAGGGATGGGTCTGGATGGCATAGTATGGGGGCAGTAGTAAAGCTTGATTTCAGCAGAGAGAATGCTCCATTTGCTTCTTTTGACCAATTAAATGGTTTCTTCGTGCTTGTAAGTTGTGTGAGAGGTTTCACAATCGCAGAGAAGTTCTTAATGAATTTCCTATAGTAATTAGAGAATCCTAGGAACCTTTGTAATGCTTTGCGAGTGGTTGGCACAGGCCAATCCAAAATGCAGGATATTTTGCTCATGTCCATTTTGATTCCACTTTTAGATATAATATACCCTAGGAATAGTACTTCCTCTTTATGAAACAAACATTTCTTTGATTTAACATATAAGTTATGTGCAAGTAGTCTTGACAACACAAGTCTCACATGTTTTATGTGTTCAGGTAAGGAATGAGAATAGATAAGTATATCGTCCAAATATACTACCACACAAACATCAAGCAAGTCTCGGAATATCTCATTTATAAACCGTTGGAAGGCTGCGGGAGCATTACATAGCCCAAATGGCATTACAAGGTACTCAAACAGTCCGTATCTGGTTCTGAATGCCGTCTTCCATTCATCCCCTTTACGGATTCGAATTAAATTGTATGCCCCTTTTAGGTCCAATTTTGAAAAGAAAGAAGCCCCACGCACCTGTTCGATAAGTTCAGGAATAAGGGGTAAAGGATAACGATCCTTTATTGTGATGGCATTTAATTGTCTGAAATCAATGATAGGCCTAAGGCTAGAGTCCTTATTGCGGACGAAGAAGAGCCCAGCAGCAGTGGAGGAAGTAGAAGGTCGGATGAATCCTTTTGCCAAGTTCTCATCTAGATACTCCTTAAGATGAGAGAGTTCATCCTGTGAGAGTGGATAAACATGTCCGAAAGGCAACTTGCTATTAGGGAGTAGATCGATACAACAATCATAGTCCCTATGGGGAGGTAGCATTTGAGCGTTTTTCTCAAGGAAAACCTCCGATAAATCCTGATAACACTTAGGAATAATGTCATCCGGCAGTACAGACAGGATCCTATCATTTGTGGGGAGGTTACACGTCATCTCACAATAGTGAGAAGAGAAGGTTAACGTTCTTGTTTTTCAATCGATGATTGGTTGATGTATGTGTAACCAGGGAAGTCCCAAAATGATTGGAAAATGTGGTGAAGTTAATACATCAAAGGTGGTGGTCTCCACATGAGACTCGTCAGCAGTTACAAGAAGTGCCTGTGTCTGACTGGTGATAGGACCAGAGGATAAAGGGGTACCGTTAATAAAACTAACGGAGACAGGTTTGGGTTTTGAAACAATAGGTATTTTATTAAGGGAGACAAAACAAATGTCAATGTAGTTTCCACAAGATCCGGTGTCAATCATAGCCTTGGTGGTGATCCTAGTTTGGTCCCACTGCAATGTTAATTGAACAAAAAGATAGGGATTAGAAAAGGAAGTTGTGAGTCCCCCTAGCAAGACATTTGAACACTCACCCTCTTTTCTGCGGACAAGAGGACAGCCGTTTACCAAATGATTCGGGGATGCGCAGTACATGCAAAGATGTTCGGTTTTCCTCCTGGCACGTTCAGAAAGGGTCAGAGGTGGACATATCATTCCTACTTCCATAGGAGTAGGGTCAGCAGGCAACATCCGAGAAGGACTGGAAAATGGTGAGCCCATCTTCTCAGCCTTTCTTTCTCGTAGTCGTCTGTCAATATTGATACTGGTCTGTATCAGTCCCTCTAGAGTGCCAGGTAAATCCGCTCGGGCAAGCTCGTCTTTAACTGCGTTCGCAAAGATGTGTCGTTCCACCCTGAATCAGGGGACCATCTTTTAAAATTCGCCACGAAATCTTCAACAGGTCTCCTTCCTTGTTTTAAGGCCTGTAATTGGGTGTCAGCGGTACTCTGCTTGTTGGGGTCTTCATATAAACTAGCAAGTTGTGCTAGAAATAAGGGATAAGAATTAAGGAGTGGATCATCCTTTTCAAAGAGAGCATCTGCCCAGGCCCGGGGTTCACCCGTTAAATAGGAGATGATGGTACAAACCTTAATTTGGTCAGTGGTGTAGGTTAGAGGTTTTAACAAAAAAAACAATCGACATGCGTTTTTAAATTCACGGAATTTGCTCCGATCACCAGAAAACACTATAGGAGGGTTTCATCTTAGGCTCACGGGGCTGAGCAGCAGGAGGCTGTGTAAGACGGCCAAGCTGCTGTCTCAAGGTCTGATTTTCATTTTGTACCTCTGTAAGCGCAAGGATCAATGCATCTACTTGCTGTTTTAATTGTAGTACATGAGTGGATAATTCTGCTGAATCCATATTTAATCTGTAAAGTTCATGCGTTTTTGTTAGTGGATGGATTTACAGCTGCAGAATTATTACACTCAGTAGCCTTGTAGAGAATCTGTTGAACAAACATATCCAACTCTCAGGACTTCATCACCGTGTACAGCCTGTTATATACCATATATATATTAATAGATGTTAATGGAGGGATAGAATATATGAGGATATATAGATGAGAGACAGGCTATTGTATGGTGAGCACTAGAAGTAGTATTAGGAGAGTTGCAGGTGATGGTAAAGCAGATAGGTTCTGATGTCAAGTATAGTGCAGATGGTAAGAGGACACAGATGGAGTATACTTAGACAGAGTAACCTAGTGCAAGGATAGTTGAAGGTAGTCCCAAGAGCTAACAGTCTTATGCAGATGATAGTGAATAGATAGATACAGATAGTCTTGGTAATTGCAGTAGATGACAGTAGGAGATTGGTTAGTAAGAATCCCCTGCGGGGTACTTATCACTTAGATAGGTTTAGGAGTAACAGTGTCCATTGGAGAGGGGTGATCCCATAGCGAGATACGGATCACCAGCGAGGTTTCCGGCTTCAGTTCAGCAAGGGAGAATGTGAGCTGCTCCGACTTCACAGGAGTAGGTGCGGTGAACATGCGGTGAAGGTGAAGACAGCATGCCAGGGGTGATCGGGTGGCGAGACACAGGATCCGAAAACAGGTTCAGGTAGCGAGATACAGGAACGTGTCGAACTGGTATGCTGACTTCAGACAGCGGGACGCTCCAACCATGGCGGTTGAACGAGCGATGAGTGAGAGCAAACCGGCGATTGAAATAGCCGCTCATAGCGGCGCTCGGCAATGATGTCATCCGGTCTTAAAGGTATATGCGTCCCTTGTTACACAAGATGGGACGCAATTAGGAAAGGAGAAATATGGAGACAAGGGTACCAGAGGTACCAGAACATTACAACCTCACACCGTCACACTTAGGAGATGCACCGGACTATATCTCCGGGTTCACATGGCTCCTCTCAGGTTTATGAGTACCACCTACCGTACTTTATTCCCCACAGGCTATGCAGTTTCTACTGCTCGTTTGGTCTCTATGGACCTTGTTCTTTTTATGTACTATGTTTATTTTTCTCTTCTGCTGCTGGTTCTATCTGTCTCCTTGCAGTGCCCTCTCTTGCAGTTTGACCTTTAAAGGACCTTTACGAATTGTCTCATCAAGCCAAGGAAACTTCACTCCTCTTCAGGGACCACCTCTTAAGCCCATCACTATCTCCTCAGACGATGAACTCTGCTCCACACCTACTACCATGGACAGCCTCCGTAAGTGGCCTTTTTCCACTAACCCATTGCCCACTCCTAGGTATCACTACCATAGCTATCTGAACTGTTGGCGCTGGGCTAGCCCCAGACATCTAAGCCTCCACTCACAATTCAGCATACCTGTACTGTACTATTCCTGTTATCCATATGGCTCTTAACTTTTTATCTCTTAACATTAGGGGATTGAACCACCCCGCTAACCGGTTCTCCTTGTGGTTTGAGGCCGTTCATTCCAAAGCGGACAAAGTGGCGGTTCAGGAGACCAACTTTCAGATGCATCGAACTCCTCGTTGCCAACACGCTAAATACCCACCTTTTTCTAGCATCAGCTTCTGTTAAAAAGCGAGCGGTAATGCTGGCAATTGCAGACTCTGTCTCCTTCTCCACTATGGACACAGTGGTGACGGACACAGATGGCAGGTACGTGATTCTTCTGTGCTCCATAGACAACTGTCCCTATACTATTGTGAATGTGTATGCGCCTAACATGCACCAATTACGTTTTTTACGCAAATGATGGTCTAAAATTAACAAGGTAAAAGTTGGGAAGTTGATTGTATGCGGACTTGAACCTGGTGGTAAACCATACCGTGGTTTCCTCGAAGTAGGGGGAAGTCCAGACTTCCCTCTCTCGCCAATCTTCTTAAATCGGAGGATATGCACGATGTGTGGCGCTACCACCACGTTGAAGAACGAGACTACACATATTTTTCCTCAAGACATGGATCTTACTCCAGAATTGACATGTTTTTGGTTGATATGCAGACGCTCCATGCTGTTACTGACACTTCAATTTCTCCTATCACTTGGTCTGACCACGCTGCTATCCATATGACTGTCACGACAGGCCCTTCTATTCCATATATCGTATATCTGGCGATGTAATAACTCCCTTCTATCCGACCCTGACTCCCTAACCTCCTTAAACCACAGCCCTCGGATGTAGACATTCAAAACTTCTTAAGACACCTTAAACTCCCGTTACTTTCTCCTACCTCCTCTTCTTTTCTCAACAGCCCCATCAACCCCCAAGAACTTCTCCGAACCATAAAATCCCTCCCTCTAAACAAATCCCCGGACCCTGACGGACTCACGAATAAATACTATCGATCTTTATAAGAGTTACTTCTCCCCCATATTCTCAAAATGTTTTCTGCCACCCTCGACACTCAATGTTTTCCACCTGAAATGTTATAGGCTCATATAACAACTCTTCCCAAACCTGGTAAACCCCCTACTACTCCCGCCAACTTTCGACCTATTTCCCTGCTAAACACTGACATAAAAATTTATGCTAAGCTCCTGGCGAATAGGTTGACTGTGGTGCTCCCCTATTTAGTAGGTCCTATCAAATGGGGTTTGTCAAAGGCAGGCAAGCTCCTGATGCCACCAGGCGAGTGGTCAATTTGATCCACCATGCGGAGCGTGCTCGAATGCCTTCTCTGCTTCTCTCCATTGATGTAGAGAAGGCATTCGAACGCGTCCACTGGGGCTACATGAGGGCAGTACTGGCTAAATGTGGCTTCTCAGGACCGATTGTATCAGCAATATTGGCGCTTTACACCTCCCCGTCAACCAAAGTCCTCTCATCCGGTCTGCTCTCTAAGTCTTTCCCAATAACAAATGGCATGCATCAGGGCTGCCCTCTTTCCCCCTTCATTTTCAATCTCCTTATAGAGCCCCTTGCCACATCAATCCGAGACCACCCTCTCATATCTGGTTTCAAGTTTCACCACTCACACCATTCTTACGAGGGGGCCTTCGATATCTCCAATACCATACACCACCTGGTTGCTATGTAAGTTGGGATTTTTGGGGGCTTTGGGTTTTCCCCCCCTTCCCCCATTTTTTCCATCCTTCCCCCTTTTGATTTATTATCATCACTCCAGTTTTTTCATTCATTTTATAGATCAATATCATGCATCCAGTCCTGACGAAGTGGCGATTTGGGTCCACGAAACATGTTGAGTCTACGATGCTCTGATATAACCAATTACTCTCTTACTATACGATTATTGGATCTACCTACATTATGACTACAATTTATTACTCCATCTATTTTTTGATACTTTACCTTGTTGGTCTTGTGAATGTGGAATTGGGGACCCCCTTACTAGCTCTTGCATTCGATGATGTATAATTTATATGTCTTGTTATTATTTTGCTGTACCATTTACCAATATGTCACAATGTTATTTCATTCTCTATATGTAATTGATTCAAACAATATATATTAAATTATTTTTATACTACCATGTGTGACCCGCCTTTAGCTATTCTATTAATTATCTTGTTTAAACACCAATCATCTCTACACACCTCATTTAAAGTCCCAAATTTCCCTCTTTACCTCCTTTTGCCTTATTTCTAGGGTTGAGCGGACACCTAGATGTCCGTGTTCGACGGGTTCGGCCGAACTTTAAAAAAAAGTCCGGGTCCGTGTCCCGGACTTTTACCGAACTTTTCCCGGACACCGAACCCCATTGAAGTCAATGGGGACCCGAACTTTAAGGCACTAAAATGGCTCTAAAACACCAAAGGAAAGGGCTAGAGTGCTGCAAATGGCAGCAAAACGTAATTAAGAGCATGGCAAGTGCTCTGCAAACAAATGTGGATAGGGAAATAACTTAAAACAACAAAAAAAACAGAAAAATAAAACAATGTTCTTCTTCATCTCTGAAGGACGAGGCCCATATGGAGTAGGAGGGAGGTTGAGGTGGTGGTGGATGTGGCGGTGACATAGGCGTGCGCACAGGGTGTGCTGGGTGTGCCTGGGCACACCCTAATCACCTAGGGCACATAGCATTGCCAGTGAGGAGATGGGAAAGATCTCCCTGGGACCTGCTCTGCTCTATTTCTCCTTGCCTACAGGTACATGGCCCCGATACATTACTCTCCCTGCTGGCAAACACATGCATGTGTATTTCAACTTTGGGGTGCACACCTTAATGCAATAGGCTGCGCACACCTATGGGCGGTGTAGGTGGAAGCGGCGGTGGAGGAGGACCAGGGCCGGATTAACAGCATCATGGGCTTGGTGCTGAGGATTTTGAAGGGCCTTAAGGGCCGTGCCTTGCCATGCACCCAGAGGAGGAAGGGTGCAGCCATGCATGCCTAATTCAACATGGGATGCTGTCTCTGAAGCCCATAAACACATCCATGCATCGCCAACTGTCCCTCCTTGTCCGGCCTTCACGCTGTGTGGGGAGGTTCTGAGGGTGCTGCCTGGGGAAGCGAGCATAGAAGCCAGACTTCTGTGTTTACAAGTGACAGAAGAGCGGTAACAGTGAATATGGCCAACCCGGGGCCTATATAAAAGGTAGGGGCCTGGAGCTGCAGCTCCAATAGCCCCTACATTAATCTGGCCCTGAGGAGGAGGACGAGGTAGCCAACACTGCTTCTTTTCAAAAATTTTAAATGAGGGTACACCCCAAAAGAGTGAGAAAGAGCAAAAATGGAACAATGGGTGGGTAAGGTCGGTATCCATTGCTATTCTGCATAAGGTACGGAAAAGTCCCGTGGGATCCATGCCTGGTTCATTTTAATGAACGTGAGCTTGTCCACATTGTCTCTGGACAGGCGGCTGCGCTTGTCTGTTATAACGCCCCCAGCCGTGCTAAATACCCGTTCAGATAATACACTGGCTGCAGGGCACGCCAGCACCTCCAAGGCGTAAAGGGCAAGCTCAGGCCATGTGCCCAATTTGGAGACCCAGAAGTTGAAGGGGGCAGACCCGTCATTCACTACATGTAGGCGTGTGCACACATACTGCTCCACCATGTTGGTAAAATGCTGCCTCCTGCTAAGACGTTCCATCTGAGCTGCTGGTGCTGCTGTTTGTTGTGGCGTGCTGACAAAGCTTTTCCACATTTCGGCCATGCTAACCCTGCCTTCTGAGGTGCTGGCGGTGCCCTGGTTGCGTTGGCGACCTCCTCCTCCTCCTCCTCTGCCTTGTGCTTCCACTGTGGCCCCGCTGTCAGATGGGAATGCCAGCAGCATGGCGTCTACCAGCGTGCGCTTGTACTCGCGCATCTTGCGATCGCGCTCCAGTGAGTGAATTAAGGACGGTACGTTGTCCTTGTAACGGGGATCCAGCAGCGTGGCCACCCAGTAATCAGCACAAGTTAGAATGTGGGCAACTCGGCGGTCGTTGTGGAGACACTGCAGCATGTAATCGCTCATGTGTGCCAGGCTGCCCAGAGGCGACGAAAGGCTGTCCTCTGTGGGAGGTGTATCGTCCGTGTCCTCTGTATCCCCCCAGCCACGCACCAGTGATGGCCATGAGCTGGCCTGGGTGCCACCCTGCTGTGAACATGGTTCCATCTCCTCCTCCAGCTCCTCCTCCTCCTCATCCTCCTCATCCTCCAGAACTGTGCCCCTGCTGGACAATTGTGTCCCTGGCGTTTGTGTGTGCAGGAACCCACCCTCGGAGCCCCTTGCGAATGACTGCCCTGAAAGCCTTTGAAATGTTACCTCTTCATCCTCCTCCTCCTCCTCCTCATCCTGTGCCACATCCTCTTCCATCATCGCCCAAATTGTTTTTTCAAGGAGGCATAGAAGTGGGATAGTTAAGCTGAGAATGGCGTCATTGCCACTGGCCATGTTGGTGGAGTACCCAAAACAGCGCAACAAGGCACAATATATGCAAATGTCAAATATGCAAACTATGCCGCAATTTAATGTTTTTTACACCAAAAGGGTGTGTATTGAATAGCGGAATAGGATAAAAAACTGTGTATCTCACACGTACAAACACAGACTAGGCCCGATTAAATTTTTTCCTACCCTAAAGGGAGGATGAGGAAGAGGAGTATGGAACATGCAGCACCCTCAAATCTTCAGAAGTATGAGATGAACCCCAAAAACTTGGAAAGGTGGATCTCTCTCACACGTACCAACACAGACTATCCCCCAATTTAACTGATCCCCAAAGGTTTTTGATTAAATAGCGGAATAGAAAATATGATCCAAAAAAAGTGTATGTATATCACACGTACACAACCACACTAGGCCCCAATTACTATTGTTTGTACCCCTAAAAGGCTAGATGAGGAGTAGGGGGGGTATGGAACAGGCAGCACCCTCAAACCTTCAGAAGTATGAGATGAACCCCAACAACTTGGAAAGGTGGATCTCTCTCACACGTACCAACACAGACTATCCCCCAATTTAACTGATCCCCAAAGGTTTTTGATTAAATAGCGGAATAGAAAATATGATCCAAAAAAAGTGTATGTATATCACACGTACACAACCACACTAGGCCCCAATTACTATTGTTTGTACCCCTAAAAGGCTAGATGAGGAGTAGGGGGGGTATGGAACAGGCAGCACCCTCAAACCTTCAGAAGTATGAGATGAACCCCAACAACTTGGAAAGGTGGATCTCTCTCACACGTACCAACACAGACTATCCCCCAATTTAACTGATCCCCAAAGGTTTTTGATTAAATAGCGGAATAGAAAATATGATCCAAAAAAAGTGTATGTATATCACACGTACACAACCACACTAGGCCCCAATTACTATTGTTTGTACCCCTAAAAGGCTAGATGAGGAGTAGGGGGGGTATGGAACAGGCAGCACCCTCAAACCTTCAGAAGTATGAGATGAACCCCAACAACTTGGAAAGGTGGATCTCTCTCACACGTACCAACACAGACTATCCCCCAATTTAACTGATCCCCAAAGGTTTTTGATTAAATAGCGGAATAGAAAATATGATCCAAAAAAAGTGTATGTATATCACACGTACACAACCACACTAGGCCCCAATTACTATTGTTTGTACCCCTAAAAGGCTAGGAGTAGGGGGAGTATGGAACAGGCAGCACCCTCAAACCTTCAGAAGTATGAGATGAACCCCAACAACTTGGAAAGGTGGATCTCTCTCACACGTACCAACACAGACTATCCCCCAATTTAACTGATCCCCAAAGGTTTTTGATTAAATAGCGGAATAGAAAATATGATCCAAAAAAAGTGTATGTATATCACACGTACACAACCACACTGGGCCCCAATTACTATTGTTTGTACCCCTAAAAGGCTAGATGAGGAGTAGGGGGAGTATGGAACAGGCAGCACCCTCAAACCTTCAGAAGTATGAGATGAACCCCAACAACATGGAAAGGTGGATCTCTCTCACACGTACCAACACAGACTATCCCCCAATTTAACTGATCCCCAAAGGTTTTTGATTAAATAGCGGAATAGAAAATATGATCCAAAAAAAGTGTATGTATATCACACGTACACAACCACACTAGGCCCCAATTACTATTGTTTGTACCCCTAAAAGGCTAGATGAGGAGTAGGGGGGGTATGGAACAGGCAGCACCCTCAAACCTTCAGAAGTATGAGATGAACCCCAACAACTTGGAAAGGTGGATCTCTCTCACACGTACCAACACAGACTATCCCCCAATTTAACTGATCCCCAAAGGTTTTTGATTAAATAGCGGAATAGAAAATATGATCCAAAAAAAGTGTATGTATATCACACGTACACAACCACACTAGGCCCCAATTACTATTGTTTGTACCCCTAAAAGGCTAGATGAGGAGTAGGGGGGGTATGGAACAGGCAGCACCCTCAAACCTTCAGAAGTATGAGATGAACCCCAACAACTTGGAAAGGTGGATCTCTCTCACACGTACCAACACAGACTATCCCCCAATTTAACTGATCCCCAAAGGTTTTTGATTAAATAGCGGAATAGAAAATATGATCCAAAAAAAGTGTATGTATATCACACGTACACAACCACACTAGGCCCCAATTACTATTGTTTGTACCCCTAAAAGGCTAGATGAGGAGTAGGGGGGGTATGGAACAGGCAGCACCCTCAAACCTTCAGAAGTATGAGATGAACCCCAACAACTTGGAAAGGTGGATCTCTCTCACACGTACCAACACAGACTATCCCCCAATTTAACTGATCCCCAAAGGTTTTTGATTAAATAGCGGAATAGAAAATATGATCCAAAAAAAGTGTATGTATATCACACGTACACAACCACACTAGGCCCCAATTACTATTGTTTGTACCCCTAAAAGGCTAGGAGTAGGGGGAGTATGGAACAGGCAGCACCCTCAAACCTTCAGAAGTATGAGATGAACCCCAACAACTTGGAAAGGTGGATCTCTCTCACACGTACCAACACAGACTATCCCCCAATTTAACTGATCCCCAAAGGTTTTTGATTAAATAGCGGAATAGAAAATATGATCCAAAAAAAGTGTATGTATATCACACGTACACAACCACACTAGGCCCCAATTACTATTGTTTGTACCCCTAAAAGGCTAGATGAGGAGTAGGGGGGGTATGGAACAGGCAGCACCCTCAAACCTTCAGAAGTATGAGATGAACCCCAACAACTTGGAAAGGTGGATCTCTCTCACACGTACCAACACAGACTATCCCCCAATTTAACTGATCCCCAAAGGTTTTTGATTAAATAGCGGAATAGAAAATATGATCCAAAAAAAGTGTATGTATATCACACGTACACAACCACACTAGGCCCCAATTACTATTGTTTGTACCCCTAAAAGGCTAGGAGTAGGGGGAGTATGGAACAGGCAGCACCCTCAAACCTTCAGAAGTATGAGATGAACCCCAACAACTTGGAAAGGTGGATCTCTCTCACACGTACCAACACAGACTATCCCCCAATTTAACTGATCCCCAAAGGTTTTTGATTAAATAGCGGAATAGAAAATATGATCCAAAAAAAGTGTATGTATATCACACGTACACAACCACACTAGGCCCCAATTACTATTGTTTGTACCCCTAAAAGGCTAGATGAGGAGTAGGGGGGGTATGGAACAGGCAGCACCCTCAAACCTTCAGAAGTATGAGATGAACCCCAACAACTTGGAAAGGTGGATCTCTCTCACACGTACCAACACAGACTATCCCCCAATTTAACTGATCCCCAAAGGTTTTTGATTAAATAGCGGAATAGAAAATATGATCCAAAAAAAGTGTATGTATATCACACGTACACAACCACACTAGGCCCCAATTACTATTGTTTGTACCCCTAAAAGGCTAGATGAGGAGTAGGGGGGGTATGGAACAGGCAGCACCCTCAAACCTTCAGAAGTATGAGATGAACCCCAACAACTTGGAAAGGTGGATCTCTCTCACACGTACCAACACAGACTATCCCCCAATTTAACTGATCCCCAAAGGTTTTTGATTAAATAGCGGAATAGAAAATATGATCCAAAAAAAGTGTATGTATATCACACGTACACAACCACACTAGGCCCCAATTACTATTGTTTGTACCCCTAAAAGGCTAGGAGTAGGGGGAGTATGGAACAGGCAGCACCCTCAAACCTTCAGAAGTATGAGATGAACCCCAACAACTTGGAAAGGTGGATCTCTCTCACACGTACCAACACAGACTATCCCCCAATTTAACTGATCCCCAAAGGTTTTTGATTAAATAGCGGAATAGAAAATATGATCCAAAAAAAGTGTATGTATATCACACGTACACAACCACACTAGGCCCCAATTACTATTGTTTGTACCCCTAAAAGGCTAGGAGTAGGGGGAGTATGGAACAGGCAGCACCCTCAAACCTTCAGAAGTATGAGATGAACCCCAACAACTTGGAAAGGTGGATCTCTCTCACACGTACCAACACAGACTATCCCCCAATTTAACTGATCCCCAAAGGTTTTTGATTAAATAGCGGAATAGAAAATATGATCCAAAAAAAGTGTATGTATATCACACGTACACAACCACACTGGGCCCCAATTACTATTGTTTGTACCCCTAAAAGGCTAGATGAGGAGTAGGGGGAGTATGGAACAGGCAGCACCCTCAAACCTTCAGAAGTATGAGATGAACCCCAACAACTTGGAAAGGTGGATCTCTCTCACACGTACCAACACAGACTATCCCCCAATTTAACTGATCCCCAAAGGTTTTTGATTAAATAGCGGAATAGAAAATATGATCCAAAAAAAGTGTATGTATATCACACGTACACAACCACACTAGGCCCCAATTACTATTGTTTGTACCCCTAAAAGGCTAGATGAGGAGTAGGGGGGGTATGGAACAGGCAGCACCCTCAAACCTTCAGAAGTATGAGATGAACCCCAACAACTTGGAAAGGTGGATCTCTCTCACACGTACCAACACAGACTATCCCCCAATTTAACTGATCCCCAAAGGTTTTTGATTAAATAGCGGAATAGAAAATATGATCCAAAAAAAGTGTATGTATATCACACGTACACAACCACACTAGGCCCCAATTACTATTGTTTGTACCCCTAAAAGGCTAGATGAGGAGTAGGGGGGGTATGGAACAGGCAGCACCCTCAAACCTTCAGAAGTATGAGATGAACCCCAACAACTTGGAAAGGTGGATCTCTCTCACACGTACCAACACAGACTATCCCCCAATTTAACTGATCCCCAAAGGTTTTTGATTAAATAGCGGAATAGAAAATATGATCCAAAAAAAGTGTATGTATATCACACGTACACAACCACACTAGGCCCCAATTACTATTGTTTGTACCCCTAAAAGGCTAGATGAGGAGTAGGGGGGGTATGGAACAGGCAGCACCCTCAAACCTTCAGAAGTATGAGATGAACCCCAACAACTTGGAAAGGTGGATCTCTCTCACACGTACCAACACAGACTATCCCCCAATTTAACTGATCCCCAAAGGTTTTTGATTAAATAGCGGAATAGAAAATATGATCCAAAAAAAGTGTATGTATATCACACGTACACAACCACACTAGGCCCCAATTACTATTGTTTGTACCCCTAAAAGGCTAGGAGTAGGGGGAGTATGGCACAGGCAGCACCCTCAAACCTTCAGAAGTATGAGATGAACCCCAACAACTTGGAAAGGTGGATCTCTCTCACACGTACCAACACAGACTATCCCCCAATTTAACTGATCCCCAAAGGTTTTTGATTAAATAGCGGAATAGAAAATATGATCCAAAAAAAGTGTATGTATATCACACGTACACAACCACACTGGGCCCCAATTACTATTGTTTGTACCCCTAAAAGGCTAGATGAGCAGTAGGGGGAGTATGGAACAGGCAGCACCCTCAAACCTTCAGAAGTATGAGATGAACCCCAACAACTTGGAAAGGTGGATCTCTCTCACACGTACCAACACAGACTATCCCCCAATTTAACTGATCCCCAAAGGTTTTTGATTAAATAGCGGAATAGAAAATATGATCCAAAAAAAGTGTATGTATATCACACGTACACAACCACACTAGGCCCCAATTACTATTGTTTGTACCCCTAAAAGGCTAGATGAGGAGTAGGGGGGGTATGGAACAGGCAGCACCCTCAAACCTTCAGAAGTATGAGATGAACCCCAACAACTTGGAAAGGTGGATCTCTCTCACACGTACCAACACAGACTATCCCCCAATTTAACTGATCCCCAAAGGTTTTTGATTAAATAGCGGAATAGAAAATATGATCCAAAAAAAGTGTATGTATATCACACGTACACAACCACACTAGGCCCCAATTACTATTGTTTGTACCCCTAAAAGGCTAGATGAGGAGTAGGGGGGGTATGGAACAGGCAGCACCCTCAAACCTTCAGAAGTATGAGATGAACCCCAACAACTTGGAAAGGTGGATCTCTCTCACACGTACCAACACAGACTATCCCCCAATTTAACTGATCCCCAAAGGTTTTTGATTAAATAGCGGAATAGAAAATATGATCCAAAAAAAGTGTATGTATATCACACGTACACAACCACACTGGGCCCCAATTACTATTGTTTGTACCCCTAAAAGGCTAGATGAGGAGTAGGGGGAGTATGGAACAGGCAGCACCCTCAAACCTTCAGAAGTATGAGATGAACCCCAACAACTTGGAAAGGTGGATCTCTCTCACACGTACCAACACAGACTATCCCCCAATTTAACTGATCCCCAAAGGTTTTTGATTAAATAGCGGAATAGAAAATATGATCCAAAAAAAGTGTATGTATATCACACGTACACAACCACACTGGGCCCCAATTACTATTGTTTGTACCCCTAAAAGGCTAGATGAGGAGTAGGGGGAGTATGGAACAGGCAGCACCCTCAAACCTTCAGAAGTATGAGATGAACCCCAACAACTTGGAAAGGTGGATCTCTCTCACACGTACCAACACAGACTATCCCCCAATTTAACTGATCCCCAAAGGTTTTTGATTAAATAGCGGAATAGAAAATATGATCCAAAAAAAGTGTATGTATATCACACGTACACAACCACACTGGGCCCCAATTACTATTGTTTGTACCCCTAAAAGGCTAGGAGTAGGGGGAGTATGGAACAGGCAGCACCCTCAAACCTTCAGAAGTATGAGATGAACCCCAACAACTTGGAAAGGTGGATCTCTCTCACACGTACCAACACAGACTATCCCCCAATTTAACTGATCCCCAAAGGTTTTTGATTAAATAGCGGAATAGAAAATATGATCCAAAAAAAGTGTATGTATATCACACGTACACAACCACACTGGGCCCCAATTACTATTGTTTGTACCCCTAAAAGGCTAGATGAGGAGTAGGGGGAGTATGGAACAGGCAGCACCCTCAAACCTTCAGAAGTATGAGATGAACCCCAACAACTTGGAAAGGTGGATCTCTCTCACACGTACCAACACAGACTATCCCCCAATTTAACTGATCCCCAAAGGTTTTTGATTAAATAGCGGAATAGAAAATATGATCCAAAAAAAGTGTATGTATATCACACGTACACAACCACACTGGGCCCCAATTACTATTGTTTGTACCCCTAAAAGGCTAGATGAGGAGTAGGGGGAGTATGGAACAGGCAGCACCCTCAAACCTTCAGAAGTATGAGATGAACCCCAACAACTTGGAAAGGTGGATCTCTCTCACACGTACCAACACAGACTATCCCCCAATTTAACTGATCCCCAAAGGTTTTTGATTAAATAGCGGAATAGAAAATATGATCCAAAAAAAGTGTATGTATATCACACGTACACAACCACACTAGGCCCCAATTACTATTGTTTGTACCCCTAAAAGGCTAGATGAGGAGTAGGGGGGGTATGGAACAGGCAGCACCCTCAAACCTTCAGAAGTATGAGATGAACCCCAACAACTTGGAAAGGTGGATCTCTTTCACACGTACCAACACAGACTATCCCCCAATTTAACTGATCCCCAAAGGTTTTTGATTAAATAGCGGAATAGAAAATATGATCCAAAAAAAGTGTATGTATATCACACGTACACAACCACACTAGGCCCCAATTACTATTGTTTGTACCCCTAAAAGGCTAGGAGTAGGGGGAGTATGGAACAGGCAGCATCCTCAAACCTTCAGAAGTATGAGATGAACCCCAACAACTTGGAAAGGTGGATCTCTCTCACACGTACCAACACAGACTATCCCCCAATTTAACTGATCCCCAAAGGTTTTTGATTAAATAGCGGAATAGAAAATATGATCCAAAAAAAGTGTATGTATATCACACGTACACAACCACACTAGGCCCCAATTACTATTGTTTGTACCCCTAAAAGGCTAGATGAGGAGTAGGGGGAGTATGGAACAGGAAGCACCCTCAAATCTTCAGAAGTATGAGATTGTGTTCACTGTACCCCACAAAGATTGAGTTCACTGCACCCCACAATGATTGTGTTCACTGCACCCCACAAAGATTGTGTTCACTGCACCTCACAAAGATTGTGTTCACTGTACCCCCCAAAGATTGTGTTCACTGCACCCCACAAAGATTCTGTTCACTGTACCCCACAAAGATTGTGTTCACTGCACCCTAAAAGGATGTTGTTCACTGCACCCCACAAAGATTGTGTTCACTGCACCCTAAAAGGATGTTGTTCACTGCACCCCAAAAAGATTGTGTTCACTGTACCCCCCCAAAGATTGTGTTCACTGCACCCCACAAAGATTGTGTTCACTGCACCCCAAAAAGATTGTGTTCACTGTACCCCCCAAAGATTGTGTTCACTGCACCCCAAAAAGATTGTGTTCACTGTACCCCCCAAAGATTGTGTTCACTGCACCCCACAAAGATTCTGTTCACTGTACCCCACAAAGATTGTGTTCACTGCACCCCAAAAAGATTGTGTTCACTGTACCCCCCCAAAGATTGTGTTCACTGCACCCCACAAAGATTCTGTTCACTGCACCCCACAAAGGATTTTGTTCACTGCACCCCAAAAAGATTGTGTTCACTGCACCCCAAAAAGGATTTTGATCACTGCACCCCAAAAAGGATGTTGTTCACTGCACCCCAAAAATGATTTTGTTCACTCCACCCCAAAAAGATTGTGTTCACTGCACCCCACAAAGATTGTGTTCACTGCACCCCAAAAAGATTGTGTTCACTGTACCCCCCAAAGATTGTGTTCACTGCACCCCACAAAGATTCTGTTCACTGTACCCCCCCAAAGATTGTGTTCACTGCACCCCACAAAGATTGTGTTCACTGCACCCCAAAAAGATTGTGTTCACTGTACCCCCCAAAGATTGTGTTCACTGCACCCCAAAAAGATTGTGTTCACTGTACCCCCCAAAGATTGTGTTCACTGCACCCCACAAAGATTCTGTTCACTGTACCCCACAAAGATTGTGTTCACTGCACCCCAAAAAGATTGTGTTCACTGCACCCCAAAAAGATTGTGTTCACTGTACCCCCCAAAGATTGTGTTCACTGCACCCCACAAAGATTCTGTTCACTGTACCCCACAAAGATTGTGTTCACTGCACCCCAAAAAAGATTGTGTTCACTGCACCCCAAAAAGGATGTTGTTCACTGCACCCCAAAAAGGATGTTGTTCACTCCACCCCAAAAAGATTGTGTTCACTGCACCCCACAAAGATTGTGTTCACTGCACCCCAAAAAGATTGTGTTCACTGCACCCCAAAAATGATTTTGTTCACTGCACCCCAAAAAGGATTTTGTTCACTGCACCCCAAAAAGGATGTTGTTCACTCCACCCCAAAAAGATTGTGTTCACTGCACCCCAAAAAGATTGTGTTCACTGCACCCCACAAAGGATTTTGTTCACTGCACCCCAAAAAGATTGTGTTCACTGCACCCCAAAAAGGATGTTGTTCACTGCACCCCAAAAAGGATTTTGTTCACTGCACCCCAAAAAGATTGTGTTCACTGCACCCCACAAAGGATTTTGTTCACTGCACCCCACAAAGATTGTGTTCACTGCACACCAAAAAGGATTGTGTTCACTGCACCCCAAAAAGATTTTGTTCACTGCACCCCAAAAAGATTGTGTTCACTGCAGCCCAAAAAGATTGTGTTCACTGCAGCCCAAAAAGATTGTGTTCACTGCAGCCCAAAAAGATTGTGTTCACTGCAGCCCAAAAAGATTGTGTTCACTGCAGCTCACACACAGAAAAATGGATGTGGATCACTGACACCTGCCTATCTCCAATCCCACACCACACAGCAATATCGATTGTAGTTTGTAGAACACAGTTTCCCTAAAATTCAGCAGACTCTGTCCCTAACAGGATTGAGAAGAGATCGTAGATCAGGATTGAGTGCAGATTCACCCCACCCCCCACACAGCAATATCGATTGTAGTTTGTAGAAGACACTGACCCTATAATTCAGCAGACTCTATCCCTAAAATGCCTACAACTCGCCCTGCCTAAACACTCCGACCTGTCCCTCAATTCTATCCGGACACAAATGTTTTTTTCCTGCCTATCTGTCCCTAATCAGCAGCCAGCACATTGATGTGTGCTCTGTCCCTTAGCTAAGCAGCAGAATGACGCTGCTGCGGCGGCTGCCTCGAACTTATAAAGACTTGGTCACATGCTTCAGACGGCCAATCACAGCTACTAAGACATTTGCAGGCATGGCTGGGATGGCTTAAGGCACACCAGTTAAACGATTGTTGATTGGCTGTTGAAAGCCCGCCATGAAAAGAGCGCCAAAGCATGCAAAACCCGGAAATAAAACGACCGAACACGGATTTTTACCCGAACATACAGTAAAGTGTCCGTGTCCGTGTTCGGGTAAAAAAAATCCAATTATTCGGTACGAACACGAATAATACAGTCCGTGTTCGCTCAACACTACTTATTTCTATATTTAACAACTGACTACAATAATAATATTATATGTGGATCTGTATGACCGTACCTATATACCAAATGTGCCAGTTGCTATTATTACGTATTTTAACCCCTTTTTACTCCCCTTCCCCCTCTCTTTGATTACTCACACCATTCTATTACCCTTTTTTCAAACAACGTAATTCTGAGCCTCACCAACCCTATTGTTTCTCTCCCAACAGCACACCAATTATTTCAAACATTTCGCAAAATTTACTACTATAAAGTTAATTTCAGCAAATTCCTAATACTGAATATGGGCGTTCACCCCTCCACATTTACCCACTTGAAGAACACTTTACAATATACGTGGACAGATCAAGAGATCCCATACTTAGGTTTAAAACTCACATTTCCTACCTCATCCCTAGTCCCCTCCAATCTAAAACCCCTCCTAACCTCTATTTCGGAAGACACACAAAAGATCAGCAAAACTGAAATATCCTGGGTGGGCAGAATTGCAGCCTTCAAAATGATTTGTCTCCCTAAAATCCTCTATATTTTCAGCACTCTCCCTGTCCATATCCCCACACGATATATTAATTCCCTCTCCAAGCTATTACACAAATTAGTCTGGCAGAAGAAATGTGCCAGATGCAATTACACTCATATGATCCAACACAAATCTGTGGGTGGCCTAGGCCTCCCTGATCTACAAGACTATTACGCGGCAGCCCACCTAGTCCCTCTGCGTCAATGGTTCTCCCACGCACCGACACCCCCCTGGTTAATCATTGAATCGACTCTATCCAAATCCACGGATCTAAACACTCTGCTCTTGGCGGACCTCTGGAAACCTCTCACCATACCAACACTCCCCATCACTACACAAACTTCGATTAGAGCTTGGAGGACACTGATAAACCAACTAGATACCGACTCACTTAAACGACTATCCCATTACATATATAAAAGAGAAAATATACCCGCGCCCTTTTAAAGAGCAGCAAATTCAAAAACACCTGGAATGTATAGTAAAAATATAAGATACAAGGAGTCGCGCTAAAAAAGGCAAATTGAATCAGAAGATTGGCTTATTTCAAATAAAACCTCTTGAATAGAGATGCATAGCACAAATCAAACATGCGGTATCCACAATGAAATAGGTAATGTAGTCCACTTTAAACCCTCAAAGTTAACAACAGTTCATGTGGATTAAACGATAGAGTATTTCCACCCTTGTGAGTGTTCAGATGACATATAGCAACTCAGTGAATCCCTCCACCACATAGAGCCTCTTACCAGAGGGGGAAAGGTGATACGCAGTGAGTATTTGAGGGCTACTACCACCTATATCCAGCACAGCAGCTCCGGTACAGTCAGCCACAAGGAGTACACCAACCACAGATAGCCTCCAAACAGACTGGATTTAAACAGGATCAGCTCTCACCAGGTAAGTTATTCATTAGATGTGGTGTCTGCATCAGTTTTCTTTTCTTTAACTTTTCTCGTGTGTTTTCACCTGTTGATCTGGACAGCACAGGTGCCAGCAGACCTACAGCATCAAAAGGAGGTGTGTTGCTGTCCAGATCAACAGGTGAAAACACAAGAGAAAAGTTAAAGAAAAGAAAACTGATGCAGACACCACATGGGCTTTTTTGTGGGTGTCTTTGGAGGCAGGCATGACATCTGAACTTCTGTGTAGGGGTATATATACACACACACATATATGTATATATACACATAGGGTTCTGCTACTTTCACACCTATATGTGTGTATGTGTATATATACATATATGTGTGTGTGTATATATATTTTTTAGCGCGACTCCTTGTATCTTATATCCCATTACATACCCTCGGCATCTTACTCCCCTGCATATCCCTCCTCAAATTTACGTCAACAGGCATACACTCAATAGATCAATTATTCCACCAGAACTCCCTGAAAAACTTCACTGCACTCCAAGCTGAGTTATCCATACCTACAACAGTATATCCAGCTTTTTATCTAACCCCCCCCCCCCCTCAAATACACCTTCCCAAGTCTGTATGGCACTAGCTCACCTCGCCACACCGTAAAACTACAGGTATATCCCTTTTTTACAACCTCCTCCATCATAAACTGACCTTTCAAAAGACTAAACACATGCTCACATGGGAAGAAGAGCTTCGGAACTCTTTTTCAGATGCCCAATGGCAATCAGCCATACGTAGCACTTACCAGGCATCCGGATGCGTGGCATATTGGGAAACTAACCTAGATGGTACCTAACGCCCTATTGCCTCTCTAAATTCTACAAGCAACTCAGCCCACTTTGCTGGCGCGGGTGTGGTCAAATAGGTACTATCTCCCACACCTTTTAGTCCTGCAAAAGTCTCACGGCTTCTAGAAAAGAGTATTTGAGGTTCTCTCGACCATCACAGGTATATTAAGAACACCCGACTCAGCCCTAGCACTCCTCTCCTTGGGCATTGAAGCTATCCCCCCTGATATGCGAACAGTTTATACACATACCTTGATTGCAGCCAGAACCGTTATTGCCAGACACTGGAAGCAGCCAGTCCCCCCCTCTCACTTGGAAGTTATCCGTTTGGTTAACGCTCATTTTTCCATGGAGAAGGCTTACGCTAAATATTTCCCTAAATGGCAACCATGGATGAGCAGCAAGTATTATACTCCACTCTTCTGACATACTGTTTTTGTATTTTATACGTTATCTCACGTTTTTGAGGTTGTAACAACCTTGATGCTTACTAGAACCTTTATGCGCTGGAATACTTATATATTGACTTATTTTCATTATGCTCTACCGTTATCCAAATTTCTTTGTCCCGAGTGCAAGTTTTCACCTTTATTTTTATGCATTTTCTTGGTCACTATGCTCATTTGGACATGCATATATGTATTGTTCTTAGTTCCAGCTGTTATTTCTCCTTTTTCTACATTGTTAAACTTTATTGAAAATTAATAAAAATTATTGAAACAAAACCAGGAAGAAGACAGGCATCCCTTCAGTGAAGATTTCTACAAAATCCAGCTGCCTGCTCAATGTTGGACATACAGTGTTTCATGAGGTAAGTGATATGACTTCAGCTGGCCATACACTAGCAGATTTTTGAGCGTTTGTATAACAATTCTTAGTACATTTTAATGACTTAAAATGATTGTAAACTATCACCTTGTAAAACAACCTATTCAGTTTAAAATAGAAATGAAAGGCAAAACATTTGTGGATAGATATTATAAATACCTTTCTTCCTTTTTTTTAAAGTGATCACATTCCCTGTGTTCTCAGCTGCATAAGAGCTAGGTGGAGGAGGAGAAGCAGCAGCACGCTGAGATTCCCAGCGAATGGCTGTTCAGCGGAGGCGTGTCAGGACAAGTCTGATCATTGGAGGAGAGTACACGGAGTTCCCAGCATAGTAAGAGAACTGACCATGATGTGCTTTCCTGTTTAGTGTGGTCAGTTTTTACTGAGGTAGTTTAGGAAAGCAGAGGGACTGGCAGGAACACCAAGAATTGCACATAAAGGAAGCAATATAAAGAGAATAGGATACGCCCTCATACAAGTATAAGGTACAGCAGGCACATATCAGGTATGGGAAGTGTTGGGGTAACAAACGCTTTAAGGAATATTGTTCAAAAGTACTTAAAATTTTTGATTGCTTTTAACATTTGATTTTGCAATGAATTGACTTTTCTGAATGAAAACCTAGCTTACTAGGAAAGTTAGAAAGTTGTTTGGGAAAAAAAATCCATCATCATTGCTTGTCTGCACTGAGCTAGTGATGTGAGAAGGGAGCATTTGTCTCAAAGAGTAACTCCACTTTCGTGGGGGGAAAAAATAGCAAATAAAGAAAAAACAATATAGCGTATACAATTGCGACACAAATCATATTGTAATTGAATGTTATTATAAATGACCTTTCCTTTTTATTCTGGAGCTGTTGTCATTTTCTGAAAAAGCAATGCAATATGGATACCTGGAGCTGTTTTGTACACAGAATGTATACTGACCACACCCCAGAAACATAATTTCCTGCTTGTGTGATTGGCTCACTGATTTTCCCAGAAGTCTGCACTAAGATACAAGTCAGATTTCAGGCATCCCATGCATTAAAAATGTCATTTTTGGTGATATACCCCCAATAGGAACACGTCTAAAGGGATGCAGGCCCAGCAGATTTCCTCATTAGAGCCGTGCAGCTGCCACAGCTGATATATAACTATAAAACCACTCCCATTAGACCCACTCAGCACAGAGGAACAAACAATGATTTCTTCAGTAAAACAAAAGGTAGAAATCTGTAACAACGTTTGTTAAAATCCTTGTAATTTATAGAGATCACCCAGAGAGGAATGATTTTTTCTAAACAAAAGTGAAGTTACGCTTTAAGCCAAAATTAAGACAATGGGTGGGGGGTGCTGCATAATCATATCCCTGCAATCACAGAGATACAGCTAATTTAATTTTCAAGCTGTTATCATTTAGAAGGCAGGACCTAATACTATATTTTTGCAATTTATTAAAGCTGAACTTCAGGCTAAACAAATACTGTATAAATAGATGTATATTCTTGAATCTTGTTGTCCCTCTTGTATTTATTCCAGATCTGTGTAGTATTCCAGCATGAAACAACTCTGATTGTTTGCCTCTGTGCAGGGGTTCCCTGTAATAAAGACTGGTCACTGCTGTTCTCTCTACTTGTCCCAAAATGCAATGGGACAGGAACTGGGCTTTAAAAGCCCGTGATTGGACCAGAATCATCAGTAAAAGCCAATTGAGGGGGCAGGAGGATGCTAGGAATGTTATTGGAGTGACTAGGGGATCCAGAGGCCATTCAGTAGTGAATACGCCCCCCAGTATATAACATAGCCCCGCCAAATCTCTAGCACTGTAATACAGGGGCTGTGGAAGAGAGTGGAAGCAGTTCTGTTACTCCTGCTTCAAAAGTGTAATTTAGCAATTATTAGTGTGAGGAAAGGGATATCTAGTGTAGTTAGGGTACTATTTTCCACTATAGTTAGATTTAATAATCTAGTTTCTGTAGGGAAAGTGTTAAGTGTCAGGGTGACTGTAGTGTAGTGTAGGGTTAACTGACTCTGACTGCTATGGCAGGGTGACCAAACTCTTCCATTTCAGGGTGACCGCCATAGAAAAAAGATCATTTTTCTTAGAATTTTTAGTAGAGCGGCCATAGGGCTCCGCTCCTTGTATGCCAGAGTGACCGAATTCATCCATGTCAGGGTGACTGCTATAGGAAAAAGATTGTTTGTCTTAGAATTTTTAGTAGAGCAGGCATAGGGCTCTGCTCCTGTCACATCTGGCCGTTTTTGTTGCAGGCGTTTATTGGGCTTTTTTGTGGACGTCTTTGGAGGCAGGCATGACATCTGAATTTCTGTGTAGGGGTATATATACACACACACATATATGTATATATACACATAGGGTTCTGCTACTTTCACACCTATATGTGTGTATGTGTATATATACATATATGTGTGTGTGTATATATACCCCTACACAGAAGTTCAGATGTCATGCCTGCCTCCAAAGACGTCCACAAAAAATCCCAATAAACGCCTGCAACAAAAACGGCCAGGTGTGAAAATAGCGCAGCCATATCCCTGCTCTACTGCAATTCTAATACAAACAATCTTTTTTTTTCTGGTTCTGGACATACTACAGAGCTGAAACTTCACAGGTACACTTTTTAGACCCCCCAGACACTAAATCCAAAAAAATCTCTTTTTTTTTTTCAATAATTTTTTCAATAATTGGCTCTCTATCAAAAACGACAATTTTTAAGAACTTTTTTGTGTGATTAATAGTCCCTGGGGCATGACACAGAACCCTAGGCACTTTTTAGGGGCATTTATTGTGTTTTAGGGCTTCAAAATTGTGATTTTTGATTACCGAAGTTAGGGTCCCATTGATTTCAATTGGGTTCTGGAATCCGGACCCAAACTTTCTGGAAGTTCGGGTGTTCTGGTCGAACCAAACTTTTCAAAAGTTCGATCATCCCTATTGATCACCTGTGTGATTTTTTTATTTTTTGCGCTACAAACAAAAAAGAGCGACAATTCTGAAAAAAAAAAAAACTATATTTTTACTTTCTGCTATATAACATTCCCAAAAACCAAAATCTAACAATCAAATGTTTTCATCATTTTAGGCCAATATGTTTTCTGCTACATATTTTTGGTAAAAAAAAAAACCCCAAAAAGTGGATTTTAAATGGTTTGCGCAAAAGTTATCGCATCTACAAACTAGGGGAAAGATTTATGTCATTTTTATTTATTTATTCATTTTTTTTAAACTAGTAATGGGCGGTGGTCTGCGATTTTTAGCAGGACTGCGACATTGCGGTGGACAGATCGGACCCCTAACTGACATTTTTGACACTTTTGGGGGGACCAGTGACATTACTACAGTAATCAGTACTAAAAAAATGCACTGTTACTGTAATAATGACACTGGCAGGGAAGGGGTTAACCTAGGGGTGATCAAAGGGTTAAGTGTGAGCCTAGGGGAGTGTTTTCTAACTGTGGGGGGAGGGACTTGTAAAACGATCATAGAGACCTGTGATCCTATATAGAAGGATCACAGGCGTTCTGTGATAATTTCAGAGAGAAGAACGGTTAGCTGTTTTTACAACAGCAGACCATCCTTCTCACAGCGGGGAGTGATCGTGGGTGCCCTGCAAACTCGCCCCCCAGCACCACGCCCGCTACCGATGTAAGGCTACGTCGTTTTGCGCAGTCGAGCCAGCCTGCCGCAGGCAAATTGCGGTGGGCGCTTGGTATGTGGTTAAATAACATACGGGATGGCACAGTGGTGTAGAGGTGGCACTTTTGCTTGGCAGCAAAAGGGTCGCTGGTTCGATTTCCAACCATGACACTACCTGCCTGAAGTTTGCATGTTCTCCCTGTGCCTGCCTGAGGTTTCTGTGGGTAAAATGGTGAGACCAACATCTAGAATTTTGTAACATTTCCACAGTTCAATTTCTGGTGAGAGCAAAGCTGAAATTTGCAAATATTGTGGGAAGAAATATTTCAAGCTCGCAATATATGCTTCTGGATCAGCATTGTCAATAACTTAAAATGCATATTGTCAGAAAGCTTATAAATTATTATGAGGAAAGGGGGGGAGGGGGGTTACCTGTTCTCATGTATAGGTGAAATCTTCCTAACATATGCTGTACAATCCATGTTATTCAATTTGTATTAAAAAATCAAATTTATAAGAGCAAGTTTACCGAAAAAGCTGTATTTTTATTTCAATTATAATACTTTTATATACACTGCATTTCTCATTCCCAGGGTAACAAAATAACTTTCAATTTCTAAAAATACTCCACACTGAATTTTATTCAGTCCCCCCCCCCCCCACCCCCAAAAAAAGAAAAACAGGGAAAAAATATGTTTTTTTCCTATGGCTTCAAAATTTCTGGAAATGTTACACCTCTACACAGGCTCTCATCAAGAGAACCCAACTATAGCCACCCTTTATGCCAAGACTGACCATTCACATAAGGCAACATCTATGAATGGAAAGTGATCAATGATTGAAGGATGGGTGGATGTTTGATAGCTCCACATCCTCCATTCAAATGTGCTTTATTTGTGAATGAATATGAATGGCGGATCTGGCTAGAGAGGGCAGGCATAGTCAAGCTTTCTTGATGAGAGCCTTCGACAGTTCGTTAGTTGTATTAACCCCTGCTGCACCAATAGATTTAATTGGTGAGGGTTTAGGATGGAGGAAGATTTTCGCTAAAAAAAGAGCAATCAGCACAAGGGACACAATCTATTTACTGTAAGTTATGTCCCTTGTGTTGATTTTTCTATTTGTGATTTTGACTGCACTTAGACTTTTAAAACCCCATTTGTGGGCATAGTTTGAGACTGTAAACTGAATGTACACGAGGGCAGCCAAAGTGGATTTGATTATATACACTATTCAGGTTGTGTTTCCTAATTAGCAGTACAGCACATTAGTTGTTGTCCATTTTAAATTTTCTCAGTTTATGTCTATCAGACTGTACAACTTCAGTCTTTCGACATTGACCATGCTTCATCCAAACAGGTGTTCAGTAAGGGGTCCATTATACAGAGCTTCTGTGAGAATCTCCAAAGATTTAGAGAAAGAAAAAAAGGGGAAAAAGGCAAATGAGTGGAAGATACCAATCTACATTGAATTATGTATTGAGATATTAGAACAATCAAGAGAGAACTTGTCAGCACTGATTTCTGCAGCCACATCTGTGGAGTTGCTGAGTGCCAGATTATTGGTTCAGCAACCAGTTGTAGCACTTGTTTAGAGTATTTATGCCCCCATGGAAATCATTTGTGATGGCTCATAGATAAGGATTGCTCTCTACACGGGGAAACTTTGAATCCTTCTCACAGAGTGCCCAGAACAAAATTGGTCCTCGTGAAAATGTACATTTTATATAAAAAAAAAATATTCTTTTTATAGTGTTGCCCAGACGCTCCTTGTAGTTGTTTTTTCCTAGTGGAAAAAAAGTTTTAAAGTAATTGGAAGGTTAGCAGACATTATTAGAGATTGAGAACTTAAATTTAAACACCATTTTATAGAACCCAAATAAAAACTTTAATGCAAAACCTTAAAACACAATTTTTGTTCAAAACTATATTTTGTATTTAAATCAGTAGTCTCTGAAATTCTAGAGAACTTGTACAAGTATCTGAAAATAACGTGCCTTCCATTGATCTCTATGAGGAAGTGCCTGACTGTAGAAATTAATTAGATCTTTCTAATTTAAGTGGACACACACTGCTACAAACACAGCAAGGGCATGTTTCTCCCTTTGAAGCTGACCTGGTCAGTAATGGTCCCATTAATTTCCACTGTGGATGCTCTTTTGTAAGAAATTGCATTGTTTTCATTTTAAACACGACATTCCAGAAACAAATGAGAAAAGATTTAAATAGTTGCATCTTAAACAGTTTCTGGTTTTAAATAGTTGATGTTACAGTTGTCACACAAGTGTTTCCTGCACATTGTGTTTTCAAGGTTAATTTAAAAGTGGACACTCAGTTTCAGGTGGCTTCAGGGTGTCCCTAATTTAAACTTCCTTTTTTGTTGTTTTAACATTTTGATATGACAAAGTAATCCCCCATGGTGATAGGAAAGTTTTGGCTTCAGTTCACCTGTCAAAAAAAAAAATGTAACCTCCTTCCTACTATACTATATTAATAAATCGGAAACACTTTGATTTATATTTGTAACTGGTTTATTAGGCAAAATATTGTAATAAATATGATTACTACTACCACTACATAATAATAATTATTGCAGTAACAATAATATCCATAAATATGTGCAAACTAGTTTATTTGGGACTGGCTTTGACACAGAATGTGTGTTTGTGCCATCATGTCAAATCATATAATTAAAATATATCTAACCTAAGCACAAACGTGTAATATATAGCATGTAATATTTAGCAAGAACAGAAAATACCTGTTGATCTTGCTGTACCCTTATCACTTCTTGTGAGACAAAAAAAAAAAAACAATTATATCCGTCTTGTGTTACCTAATAATCCCCCCCCCCCCCATTTTACAAAGATGAACAGATGAGGACATGTTTGAAGTCCATTCTTTGTGACAACCATAGCTCCCTCCATAGATATAGAGGGGGAATAAAAGTAGCCATCCAGGGACCGGCAGGGTGTTATTCACAGGTTTACCAGATGAATAAAGGTAAAAAGCCAGAAAAAAATAAAACTAATGCAGTCACCTGATCAGGATCTGATTTTTGTTTAGGTCAGATTCACCCAGTTGCGACAAGGTGACAAAGACTGGCTGAAAAGAGGAACAACATTTTAAACTTTTCCATGTCCATGCACAAAAAGGTAACACACAGTGAATGTGCGATATTCACTGAATTAGTTGTGCTATTATTATTATTATTATTATTACTACTACTACTACTACTACTACTACTACTACTACTACTATTAATATTAATAATAATAATAATAATGATATAAATAATAATAATAATAATATAATAATAATAATAATAATAGTAATAATAAATCCCATTCATAATTATTATTATTATTATTATTATTATTATTATTATTATTATTATTATTAGTAGTATTATTTATATCATTATTATCATTAATATTATTATTATTGTTATTATTATTATTAGTAATAATAATAATAATAATAATAATAATATTCATAATTATTATTATTTATATAATTATTATTATTTGTGTTATAAACCTACTTTAGTTGCAAACTGCTTAACCATGTCCTTTTCCTTTTGTTTCTATCACCATATAAAAAACACTCTTTGGAAAATAGAATTATCAAAGCATAAGACATGAGTGGATGGATGGCATGTTTAACAACTCAATGTATTTTCAAGCATCATCCATGGTCAAATTTGTACGAAGCAGGAGGCTGCTCTCATATGTTCAACCTCTAGGCAAAAGATAACTCTTTTAAGCTGCCTGTCCTGAGATATATCCAAGAACCACTGTTACAGAATGTAAAAGCACAGAGCATGCTGATTTGGTGGTGTGCCCCTTTTCTACAACCATTTGTACTTTTGGAGGCATAATCAGTCTCCTGTTGCTATCAGTGGGGGAGCAAAGTTTTTCTCTTTCGTGCTTGAAATAAAAATAGTTTTGTGCAAATTCTCCTTTTTTTTTTTTTTTTTAAAGCTACTCCATGCTTTGATTTGCATGGCAGAATTCAGAAAAGAAGTTTGTTTGATTTATGTTGCATAAGGTTTTGTATGTGTTTGTGTGTGTTTGCATATTTTCTGTATCTGTTAAGGAACAGACTTCATTTATATGTTAATATCTGCTGGCACCCTGACTTAACATACAGAACTATCTCATGGGAAGCTGATTTTTTGTCAGTTTGGCTATACTTCAACATCTCAATGGTTGCAATAATCTTGATTAGCAAAACAATTGGAGGCCTGAAGGACCCTGCCGATTTTATGCAAAAAGATCTCAGGTTACAGTTTATTAATGTGACACATTTAGCAGCTTGACAACCATCTAAAAAAAAAAAAAAGCCTAATTCTCTCAGACCCTTTTTCCCAAATGGGACAAAAGAAGTTAATTTCAGAAATAATTTAACTAAGAAAAGGAGATGACTGAAAACTTAACAAAGAACTATGTCAAGGTTCTGGTATCCAAGCAGAATAAAATAAAAAAATTCGAATTTTTTTAGCTGGAAATCAGAGTTAGAAAAGATTTAAACATGAAGAAAATAGAATCTTAATTTTCCTATAATACTAATATAATAATAATTTTAGTAATTAAGTGAAAAAGATCTCAAATAGTACTTGTGTTAATTATTACATTATTTAATTTTATATATATATATATATATATATACACATATATAAATAATAATAAAAATATATATATATATAAAATAATTTTTTTTATGTCGTTAATAAAGCATTATAAACACGTGTCAAGGTGTCAGTCATTAGTATAACAGAGCAGGACAACATGCATACAGAGCAAACACAATATTATCATATAGAATACTGTAAATACAAGAACCAAAATGAACATGTATGCAGAGCATAAATATTAGGAATAGGTACCAGATGTCAAAGTACATAAATCAGAAATACATTAGGGTTCATACTAAACTTTTGATAATAAAACAGCAAAATGTCCCCAACGCTAAACTATATGGAAAGCAACACAAACACTGTCCCAAACCAATCCAGTGCAGCCGTCAAAGTTAGTACATGATAATAACATTGCCTACAGCGGGTTCCTCTGTCTAAAATACAGAAAATTTATATAGAGATGCTTGATACATGAGAATTATACCTAATGATGTAACCACTTCTGGACCAGAAGATTTTCCCCCTTAATGACCAGGCCATATTTTGCAATTCGGCACTGAGTTACTTTAATGGACAATTATGCAGTCATGCGACGCTGTACCCAAATAAAATTGATGTCCTTTTTTTCTCACAAATATAGATTTCTTTTTGGTGGTATTTGATCACCTCTGCAATTTTTATTTTTTGCTCTATAAACAAAAAAAACAGTGACAATTCTGAAAAAAAAAAAATATATATTTTTCACTTTCTGCTATATGACATTCTCAAAAAAAAAAAAAAATTAAAAATCTAAATTTTTTAACATTATAGGCCAATTTGTTTTCTGCTATATATTTTTGGTAAAAAAAATTGCAAAAAGCTATGGGAAAGATTTATGTAATTTTTATTGTTTTTTTTTTACTAGTAATGGCGGCAGTCTGCGATTTTTTGCGGGTCTGCGACATTGCGGCGGACAGATCGGATGCCTAACTGACATTTTTGACACTTTTGGGGGGACCAGTGACATTACTACAGTAATCAGTGCTAAAAATATGCACTGTTACTGTAATAATGACAATGGCAGGGAAGGGGTTAACACTGTGGGTGAGCCTAGGGAAGTGATTCTAACTGTGGGGGGGGGAGTGGCTTGGGAAATGATCATAGAGACCTGTGATCCTAATAGCAGGATCACAGGGGCTCTATGATCATTCCAGGGAGAAGAACAACCGTCCTTCTCTCTCAGCGGGGAGCGATCGCGGGTGTCAGGCGGCAATCGGAGCCACCTGCCCCATGCATCAGAGTCGCACTGCCGCAGTAAAAAGGCTGCGGGCGGTTGGGAACCAGTTAAAGAAGCATGGTGACAAAGCTACCAGAAAACAGTCAGAATCAATAAATCCATATTAACCTCCTTAGCGGTATTCCCGAGTGTGGCTTGGGTGGAATTTCAGTTCGATAAGCGAAACCCCGAGCCACACTCGGGGTACCGCCAGGGAGCATAGCTGGATCCTG
Organism: Pelophylax lessonae; assembly: GCF_965119305.1. NCBI lineage: Eukaryota > Metazoa > Chordata > Amphibia > Anura > Ranidae > Pelophylax > Pelophylax lessonae. The sequence continues at coordinate 106,089,581 of NC_138777.1, read as the reverse complement.
GTAGAGGGTACTTACCTTGTCCCCGGGAACACGCGATGTGTCCCTGCAGCATACGGCGGCCGAATCTTCCGCCCGATGCTCTGTGCCCCGGGTTCTGTCTCCTGCGACGTGATGCTCGCAGGGGGGTGGAACCGGCGGCAAATTTGAAAAGTAAAACAAACAAACACACTGATATGTTGTAATCATATTGGAGTACATTACAAAATAAAATACATTGACATTAGTTTGCCCCCCAGTGCCCTTTCCTGCCCTTTCCTGCAGTTTTACTGTACTTTATATAGTGCCCTTTCCTGCAGTTTTACTGTACTTTACTGTACTATATATATATATATATATATATATATATATATATATATATATATATATATATACGTATATCTATATATATATGTATACACACATATATACTTTAACTTATTTATAGTTATTTATTATATTATAATTTATGATGTTTCAAACTTTATCATACCCGAGATGTTATAAAGAAGAACGCACAGTGAAAAAAAAAATCATATGTAAATAGTTGGTTTGGGCTGCTCGTCCTTAAGAATTACATGCAAAATAATGGTACCGCTTTCAGCACCTAAAACCGGAAACAATCATACCGCCAGGGAGGTTAAGGCTGGCCATGCAGGGTTCGATACTCAACCCGTGATTGCAGGAAAGAAATGTGCACCTTGTATGGCTAGCCTAAAACCTAGTACACACAATGAAATTATTGGATGAATGATTATCTGTTTTTATTCACAAAATTCTCGTATGACAGATTAAAAATTTAGAAGTGATTATATTGTGTTTTTAGACTAAAATTGTTCTAATTAAAGGAAAACCGTACTATCTGGTATCACACGAGAAAAAAATTTGTGTTTGCCTCTGGATAATTTCGGACAAGCGATCAGATTATCGTACGATCGCTTAGAGAACAGTATTTTTTGTACGATATTCTGATTGTGTGTACGGGCCTTAAAGCTGACTAAACATTGTAGATTTAGATTCACCTTCAATTATGTAGTGCAATGATTTGCCTGATTGCATACAATTTGAAAGAGTTTAGGTTTGACCTGTAATTATACTGTATGGTTTTAGTAAATCTAAAGGAAAATTGTACAAGAGAAATTGTATAATGTGTAGCCAGGTTTATAGCCATACACACAATCCGAAAATCGTACGAAAAATACCGCTATCGAAGCGATCGTACGATAATCGGATAGTTAGTACACAGCTTTCGAGAGCCGATCTCGACAGTTCATCCGATATTATTCAATCGGCAAGCACAAAAAGTTTGATTGTATGATAACACATCGTGCAATAATCATATGATTAGCATGTTGTTCGTATGAAAAAAATTAAGAGCAGTAGACAGTGTAAACAGGATGCTATTGTAGCATCATACGAGAAAATTCATATTGTAAGTAACCACTCCCATTTGCGATTTATTTAGAGAGTGTTCTAGAAACCAAGAAAAAAACGCATGATTAGTCGTCCAATTTTCAGATTGTGTGTAAGGGCCATTAGAGTAGGCTTTTATAACAATAGAATAATACATCCATCTAGACCAAAAATCTCTAAATGTATGTTGTTTGTCTTTGGAGGTTAACATATTCCTTTCTGCCTTTCTGGAGTGCTGGGCTGTGGTGGCTGTGGAAGTAGCAAGCCTGGGCTCTGAGCGCCTTGCTGAGAGGCTAGGTCAGGTGCCAGTCCAGGGTTCTGGGCAGACCATATGGTTGCAATCTTTTCTGGCTCAGTGACATCAGTCGACAGTGGGCTTCAGCCAAACTGTTCTCCTGTGATCCACAGGATATGTTCAGCCAAATGAGCTTTAGCCCACAATAGCAACCTATATGGGGCCTGAAGATGGAAAGAGGGCCATGGTAGGGAATTTTTGATAAAAAATTAAAATGAAAAATTTTGTGTGCATGTGATGATACAGTAATCCATTAATGTATCATTAAAGGGTTATTGTTGATGCTGACACTGACCTCTTTGAATTCTCCAGTCTAAAGGCACTGATGCCAGACACAAAGGAGGAGTTCTTGGGATTGTTGTTATTCACAGCTCTCACTAGCCTAAAATCTAAAATTAATTTTAAAGGCTTAACAGTTTACCTGAGGCTGGAAAAATAGTATCTCACCACCTAAAAATGAAAAAGACAGCTGAGGTTTATATACTTGTAAAAAATTCACAGTTCAAATAAGCTAGTATTAGAGTTATAAAGACATTTTGTGCACGTACGTAGTGATTTTTCCATAATATAAAATATCATTTTGGTTATTACTATCATTACAACTATTTTTAAATGACTAATAGACCACCTCTTTCAGAATTGCTTTGGGTGTGTCACAGATTAGAACTGACACCGACACTGACAGTTTATTATAAAATCGACTGCTGAGCTACCGAGTAATTAAATGGAAAGTAAGATTAAAAGTTAATTCCCCACACCCCCTTACACTTCTCCCCATTTAACTTCTATCCAGAGTACCCTAGTAGGGATGATCGAACGGTTTGGGTCCACCATCGGTTCGGCCCGAACATTGGGTGTTCGAGGTTCGGCCGAATTTAGAACTTTTTGCCCAAAAAGTTTGGAATTCGGCAACCAGAACCGACCAAAATGCAATGCTTCAGGAAATGGGCTTTAAAAGCCCGTGATTGGACCAGAACCATTAGCAAAAGCCAATTGAGGGGGCAGGAGAATGCTAGGAATGTGATTGGAGTGACTAGGGGGTCCCTAGACCAATCATTAGTGAATACGCCCCCCAGTATATAAGATCACCCCCGCCATATTCCTAGCATTGTTATACTGGACATGGAAGAGAGTGGAAGCAGTTCTGTTAATTTTACTTTAAAAGTGTCATTTAGCATTTATTAGTGTGAGGAAAGGGATATCTAGTGTAGTTAGAGTGCTCCTTTACACTTAAGTTAGCTTCAAAAATTTAGTTTCTGTAGGGAAAGTGTTAAGTGTAAGGGGACCGTAGTGTAGTGTAGGGTTAACTGGCAGTGACTGCTATGGCAGGGTGACAAAACCCTTCCATAGCAGGGTGACCGCTATAGAGAAATGATCATTTCTCTGAGTTGCTTCGGGACAGGAATATGGCTTCTCACCAGCCAAGCATTTTTCATGCTGCAGGGGCTGCCACTGCCAGTGCTTTTTTGAGGACATGTTTGATGTCAGACATGACATCTGAACATGTGTATAGGGGGTATATATACACATATATGTCTGTATATATACCCCTAGACATATATAGGTGTGATAGTAGCAGAAATATATGCTTGCGCTAATGAAATCATTTACAGTAATATATTTCTGCTACTATCACACCTATATATGGCTAGGTGTCTATATACATATAATTATGTGTGTATATATACCACTATACACAAGTTCAGAAAATGCCAAAAAAACGCTAGCGTCAAAAAAAAATGCCCAGGTGTGTTTTTGCTGGCATTTTTTGGGGGTTTTTGGAGGCAGGCAAAACATCAGAACTTGTGCACAGTACCACTATACACAAGTTCAGATGTTTTTCCTGACTGCAAAGAACCCAAAAAAATGCCTGCTATTAAACCGGCAAGGTGTTACAGCAGCGAAGCCAACCTCCTGTGCTGAAAGTTTTCTAATACAAACGATCTTTTTTTTATGGTTCTGGACATGCTACAGAGCTGAAACTTCACATTTACACTTTTTAGACCCCCCAGATACGAAATCCAAAGTAAAAATCAAAAAAATCTCTCTTTTTTTAAAAATTTTTTTCAATAATTGGCTTTTTTATCAAAAATGACAATTTTTAAGAACTTTTTTTTGTGTGATTAATAGTTAATGGGGCATGACCCAGAACCCTAGGCACTTTTTAGGGACATTTATTGGGTTTTAGGGCTTAAAAATTGTGTTTTTTGATTACCGAAGTTCGGGTCCCATTGATTTCAATGGGGTTCTGAAATCCGGGCCGAACTTTCGGGAAGTTCGGATGTTCTGGCCGAACTGAACTTTTCAAAAGTTCGATCATCCCTATACCCTAGTAGTTTACTTAACAGTTTCACCTATGATCTAAGCTATAGGCCATCCTAAATTTGTCCCAGGAACCTCTGATAAGGCGTTTAAGGCTCTTTCTCAACCAGAGTTGTTTCCATGTATGTACTTTCTAACTGCCAGCAGATTCAGACCCGTCTTGGAAATTAAAAGGATGGTTGTTCCTCCTTTCTCTCACTGGAGAGCTTTTCATATTTGCCACTGTCTCAACCAGACCTTAGGCAATCGTAGACCTTCTTCTGCTATGACTTCATTTGAAGAACTGTGTACTACTGCAAGGCCAAACCGCCATGTCCTGTCTAAATCCTATGCGCTGCTCATGAACGCCCCCCCCCATACATTTCAAAATGGGAATTCAATTTTGGAACTTCTTTTTCAGACCTACCTTTAAGGCATCAAGCTCCAGTAAAGTTGAATAGACTAAATTTAGGATAAGGTCACGCTGGTCCTCGAGACATTACAACAAAACTTTCCACAGTGCTCCCCCCTCTGCTGGATGTATCAAGAACAAGAAGGCTCTTTATTACATGCATTTTGGAGTTGCCCACTCTTACACAATTTCTGGACCCAGGTGATAAACATTATTTTCAAACTGACAGATATTCATCTTGGAGATGATAATGCAGCCTTTCTCCTCCATCTTACACCTTCGTCAGCAAAGGGGTACAAACGTTTTCTCTTAGTACATCCATTAAATGTGTATAAGTCTTGCATTCCTTTATACTGGAGACAGATAATACACACACACACACACCTCAATTAGAATCTGGCTTTCCGGAGTCAATCAGATTAAAACTATGCAGGATGTCTTGGCCTCATAAATCACTGAGATGATACATTTCAAAAGATGTGGTTTTATTGGCTTGACATTACTGGTTGTGCTGAATACAGAGCCTTGATGGTAAGCCTTTAAGGAATTACTCACTTTTCTTAACACCCTACATTCACCCCTCTTCCCCATCAACTTTCAATCTCCCCCCCCTTTTTTTCTTTTCTTCTTGTCCTCTCTCTAAGTATTCTCTCTCTTTGTTGTTCTTTCCTCAGTGTTCCTACAAGAGTGCTGGAAGGGACCCATGCACCTTTTCTTACTTTAAATTATGTGTTATAGATAAAGTAAATGTTACCTGAGTCTAGTCAAGCATGGTTATGCAGTCAACAAATGGTTGTATCTACTGTATCTGTAATTTAGATAACTCAAGTTTACATGTTAACTGAACATATTGAGGGATGTACAGCTGGACAGGTCTGCAGGAAATGATATGAATTATATAAAATGATGCTATTAAATATACTCTGGTACCTTGTTTATTTGGTTCTATATCAGGATATGCATTTACTTGTAGACCATTGTCTTCTGTATTGGTATTTTTACAAAATTTGGAAACTAAAGAATTTATAAAGGCAAACTCTGAGCAAATAAATAAACACACACTTTATGGCATCAAAGTGTTTTTAATTTTGTTCAGTTAATCATAATACCCAGACACCCCTTCCTGACAGCACCCCTCCTTCCTGGGTCAGCCAATAGCCTCCCATATCTTCCAATATCATCTCTACACCAACGACAGCCAAATGTATCTCTCTACCCCTCAGCTCACCCCTTTAGTCTCCTCACATATCCATAATTTACCAACAGACATATCAGCCTGGATGTTCCAATACTTCCTCAAACTCAGTTTATCCATAACTGAGCTCAAAATATTTCCTACCCCTTTCCCCTGATCTCTCTGTCAAGATCGATGGCACAGCTTTTAGCCCATCCCTGCACGCCAATGTTCTATGGGGTAATCCTGGACTCTGAAACTATGCTTTCCCCCCTACGTCAATCCACTGTCCAAATATTGCCGCCTAAACCTTCTCAAGATCTCCAAAATATGCCCCTTCCTAACCAATAACACAACAAAGCTCCTAGTCCACTCCCTGGTTACCTCTCTCCTTGACTACTGCAATTCCCTTCTCATTGGCTTACCCTTACATAGACTATCCCCCCTTCAGTCTATTAGTCAGTCTCATCCACCTTACCAACCGCTCAGTGACTGCTACTCCTCTCTGTCAATCCCCATACTGACTTCCGCTCAACCAACAAATTAAATTCAAAATACTAACAATAATTTACTAAGCCATCCACAACTTAGCCCCCAGCTACATCACTAGCCTAGTTTCAAAATACCAGCCTAACTGTTCTCTTCATTCCTCCCAAGACCACCTGCTCTCTTGCTCCCTTGGCACCTCCTCCCGTGCTCGCCTCTATGACTTTTGCCGAGCCTCTCTTCCTATGGAACTCCCTACCCCAATCTGTCTAATTATCTGTTTGCATTTAGATGAACCCTCCTCTTCATAGAAGATTATTCTGCCCACACCTAACGACTGTACTTTTATTTTCTTCATCAGCTAATCCCCCACAGCTATTACCGTTTGTATCACTTGACCCTCCCTCCTAGATTGTAAGCTCTAAAGAGCAAAGCCCTCTGATTCCTCCTTTGTAACCGTACTTTCTGCCCTTATGTTGTAAAGTGCTGTGCAAATCGACGCTGTATAAATCTTGTATAATAATAATATACAAGCCCATTTGAGGTACATCATTAAGCTTCCCTGGGCTCACAAAAGAATGCTGCAGGAACTGTGATAACATCATTATATGGTGCATGCACTGCAGCATTCAAGAACACCTGCAGCTAGAGGAAGAAGCATAAGAGGCAATTTGACCTCAGGTGATTGGACAAAGGACCTTCAGGAAAAAAGTATACACATTTTCTTAAAGTGGTTGTAATAAAATTGAACAAAGCACATCCCACTATAGTGCTTACTAGCCTGAATCCAAAGCACCAAGTCTGCCTCCTCTCTGATCTCTCCTTTCTCTGATATCTGCATGAGACACTAATAGAACTCTTAGCTAAAGCAACAGCCTGCAGGGAGACAACCCCGCCACCTCCTCCAGCCAAAACCATGTGTATTGGTGGGATGTGTCCCTCCCTTCAATCAGCTAACAGATGACACTACTGCACACTACTGCTCTATGCTCTAGCTCTGTATTGTGTATCACATCAGATCCCCACCCTCTGCTTTCTTTTGTTGAGAAAATACCCTTGAGCTGCATGTTTTAGAAGGCTTTACAGGAGAAATGGCTGCAGATTAACAGATGCAACTTATGTAGGACAGTTTGTTTAATCTCTGTGTATCACTTGAAGTTAATCACTTCAATGGGTATATGTAAGGGTTTACAACCACTTTAACAGTAAAGATGTGTGGTCTCCATGATGGAAGGGGATCGGAAAAGAAACAGGGTAGGGGTGGAAAGGTTGGAGTTGGGCGTTAAGATCCAATATTTATTCCCTTAACTAAATATTTAAAGTAAGCATACAGCAAAAAAAAAAAATGATTTTCAAAGGCCAGCCATATATGAAAGATCCAGTTGTTGAAAGATCTTTTGATAAATATGCAAGATTGTTTCTACATGCACACCCAGTTGTCCAATCTCAACTGAAGAATGATTTCAATATTTCAGGAGAACTGGGTTTACTTCAGTTTTCTCTCTAAATTAAGCAAGGTTCAGAAGTGCCTATTAATTCCCAGCCATACTGTATAAACAAAGTGACAGGAAGAAAAATGAATATCATTGCCTAGTATGGCCACATGACCCTATGTGGACTATTACATTGACTGGATATTACCATGGCCGTATATAATGTCTGCCACTATTCCCACTCCTTTTTTGACATTCAATGTGACAGCTATGTTGTACATCCAGACATACACATTTCAATGCAAACTCAATCAAAGTCAAGAGAAAGAGAATCTTGAAAATCTATTTTCTCCATTTTCAAGGCAAATAGGCAGGGGCTTTTCAATCACAGGGTGTGCAAAGCTGGACACTGCCAGGGGGGGAGATGTAAAAATAACTTTTTAAAATGAACATTCAGTGGGAAGCAGCTTGTTAGAGATTTAGAGTTTAATTTTATTTTAAATGATAAAAGTCTCTGAAATACATATGAATGTTTTAATGTAATATGTTAGTTTTGAAGGTTACTTCAATATGTCTTTGTGAAGCTATGTATGTATTTCTATTCTGAGTTTCTATGTCAGTCTGTTGGGTGTCTTACTATAGACTCAAACTATATATGGAAGAGGGGGTGTTACTTTTATATTTAGAATTACTACCTTCTTGGGACACACTTTTTGCTGACATCGTCTTTACATATAGTTCAAAAGACAACTATATCTGCAGATCAAGCAGAGATGAGAAAAGAACATCCTACACTCTGAAGACAAGTAACATCTCTCTCTCTCCTTTTAACGCGTGAAACCTTTCTGTATTGGTCTGTTTCGTATGTTTTGCTTTATTTTGAGAAACATAAATAACTTTCTCGACATTGTGACAGCTAAGAAGTCTATTTCGAACATTTTGGTAAAGAATACGGACCTGGATGAAGTATATTACTCTTTGATTCCAGTTAACAGTTCTGCTACCAGGGGAAAGTGTTTTGTCTGTGTTTCTCACCTCTCGACAGCTTGCATTTCAGCAAGATAAAAAAAACAAAACACCCATCTTGTACGAGGTTGATTGACGTTACCATCTGGATAGTGTTTTTCAAGAATTTTTTTAATTTTTGGATCCAGAAGGATTTCTGGTTAAGTAAAACTGTGACGTTGCATACGTGAAGATTTCTGCCAAGGTTATACTCTCTGCCAGAGGAAGCTGGTATCCAGGACATGTGAAACATTCTCACAGGATATTGGGTTGGTTAGAGGCCTGAGGATAGTGCTATAAACAGGGCTAAGGTTATTTCAAAAGCCCACCATTGCAGGTAACCAGGCAGATGTTCCCTTTGGAGGAGGCAAGTTTGGAAGTCGGATTCTGAATATTGATGATAGAAGTCCAAGAACAAAAGAAAGAACAAAAGGCAAAATAAAGAAGACACTACTCATCTCTTTTTTTTTTAAATGCACGCAGAACTGTCATTCTAAACAAGGGGTGAGTGTGTTTGTTTATGTAAAGCAGATAAAATGGAATGGTTAACATCTCAAGCTCAGAAGTATAACCATGTCCCTGTATCATCAGGACCTGATACATTCCATATATGGAATACAGGCATGCAGTGGTTTATTGATCAGTGCCAGAGTGTTGACAACAAAATGTTTAGCAAATAATCAACTAAGTTTAATGCTGCATGTAAATTATTGTTATCTTTTTATGACTATTTAAGCCCTGAAATGTGTGTCATTACATGTGGTCTTTCCAAACACATACAAGGGGCAGAGCAAAGCTTACAAGAGAATCTATTGATTGAGATTGTGGAAAGAACTTTATTCAAATTATATAAATGGAAAAGAACTTGGTGTTTAGTGTTTAACAACAATCATACAGATGAGGTTGCATTAAACAATAAGTTAATGATTAAGCAACTTTTACAAAGATTCCAAACTTGGATTTGGTTATTAAATTAAAGGTAGCATATTGTCCTAATTTACTTGAGGCTACCCAGCAAATGTTGAAACATAAATGTTTTGCACAACCTGAAGTTTCTAAAAGTCAACTGTTAAAAGTCTTTGCAATAAGCATTTCTGGTAAGAGTAAGAACTCTGGTTATGGGAGGAGTCTTTCTCTGGGACTTTCCCAATCACAGTTCATGGGCAGGCCTTAGTCTGTGAGTTTCATTAAAAAAATCAGTCTCCAGACAATTTCTTTGTTTTTGCTATAATTATCAAAGTCATATTAAAAAGCAGTGTACATGTTTTTTTTGCAGATGTACAATCAAAATTTGTCAAAAATGGTAAAAACTATAAGCTCGATAAACGAGAAATTTACCAACAGAATAATGGGATAAAAAGTGTGACAGCTACGATTGACAGTAATATATTATCTTCTGTGCTTTCTAAAAAGAATGTGACATTTAAGGCATGTACGATTAGTCCTTACAGAGAAGCAAAGATCCAGTTACACAAACTATCTAGCTATCCCATGACAGTTTTAATTTCTTCTGTGACTCAAAGAATGACATATTTTTGTGTCAACCCTTTCAGATACATGGAAGAGAGTCCATAGTAGAAAAGAAAAAAAAAATATTTAAAAGGTATTATTACCTAATAATGTAAGAAGATTTTTGGGCCTTATCAACTTTTCTCGAGAATTCATTCAGATTTTTGCAGACAAAGCATCTGTCTGAGAAAATCTTAATGAATTATGGAGGTTTACTGAGGATATAAGGTAAATATTTTTAATACCAGGAGAGGCCTTGTATACAAACATATGAAGATCTAAAGAAAGCCCTTATAAATTCAGTATTTCAAAATAACGTAGATCTTTCTCAACCATTTTAGATTCAATGGAACAAATAAAGGACAGAGACTGTTGTCCCCAACATACCGTCTCAAGGGGGGGGGGGGGAAATTGGTTGGACCTTCGCGGGAACCTTGGTTCGGAAATATGATAACAAATTTTTTATAAAAAAAAAACATACAAACATACAAAACATAACAAACTATGTTTTTATAAAAAACTTTGTTATCATATTTCCAAACCAAGGTATTGCAAAAGTCCAACTAACCCCCCCCCCCTCTTGAGACTGTATGTTGGGGACAACAGTCTCTGTCCTTTATTTGTTCATTAAACATTATTATGGATGTGGGTACCTATTACTTTTTTCGCTTACCTCATGCTCATTATTTCATTTTACATTCAAGTGTATGTGGATGATGAGATGATTTCATCAGTAAAAATGTGTTAGTAGTGCATTGTACAGTACTATAAGTCAGACACATTGTAGGTTTTGCACCACTTGTTTTGCTAACACACCTCATGTTACACCAAAAGGTGTTGTTACAAAGAAAGGCAAGGGGTGTTAATTCACAAAGATTTGCCTAGTGACAATTGGCTCTTGAGGAGAAAGGCTTGTCAGTTGAAGTGGGAGATAAATATTTCTTGGCTCAAATGAGGCAATGTGAGAGACAGAGCCACAGTTGTGTAATTGAACATGAAAGAGCCACTCCTTCACCTTTTAGTGGACATTTGTCGGGCGAAAATTTCCTGTGCCTATATAGATGGCTCCATATATTGGAACAATGGGGCGTATGTGATGGGATTTGCTGTTTGGATTCCAGATCAGCAACATTTGTTAAAAAAAGGTGCCTGGATATATGTCTGCACAAAGAGCTGAACCTGAGGCTGCATTGTGTTTGTTTTGCAGTCAGAGTGACAGTACAAAGTGGTTCATTTACTCACAATTTATGCTTCTATGTGTTCCATGAGAGGCATGGTTGGTTCTCAAAAAAAATCCACTTCAACATGATCAATTTTCTTTCAGAAACAGAACATATAGGAAAGATCAAAATAAATCAGTGGTCCCTTTGCAAATCTAAAGCAATTGTGAGTGTAGTAGTCAGAACTCAAAAATCTTATAAGATCTTACAAGATTTAATTTGGTCACAGGATAAAGAGGGGGACCCTGAAATTTTATCTTAGAATTAGTGCAGACTGATAGTGAAGATAAAATGTATTGTAAAAATATTGAAGGTCAATTGGGCAATTATATTTCAACAATAATGGCTAGAACGCTATTGAAATAAAATTATTCTCTTTTTGCACATCCAGCATGATTTTTTTTGTATGAGCTAATGGAAGTCAACTTTTGAAATAATTATTTTTAGAGCCCTTTGTCATCAAACTTCTGAGTCTTGTTTTATTTGTTTATATAACAATCCAAAAGGAAAAGGTAAACCTAAACTAAAGATTGGGTGACTTATTTACCGGCTATATATTAGCTTAAGAGCTTTAGTATTTTCTAGTATAGGTTTGTCAATTTTTGAGTTGATGACAAGACAAAGAATGTCTTCTATCTTTTGAGATTAGCATACTTACTGTAGTCATTTACAATCTGTTGTATAGAAAGAAGTGTGGTTTCAAACATTGCAATAACAGGTACAGGAACTTCAGAAGTGTGCTGTACAAAATATGGCTAGACCCTTGCTGGTTTTAAATAAAAGTAATGTTTTGAATAAGATTTCTACTTCTGAGTATGTCAAGAAATGTATTCCAGGAACTCAAGTTATGGTTAAGAATTATAGATCTGAAGGTTCCCTTGGACACCAAATGGGAAGGATCCTTTTTTATATTCTTAAGTTAATTGGGACTACAGTTCATTTTTTGTTCAAAGAATGGGTAAACAGCACAGAAAGGTCTAATGAGCCTAGAATGGTCCATATTGATCAATGAACATTACTTAAGAAAAACATAACATTTTTGATGTTTTTGAAAAATTTCCATGGGCATTCGGTGGGGCAAATATGAGAGGGCCAGTAGGCTAAGGGTGAAAGACGCTGGATTAACACCCCAGCCATTAGGTCATCATAGATGCAACACCGGGTTCCAGGAAATGGGGAGGGGCGTGGGATTTTAATGGTGCCATAGAGATTCAGGTTACAACAAAAATATATAATAAATGATTAAAACATATCAATTTTATTCAAAAAGGACTGTTATTGGGTGAAAAAATGGTCCATGTCAATCCAGAGACTTTACATGTTTCGCGGCTCTTAGCCGCTTCCTCAGAAGTTTCTATTGCAAAAGTAAACTGTAATGAATAAATGTGTAAAGCGTCAGTATCAAAATATAAAAATATTGAAACATTATTGCGTCAATTCCAAATTTGTTGCTGATAGTGCTAACCCCACTCAGTGCCACCACTGAGATAGCCCGCCACATCATGTAGCCCCCCAGGCGGATGTGGTGTCGCCAAAAAAGGAACCACCAAGGTCATATTAAGGCAAACAAAATGGAAGGGGAGAAAGCGCGGAAAAGGGGAATTAATAAGTAGGTAAGTATAAATAAGTGCACGTCCCACCTGTATGGGTAATTGGAAATAGACTAGGTATTAGTGAATTCATCGAATATTGAGGTCTATCATACCTACCTAGTCTATTTCCAATTACCCATACAGGTGGGACCTGCACTTATTTATATTTACCTACTTATTAATCCCCCTTTTCCTAGCTTTCTCCCCTTCCCTTTTGTTTGCCTTAATATGACCTTGGTGTTTCCTTTTTGGGTGACACCACATCCGCCTGGGGGGCTACATGATGTGGCCGGGCTATCTCTCTCTCAACATAATCTGGTGGTGGTGGCACTGTGTGGGGTTCGCACTATCGGCAACAAATTTGGAATTGATGCAATAATGTTTCAATATTTTTATATTTTGATACTGACGCTTTACTCATTTATTCATTACAGTTTACTTTTGTAATAGAAACTTCTGAGGAAGCGGCTAAGAGCTGCGAAACATGTAAAGTCTCTGGATGGACATGGACCATTTTTTCACCCAATAACAGGGAATGCTTGGTTTGATACCAACCCTCAGATTACTGCTTACCAGTCCATGGTCCACCGTCATATATCTGTATTATTGATGCCCTTGATGCACATATCATGTGATCTTTGTACGATGTATGATACTCAAAAAAATGTTTTTATCTATTGAATGTTTTTCCTTTTTTCTTTTTGAATAAAATTGATATGTTTTAATTATTTATTATATGTTTTTGTTTTAACCCTCCTCTTATGTTAGAATTCCGTTACTATCCATGATGTTAGGGTCAGTTTTGACCCGTGTTTTAAATCAGCCATAAAATACCCTCTGAATAATTATTTATCATCAAATTTGTTTCTTACCTCTTGGTTACCTTGTTAGGCTTCTTTATCCTTGAAAAGATTGTTTTTAATATTTTTGGTGTGACCCCTAGACCTTTCTTTTGATAGCATACCTCTCATTGTCAAATTGAAAAAATGGTAAAATAAAGTCAGCAACTCTGAAATGAATTTGTCCTATGTTTCTTCACTTTATTTAGAGAAGCAGACAAGCAGGAAAAGAGATAGGCCCCTCCCTAACTACAGCTCACAGGGTTGAGAGGGGATTGGCTGTCACTGTTACTAAGCAGAGAGAGTGTTTATGATTTCAGTTTTGGCACTTATTAGTGTCCTAAAATCCTATATTATAACTGGGTCAGAATTGACCCTAACACCATGAACGTCTTAATTTTCACCACAGTATTTTATAATTTAGTGAAAGGATTATTTTTCTATTACATTGTTTAAATAGAAATTCCTGACAAAGTTAAAAAATCTTGATGCAATAAACAAATTTATGTGATACTTATAGACATTCAAAACCTGAAAACGGGTCAGTTTTGACCCTAACACAAGAGGAGGGTTAACCTGAATCTCTACGGCACCATTAAAATCCCATGCCCCTCCCTCCCCCCATTTCCTAGAACTCGGTGTTGCATCTATGATGACCTAATGGCTGGGGTGTTAATCCAGCGTCTTTCACCCTTAGCCTACTGGCCCTCTCATATTTGCCCCACCGAAAGCCCATGGAAATTTTTTTGAACTTTATCTGGATGAAGGTGCCCTTAATACCCTCTCTAATATATAGCCGTATGCACTAGATCTCTATTTTTAGTAAGAATTTGATATTTGTTTTCATTTTCTCTCCTAAATATTTCTTTTGTTTCTAAGTTTATAGACAATTATTTTATTTCTTTCTTGATTTTTGAATTCTACTATGACCATGAGACAAGCACAACTATACTTCTATTCGTCACTATTTTATTGTTTTTGCTTTCATCATTATATCCTTTCTAATTGTGTTATCAAGGGCTATCATTTTTTGATTGGACTTTAACATTTTCCTCATATGGACTTGTTTCATAAGAGACATTCTGATTGTTCGATCATTATGAGAGGAGGAGTTGGGATGTGATTCTTATATATGGATTTTTTTTATGAATTGTCTCATATAGGAGAATATGAGTGTTTAGAGCTTGAATTTTTTTCACAAATTGTGTTGTTTATTCAAATAGAATGGATTATACAGTTATGGGAATATTATGTGTAAAATCTTCTGTATTAATCTTGCTGGTAGTGAGGAGATGGAAGGAAAAATGAGTGACTCTGTGTAGGCATTGAAATCTGGTACTTTCTCCTGCACAATCTGCACAATAGTTTAATAGATCCTTGGAACATTGATATCACAGCAACAGGTAGTAATGACACTCGTTTAGTTTACATTATAGTTGTTACATCTAGGTTTCTTAATTATTTTACAGGAACACATATTATGATAAGCTTGTAAACATAGAATTTATTTTATTTTTTACTAATTTTGTTAGAACACACACAACTTGGGAAAGTTAGATGGATGGGTTGCTATAACAAGGATGTACAAAAATTGTACATTTGGAGCATTAATACTAGTTAGATTATAAATGTATCTTATTAAAAAAAAAAAAAGAATAGATTTTGGAATTTTACATAATGACTTATGGATATATATGTCTAGTGAAGAAGATTATAAGATCTATAATTAAAAAGATATAGTTAATCAACTCAATACTGGGCACTTTCACCCCCTTCCTTCCCAGACTAATTTAGCGCTCTTGCACTTTGAATGACAATTATGCTACACTGTACCCAAATTACATTTTTATCATTTTGTTCACACAAACAGAATTTTCTTTTGGTGGTATTTATTCACCACTGGGTTTTTTATTTTTTTTGTGATATAAGCACAAAAAGTGGAAAGAGAGCCACTCGGGTAGAATTGAAATGCTGGTACCAACATCCCACAAATATTGCAAACAGAAATGAAGGGAGACTGATTCCTCAACTACCACATCTCCAAACGTTTCATCCTTGTGGAGATGTGATAGTTGGGGAATCAGTCTCCCTTCATTTCTGTTTGCAATAAGCGAAAAAAGAGCGAAAAGTTAAAAAACAAAAACAAAACAAAAAAACAATATTTTCTACTTTCTGTTTCAAAAGAAATCCAATAAAATCAAATTCCCTCATAAATTTAGACCAGAATGTATTCTGCTACATGTCTTTGATAAAAAAATAAAAATACTGATAAGTGTATGAAAATAGGTTTGTGTGAAAGTTACAGAGTCTACAAGCTACCATTTGTATCATTGAAAATTCACCATTCCTGATGTACTCACTACCTATCTCATTTCTTGAGGCCCTAAAATGTCAGGACAGTACAAATACCCCTCAAATGACCCCTCTTTGTACAGATGACAGTCCAAGGTATTTAGTAAGAAGCATAGTGAGTTTTTTGAAGTTGCAATTTTTTGCTCACAATACTTTGGGTAAAGAATATTTTATTTTTTTCCCCACACAATTGTCATATTAACAAGTTTTGTCTTACACATGGCATAGATAAACTTGCAAATACACTCCAAAATATATTCTGCTACTCCTCCTGAGTATGGCAATACCACATATGTGAGACTTTTCCACGGCCTGGCCACATACAGAGGCCCAACATCTAAGTAGCACCGTCAGGTGTTCTAAAGGCATAAATTACACATTTTTGAAAGCCCTGGAGCACCAGGACAATGGAATTACCCACAAAATGACCAAATTTTGGAAAGAAAACACCCCAATGTATATTATTTGAGGCATAATGAGTCATTTGAATGTGTTATTTTTTCTACAAAGTTTTTGGAAAATGCGGGAAAAAAAATAAAAACGTATTTATTAACACAAAGTTGTCATTTTTTAAAATAACTAACACATAGCATGTACATACCAAGAATGACACCCTAAAAAACATTCTACTACTCCTTATGAGTATGGCGAGACTTCTCCATAGACTGGCCACATACAGTACATAGGTCCAACGTGCAAGTAGCACCTTCAGGCTTCTAACACATAGCATGTACATAGCAAGAATTACACCCCAAAATACATTTTTCTGAGCAAAGGATAAAAAAAAGGATTACCTGTGGTTTTAGCAGGCAGGAATACTGTCCCAGCACAGGAAAAGCATTGGTCCAGACAGCCAATGAAAATGTCCAAGAATTGTCCAGGCTTAGGCAAAGCTATGCCAAAGTATTGGTCGTGGCAGTAGTTCAGTTTGGAAGCATAGGCATGGCCAGTTCAAGTGGCAGGCAGAGGCACGGCCAGTTCAGGTGGCAGGAGGAAGCACTGTAAGGCTTAGGGCCTTGGTCAGGTAAGACCTAAGGACAGGGGTAGAAACTCTTACCCAAATCTCTTTGTAGCATCCAAGTTTCCAGACCCTAATGTGAGAAAACCAGGATGAAAAAGTTTTCTCTACTCGGAATATTATTCTGGAGCCCCTCACATATGTGAGACTCCTGTGCTGTCTTGAATCCCACTAATACAGTGACAGGACAAACAATCAGTTCAGCAGGCAAGCAAAAAGCATTGTCATTTAACAGAACGAGGTCAATTCATGTGTAAGGCAGAAACATGGTTGGCAGAGGCATAGTCGATAAACAGTCCGGGTTGTACACAGAAATAGCGGAAACTGGAAAAATATCTCACATCATAGTCGATAAACAGCCTGGGTCATACACAGAAATAGCAGATACTGTAAACTGGAAAAATGTCTTTACTTCACTAATAGTGTAGTGAAGTGTGATAAATCCGAAAGCACTCTCCAATACAGAGACCTGGCTGGGAGTGACATTGGGGACAGTAGTATCGGGTGTCACGGGGAATTCCTCTACTTGAACAAACACTACATTTTTTGGGGGGTTTGCGGCCTGTGTGGGTAGGAGGGAGGATATCGGGGAAGTGCCTTTCATGAAGTCTGGCTAATGTATGTACGTGGGCACTTCTTTGGGGACACGCCGGTGAGGTGGTGGTGCATGCAGATCCAAGGACTTTGTGGATGAACACTGTGTTTTGGCTGGACTATCACTCATTCTATTTATAACACACATGTTTTATATTCTATATACATGTACTAGCGCTGTTAGTGTCTACATACGATTTGGTCTTTGAATTAGATGTATGCACCATTATTTATTTGTTTTTATTTTATAACAGCAGCTTTTTTATATCATTTTATCAATTTTATATCAAGTTTGGGTTATTCATGTAACTGTTTAGTGGTGGCAACACACTGTAGCTCCCCAACGCCGAGTGAGTGAGATACAGGCACTTCTGCAGATTGTGTCAGGTTTCTAGCTCCTTTTTTCTGGCTAATGTATCGGAGCAAATTTATTCAGGGGCATGGTCATGGGGGTAGAGAAGGGCTGTAATAATGTCCTCTTGAAATTTTAGATAGGTTAGGGATCTTTGGGTGCATTTGGAAAAAATAACACATGAATTGAATAGAGCTAGTTGAATCAAATAAATGGAGACTTTCTTATACCAAAACAGTGATCTCCTGATAGCCAAGTAGAGCTGCATCAGCTGGTCGTTTATATCCAACGAGGTTATATTCATATGTGAAAAAGAAAAGTGCGCTGATCCGTGATATGCTGCTCCCAGATAAAAATAAGTAAATGCGTGTAATTGGTGGTGCGCTATATCTGAAATATGTGCAAAAATGCAAACAAATAATGTGCAACCTCAAATATATACAATATAGGTGCAAAACTCTAACATATAAATATATGTGAGAAAAGGTCCCAAGACACTAATGTGTCTATGTTGAAACAATTTTCGGTGATATGGTTGGTGATGGATGGTGTTCAAAAGCAATACGTGACTTGAATTCCCTCCACCTGTTAGAATTCCTCCTTACCGGACGGAATGAAATAAGTGCTCTCCTTAAAGGAAACAAACAATCCCAAGTGCTGCCAAATCAAAAGGTGCTCCCCACCGTGCGTATAAAGTAGCCTGCTGGGCTTCTTACCAGATGGATATAGATAACATGCGTAATTGTATCCCTCTTGGACGGGTATGTCTCTGTATCCAATTGGTCCTTATCAGCCTCTGGTGGATATGGACACCGAATACTATTGCGCTGCTCACGGGCAGATAAGATCCTGTATTCCGATGGCACTGGTAGCCGCTTATGGTAAGCGGTGGGAAGGATCGTATCGTTCCAGCATAACATGTAAAAAGGAATGACTGCTATAGTGCATTATCCTTAGTGTAAACTTTATTAAAATGAAATTGCACTTACATGAAATGTGTGGTAGAAAAGCGTAAGGAATTCCTGTGTGACTAGGGTCCGGCTGCAGTCCGGATCCCCAGCGACGTGGTGACGGCACGCCTCCTATCTGACGCGTTTCCGCCTAATTGGCTGTCTTCGGAGAAAGGAGGTTCTCCGAAGACAGCCAATTAGGCGGAAACGCGTCAGATAGGAGGCGTGCCGTCACCACGTCGCTGGGGATCCGGACTGCAGCCGGACCCTAGTCACACAGGAATTCCTTACGCTTTTCTACCACACATTTCATGTAAGTGCAATTTCATTTTAATAAAGTTTACACTAAGGATAATGCACTATAGCAGTCATTCCTTTTTACATGTTATGCTGGAACGATACGATCCTTCCCACCGCTTACCATAAGCGGCTACCAGTGCCATCGGAATACAGGATCTTATCTGCCCGTGAGCAGCGCAATAGTATTCGGTGTCCATATCCACCAGAGGCTGATAAGGACCAATTGGATACAGAGACATACCCGTCCAAGAGGGATACAATTACGCATGTTATCTATATCCATCTGGTAAGAAGCCCAGCAGGCTACTTTATACGCACGGTGGGGAGCACCTTTTGATTTGGCAGCACTTGGGATTGTTTGTTTCCTTTAAGGAGAGCACTTATTTCATTCCGTCCGGTAAGGAGGAATTCTAACAGGTGGAGGGAATTCAAGTCACGTATTGCTTTTGAACACCATCCATCACCAACCATATCACCGAAAATTGTTTCAACATAGACACATTAGTGTCTTGGGACCTTTTCTCACATATATTTATATGTTAGAGGTTATATTCATGTTTACATTTTGGCTTCTGGAGGGGACCTCATCTCATCTAAAGTTCCACCAAGGTGTCATAATGTATTGTGGAAAGGATGTAGACGTCTCTTTTATCTCTCTACGTTAGGGTAGTACCTCTTCATTCCGCCTACTATTTTTTTTAGCCCCAATTTAATTTCTTGGTGACCAATCTCTGTGGGAAGCCCTTGCGGTTGGACTGTGCTGTCCCACAGGCCACAGTCTTCTTTAGGTAGAGATGGTGTAAAATTGGGAGACTCATGTAGAACTTGTCTACATATAGGTGGTAACCCTTCCCAAACAGTGGTTCTGTCAGCTGCCAGACGATTTTGCCATTTGTCCCCATATAGGTATGGCATCCAGGGGGGTTAGCTGGCTGTCCTTTCCCTCTTAAGTTTTAAAATCATATGTGTAACCCGTGGCCCTGTCACATACCTTGTAAAATTTTACCCCACATTTGGCCTGTTTACTAGGGAGGTATTGCTTGAAGGTGAAGTGGACTAGGGATTCATGTACAAAAATATTTATATTGGGGGTAGCATTTGCTTGAAGATGGAGCAAAAAAAAAAATTGATTAGGGGCCGAATTTTGAATAATTTATCATAATCAGGATGATTTCGAGGCAGGCACTGGGCATTGTTGTTGAAATGTAAAATCTCATTATCATTTCGTAACAGGTTCTGGGCTTCAAAGAGGAGTAGACTGGCATATGATGGATAGGTTTAGTAGACCAGTAGCAAAGGAGTTATTTTTTTTTGTTAGCCCCATGTTGAGGATTAGTCCAAGGAAAATTGTACATTTTTCCATGGTGAGGGGTTTCCAAACAAACGGGAAGATAGGAAGAATCGAGATTGCTGGCAATATGTTGGCTGGCGTACAGATTACACTGCTCCACGGTGTACTTCAGCAGATCATCATTAAAAAAATTAAATAAAAATAACAAAGTGGGGTTACATTTTCTGAATGTATTCGAGGGCCTGGGTGTGCTCTAAAAGGAGGAATTACAGGTTCTGTCAAAGTATTTTGCAGCCATGTAGGGTATAATAACACATCCGGGAGGCTAATATTGGCCCTGCCTCCTTGTGGACAGGACACCCATTTCTAGCATCTGGCCTATCATGTAAGAATGTTGCTCTGCTTGTGCTTGGCACTACACAAGGACTTGCAGAACTGCTGGTGGATGCTTGCCTATAATCCTGTAACTATGCCTCAGTATTAGTTGCGCTTCTGGTGGATGTGTGACAGATGTTGATCACTGGGATTTGGCAGATCACGGACGGATGTGGCAGATGTTCACTGGGACAGATGTGGCAGATCACAAACAGATGTGGCAGATGTTCGCTGGGACAGATGTGACAGATCACAGACAGATGTGGCAGATCACAGACGGTTGTGGCAGATTATCACAGACAGATGTGGCAGAAGATTACAGACAGATGTGGCAGGTGATCACAGACAGATGTGGCAGATAAATGATATGTAATCCCGCGCAGATAGGTGGAAGAAATATGTGTTATGGTCTTGAAGTTTGCAGCCTCCCTAAAATACTTCTCACTGAAAGTGGGAAGTCTGAAATCGATATAAAAATATGAGGGGTATTGGCGCTACTTCTAATATGTTGGTGTAGTAGACACTAGTAAGCAATGGCGTTATGTTAAATAGGTGTGGAGATGGTGTGCATATAACAACACTCTATGGCATATACAAAACACTCTATGGCATATATATTAAAAAGTTCACTAAAGTGCTCACATGCTCAGTGCCACAAATAAAAAAGTTGTCTCCACGCTAACCCTCTGGTTTGATGTTTCTGAGGTGCTCATACTTTGTTCATACGTTGCCCCAAAAGAAGAGTAAACAGACCATAGTGTAGTAATTGATAATACTACATTGATAATACTACACTTCATCACTTCCGCTGAGTGTGGTTCCGTCTCGTGGAACGCACCGATACCCGGACATCCGGTCTGAGCGCTTACCGAGCAAGTTTGCTGTATACACCGATCCAATACTGTGAGTGGATATTTTAATTTTATTAAATATATTATCAATTATTACACTATGGTCGGTTTACTCTTCTTTTGGGGCAACATATGAACAACGTATGAGCACCTCAGAAAAATCAAACCAGAGGGTTAGCATGGAGACACCTACATACACCAGGACCAGTACCAGAGGCATAGCCGGACTGGAACCAGTAAAAGCATATCCGCAGGATCTCCTGAACCATCTTTATTACTGTGCAGAGCCTGCTACCCCTTTTAAGGGGAAAGCATTGCGGTGAGGGAAATTCTTATAGGGGCACTGCATCACCGCACAGAGCACAGCCAAGTAAGAAATTAGCATAATATCACAGTCTCACCTACGTTTTTCAGCTTCCTTTCTTTCCCTTACAAATTGAGAACAACATTAACACTTTGTAAAGATCACACTATTTATTTATTTTGGACTATTTTTGCACCAGCACTTTCTATTAATTTTTGATATATTTTTATATACTTATTTGAAAGAAATATCACAATATATATATTTATTTGTTATAATTTTATAATTGATTTTATTATATCTTCATCTGATATTATATATTTAATTATCTATAGCGTATTTGCACCTACTAATTAGTAGATATTCACTATTTCACATGTACAAAATACAGCACTTTATATATATGTATTTATTTATTTACTTCCCACCATAGTAGGAGTTCACCATCATTTATTTATTTGTGGCACTGAGCACGTGAGCACTTTAGTGAACTTTTTAATATGTATGCCATAGAGTGTTTTGTATATGCCATAGAGTGTTGTTACAGTATATGCACACCATCTCCACACCTATTTAACAGAACGCCATTGCTTACTAGTGTCTACTACACCAGCATATTAGATGTGGCAGATGATCATGGACAGATGTGGCAGATGATTACAGACAGGTGTGGCAGATGATGTGTGCCAGATGTGTGACAGGTGATCACGGACAGATGTGCGAAATCACAGGAAGATGTGGCAGATGATTACAGACAGATGTGGCAGATGATCATGGACAGATGTGACAGATGATGTGTGCCAGATGATCACGGACAGATGTGGCAGATGATCACAGACAAATGTGACAGATGATCATGGACAGATGTGGCAGATGATTAGAGACAGATATGGCAAATGATTACAGACAGGTGTGGCAGATGATCACTGGCAGATTTGGCAGATGAAATGCACCAGATGTGCACCAGATGATCACGGACAAATGTTGCAGATCATGGACAGATGTGGCAAATTATCAAGGACAGATGTGCCAGATTATCACGGACAGATGAGCCTGATGATCGCGGACAGATGTGCCAGATGATCACAGACAGATGTGCCAGATGTTCACTGTAACATATTATTTTACAGGGACAGATGTGTGACAGGTGTTTTCACTGTGTTGGGGACACTAGCTGGGTGATCAGTGTGTAATAAGAAGTAAATAGCTTTAAACTCACTGATCCCCGGCTGGCAGCACAGATCCGCTCTCCTTCTTCTCACTGACCGGCTCTGTGTGAGGAGAAGCAGAGACGATCGCCTTTTAACGGCTGTGTTGACATTACATGACTGCTGTGATTGGACACCGTCATCATGTGATCAGGAGGGCCAGTCACAGAGCCCTCCTATTGAGCGATGTTGCGCTGTGTGTTAGGGACATAGGCACACTGTAATGGTGCAGCTGTGCAGGCACATGGTCGCGCAATCTAGCTCCTTCTGAAGGATGTTCAGGAACGTCCACTCAGAAGGAGGAAGCTCCTATCTGGCCGTATATGTGCAGTGGTCAGGTGGGAGGTGGTTAGAGTACATATAGGCTTGTGTTGTAGAGAAGGATCTGATTTAATCAGAGTTACTGTTGAACAAATTAATACGGAATATTGAAAAAAGATCATGAAAAAGCTTGCTGGTCATAGATAGGTAGATAGAATATATAAAAATGAATATGGAAATTGAATAATGAGAGTTATGATTATTTATCATACGTATAATTGTTTGGTGTGAAAGATAATGCAAAAAGGCTTCTATTGTACAAATCATTTAGTTATAGAAATTTTCTGGGATGGAAGAGGTTTTATTTTTTCATTAATTATTTATATTTCAATGTAATATAATTTGACCTATCAAAGATATATTTTTTACTTCTTCCTTACATTGAAATAGGAAAATAGTTAAATTATATGGTCAAAGGTTTACACAAAGTTAAACAAATTTATGAAATTGAAGGAAGAGCATCTTTGATGTTATTACATCATTTGGATGAAAAACTAACTAAAGTTAATAAATAATATAATGATTTATAGTCTCTTGATGGAATGAACTAGTTATTCTCTTCACAGGAAAATCTCCGGGTTTTGGAGACGTGCTTATGTACATTATCTGACATATCCAATTTTTTTATTGTTTGTTATAATTTTTTTTTGTATTGTAAAAATAAAAAGAAATGATCAGAGACATTTCTTATTTAGGATAAATGCACTTTTATTAGTTGATTATAGTGCATTGAGGGGGAATTGTTAGAGATTTAGAGTTTAATATTATTTTAAATGATAAAAGTCTCTGAAATACATGTGAATGTTATAATGTAATATGTTTGTTTTGAAGGTTACTTCAATATGTCTTTGTGAAGGACAAAGAAGCCATTTTGCTATGTATGTATTTCTATTCTGAGTTTCTTTGTCAGTATGTTGGTGGGGTTTTGTGTCTTGCTATAGATTCAAACCATATATGCAAGAGGGGTTGTTAATTTTAAATGTACAATTACTACCTTCTTGGGATACACTTTTTGCTGACATTGTCTTTACATATAGTATAAAGACAACTATATCTACAGATCATGCAGAGATGAGAAAAGAAAATCCTACACTCTGAAGACAAATAACATCTCCCTCTCTCCTTCTGACATGTGAAATCTTTCTGTTTTGTTTTGTTTCGTTTTGCTTTACTTATAGAAAATAAACAACTTTTCTGAAGTATTGTGACAGCTGAGAAGTTTATTTCGAACACAGCTCTTTAATAAAGTTTAAGGTGAAACATTAAAAATACACAATTCCTTTAAGAAATATGCTTTGTGGATGTCTTAAACCTGCCTGTAGAGTAGCGAACCTATACAATGTGAACAAGCAAAAGTGACATTTGCCATTAAATGACATTTCCCTGCCTCTTCATTCTGTGTGTAAACAAAGCAGCCAAGGATTGACTTCATCAATATTGGACCCTTATCTTGAAGGAGGTTCTAGATTATCCTGTTATCTCTATAGGTAGAGATCTAAATAATAACACACCTTTTTTCTGTTTAAAAAATATATTTCTTATTTTGCAACCATTATTTTTCTAAGTGTATTCCTTTTTGTTTTTTTTTCCCTTTTTTCTTCAGTTTTGTTGTGTTTTAACTTTTTTTTTTACTTTTCTGCCTTAATCCCAGTCATCCTGCCTTTGAGGGCTCAAATATCCTCCAGTAACACCTTCTTTCAGACTTGATAAAGGGACAGAAAGCCCAGAAAGTTGTTGTCTGGTTTTCCCAATCTGGTCCACTTGTGTGCTTCCTGCCATCTGCAAACTGCAGGAGTAGGATATTTTTCAGCAGTCCTCCATAGCGGGGTTTACTGTGTTTGCCTGCTACTACACATTTATTGCTTTATGCTGAGACACAGCTCTGTGCTTCTCCTGGATCTCTCCCCAGACCTGTCTAGACACTGTTGATGACTGTGTGATCCCTTTGTTAAAGCTAGATACTTTAATCTTATGTGTGAGTGGATATTATTATTTTATCAATAAAATGTTTCTTGCTACTGACACTTTTCTGTGCTCTATATTGTCCCATACATATACAGTATATACTGTATGTTGAAGCTGCGGTCGGTGCACAGCCTTCTTCAAGATTAAGAACTCACTCAGTTGACCCCTACCCTAAACATTTTCCAGATGAATGCTGTGGGGGCACTGAAAAGGAGGGAGGGGCCAGGATCACAGAAGAGGGACCCAAGAAGAGGAGGATCTGGACTACTCTGTGCAAAACCACTGCAAAAGGGCAGGTAAGTATAACATGTTTGTTACTTTTATAGGAAAAAAAACAAGACTTTACAATCACTTTAGGCATCAGCATACCAAGAAATGTTGGACAATTTCATGCTCCCAACCTTGTGGGAACAGTTTAGGGATCGCCCCTTCCTGTTCTACACACCTGTGCACAAACAAGGTCCATAAAGACAAGGATGAGTTAGTTTGGGGTGGAGGAACTTGACTGGTCTGCACAGAGTCCTGACCTCAACCCGATAGAACACATTTGGGATGAATTAGAGCTGAAACTGCGAGCCAGGCCTTCTCATCCAACATCAGTGCTTGACCTCACAAATGCGCTTCTGTAAGAATGGTCAAAAATTCCCATAGACACACTCCTAAACCTTGTGGACAGCCCTCCCAGAAGAGTTGAAGCTGTAAAAGCTGCAAACGGTGGGCCCTACTGATCTATGGGATGCCATTAAAGTTGATATGCATGTAAAGGCAGGTGTCCCAATACTTTTGGCAATAAAGTGTGTGTCAAAAGAATAGCCTAGGCTATATACAGCGCTTGCTGGTGACCTATTAATTTATATGGGTGAATAAATTAAATAATAAATAGATAAATATGGAAATTACAGTGCATACAAAATGGACCTTTGATAACGTCACAGGAAGTGACGAAACGCGTCAGTTCTTGGAACGCACGGTGGGACGTACCGCACAGTGGAACGCAAGCCGGAACACTCCGCTCGCCACTCTGCTAGATAGCGTTTGTCTGGAATCTCGGAGCCATTTTTTTCTGATTGAATGTATATCCTATTTGGAAAATAAACTTTTAAAAACGTACTACATCATCTGGAGCATATTATTTCTTTGCATAACCCTGACTCCATACCCTGAGGAGTGAAACCAGGT
This sequence comes from Pelophylax lessonae, assembly GCF_965119305.1. Classification (NCBI taxonomy): domain Eukaryota; kingdom Metazoa; phylum Chordata; class Amphibia; order Anura; family Ranidae; genus Pelophylax; species Pelophylax lessonae. The sequence continues at coordinate 106,062,866 of NC_138777.1, read as the reverse complement.
GAGGAAGGATCCAACCTGCATCCCACTAGGAGCAGCACAGGGGACCCCCATTATTGGCCTGGAAGGCCTCCAAGCGTGTCTGGTCTTAGTGTTATACAGCACATAAGACCCATTATCTCTGGTAAGTGATCCAATATTTACCATATGCCACCAGAAAGAGGAACCCACGCCACAAAAGTCACGAACCTTTGAATATTGAGCACAAAACACCTGCACCTGATTCAATTTATACTTTGGAAAGGACTGTTATATTATATTTTGCAACTTTGTTGGACCTTATTTCTCACCATTTATAATGTTTGCACAAATATTTAACACATTATTTGCCACAAGTTTTACAAATTTTATACTATTTTTTATATTATATCTACTATTTATCATATTATTCATTATATTTTGTATGCACTGATATTTCCATATTTATCTATTTATTATTTAATTTATTCACCCATATAAATTAATAGGTCACCAGCAAGCGCTGTATATAGCCTAGGCTATTATTTTGACACTTACCATTATCCTACAGCTGTTGCTATATATCCACTTAATAATTTGAAAATTGAGCACAACACCCTCCTAGGCGTGGGAAGATACACTTATTCCAGTGTCATCTTTTTCTCTACAATAAAGTGTGTGTGTATGTATATATATATATATATATATATACAGTATATATACCCCTCACATTTTTGTAAATACTTTATTATATCTTTTCATGTGATAACACTGAAGAAATTACACTATGCTTCAATGTAAACTAGTGAGTGTACAGCTTGTATAACAATGTCAATTTGCTGCCCCCTCAAAATAACTCAATACACAGCCATTAATGTCTAGACCGCTGGCAACAAAATTGAGTACATTCCTAAGTGAAAATGTCCAAAGTGGGCCCAATTAGCCATTTTCCCTCCCAGGTGTCATGTGACCTGTTAGAGTTACATGGTCTCAGGTGTAAATGGGGAGCAGGTGTGTTAAATTTGGTGTTATCGCTCTCACTCTCTCATACTGGTCACTGGAAGTTCAACAAGGCACCTCATGGCAAAGAACTCTCTGAGGATCTGAAAAAAAAAAAAGAATTGTTGCTCTACATAAAGATGACCTAGGCTATAACAGGCTTGCCAAGACCCTGAAACTGAGCTGCAGCATGGTGGCCAAGACTATACAGTGGTTTAACAGGACAGGTTCCACTCAGAACAGGACTCGCCATGGTCGACCAAAGAAGTTGAGTGCACGTGCTCAGTGTCATATCCAGAGGTTGTCTTTGGGAAATAGACGTATGAGTGCTGCCAGCATTGCTGCAGAGGTTGAAGGGGTGGGGTTCAGCCTGTCAGTGCTCAGACCATATGCCGCACACTGCATCAAATTAGTCTGCATGGCTGTCGTCCCAGAAGGAAGTCTCATCTAAGATGATGCACAATAAATCCCACAAACAGTTTGCTAAAGCAGACTAAGGACATGGATTACTGGAACCATGTCCTGTAGTCTGATGAGACCAAGATAAGCTTATTTGGTTCAGATGGTGTCAATCATGTGTAGCGGAAAACAGTACAGGAAACAGGAAAGGAGTACAAAGACAAGTGTGTCTTGCCTACAGTCAAGCATGGTGGTGGGAGTGTCATGGTCTGGGGCTGCATGGGTGCTGCCGCGACTGGGGGGCTACAGTTCATTGAGGGATCCATGAGTGCCAACATGTACTGAGACATACTGAAGCAGAGCATGGTCCCCTCTCTTCAAAAACTGGGCCTCAGGGCAGTATTCCAACATGACAACGACCCCAAACACACCTCCAAGATGACCACTGCCTTGCTAAAGAACCTGAGGGTAAAGTGATGGACTGGCCAAGCATGTCTCTAGACCTAAACCATATTGAGCATCTCTAGAGCATCCTCAAACAGCAGGTGGAGGAGTGCAAGGTCTCTAACATCCACCAGCACTGTGATGTCGTCATGGAGGAGTGGAAGAGGACTCCAGTGGCAACCTGTAAAGCTCTGGTGAACTCCAGGCCCAAGAGGGTTAAAAAAAGGTGCTGGAAAATAATGGTGGCCACAAAAAATATTGACACTTTGGGCCCAATTTGGACATTTTCACTTAGGAGTGTACTCACTTTTGTTGCCAGTGGTTTAGACATTAATAGCTGTGTGTTGAGTTTTTTTTGAGGGGACAGCAAATTTACAGTTATACAAGCTGTACACTCACTACTTTACATTGCAGCAAAGTGTCATTTCTTCAGTTTTGTCACATAAAAAGATATAATAAAATATTTACATAAATGTGAGGGGTGTACTCACTTTTGCAAGATATTGTATACATTATAATATAGTCCACCGTAGTCCTTAAAGCGGAACAAAACCCATTCATTTAAATGTTTTCCAAAGCAATAATTACTTTCATGGCATACCATTAGCGATAACTACCACTCTTTCTTGTGCTCTCAACCAAACTGTGAAGCCATGAAATGACTGGTGTCATAGTGATCAATTGGTATCTGCAGATGAAACAGGAGCTACGATCGTAGCTTTCTTTACTGTAAAGCAGAGGAGGGTTATGTTCCACTATAAAGTTGTTGTAAAGGTTATGTTTTTTTTCAAAAAAAAAAAAAAAATGGCATAATTAGCTGCTTTGTGCAATGGAATTGCATAGAACGACCCAACCCCCCCCCCCTTCTGGGGTCTCTCGCCAGCGTTCTTGCCTCCTTCTCTTCCGTGTCTGCCACCAAAGCAATCCACTTCCTATGGGGGCAGACGGGAGGGCACACACAGCATAATTCAGTCCTATCTCCAGTTTTCTGCTGACAGATTTGATTGACATCAGCAGGAGCCAATGGCTCCCAGTGTTGTCTCTCTGCCCTGTGAATGTAGGCAAAGAAGAGGAAGCAGCCACAAATGGGCACAGCTCTGGATCGAGTAAGGACTAAGGTTAGTATTTAGGGGATTAAGGGGGCGATTCAACTACTGACACATTTTTTACCTTAATGCAGGAAATGCATAAGGTGAAAAACATCTTGGTTTTAAAACCACTTTAAGGTTAAAGGAATGTTCAACGGATGTTTGCTGAACTTTAAAAAAAAAATTTGAAAATTACAAATGTTCCCTGGACCCCATTAAGATCTATGAGGAAATGAATCCAGCAAATATTTTTTTTGCCCATTTTGAAGGCTAATAGGAAATCAATTGTCAAATATACACCAATGAAAAATGGCCTAAAGACAAAATTAAAAAAGCACAATTCCTTCAAATAACATGCTTGGGGGAAGACCTAAACCTGTCTGGGAACTGGCATAACTGTCAGATGTATTAAAGCAAAAGTGACAATAACAAGGAAAAAAATGTAATGAAATGGCCTTTAAGGGCCGGTTCACATTTCTGCGAGTGTGCCGATCGCATGTAATTCGGAGCGCACTGCTCCTTCATTACATGCGATCGGAGGTGCGGATGCGAATTCAGCCATACACTTTGTATGGCTGAATTCGCACCAAACACGCACATGACCCTTTTTTCCAGCCGCATCAGGATCTGATCGCACAGTGGTTCACACTTGTGCGATCCGATCCTGTGCGAACTGTCAGATCGCACTACGATATGCGATCAAACTGGGGGTGTCGTTAACATTTCATTGACACCCCCTGCGTATCGCATATGGCAGTGTGAACTGCCAGATGTGCGTTTCGCAAATTCGCAGCCTTCCCGCATCGCACAAGTGTGACCCGGCACTTAATGACAGTTCCCAGCCACTGTATTCTATTTGTAAACAAGTGCCTGTGAATTCCCTATTAGTGCCGGTTCAAACTCTTGCGGCTGCGGCGATCACATGTAATATTGGAGCGCACTGCTCCTTCATTACATGCGATCGGCTGTGCGGTGCGAATTCAGCCATACACTTTGTATGGCTAAATTCGCACTGCACCCGCAGCAAAGACGCACAGGACCCTTTTTTTCAGCCGCATCAGGATCGGATCGCACAGTGGTTCACACTTGTGCGATCTGATCCTGTGCGAACTGTCAGATCGCACTGCGATATGCGATCAAACTGGGGGTGTCGTTAACATTTCATTGACACCCCCAGCGTATCGCATATGGCAGTGTGAACTGCCAGGGGTGCGTTTGCGATGCGGGAACAGGCTGCGAATTCGCAGCCTTCCCACATCGCACAATTGTGACCCGGCACTTAATGACAGTTCCCAGCCACTGTAAACAAGTGCCTGTGAATTCCCTATAACATCTATACCAGGAATTTATTCATAATAATAATAATAGAAAAAAAAAAGCAAAAAGGTATAGGTTCCCCCCAAAATTCATACCCGACCCTCATCCAAGCATGCAGCCACACTGACCAAGAAAAAGGGGAGCACAAGTGTGCCCCCCCTCCCTCCGCCACCGTATTAGCCCACATGCCCTCAACACTAGAGGGCTTCCTGGGCGAAGCAACTTGTTTTTATGTTGATGATGAAAAGGGACCTCACCCCACATCTCTGGCCCAGGAATGTTGAGATTAGGAGGGGGGACTTATTAGGACCTGGTTATTTAAATAAAAATGTTCAATAACTTTCAAAAACAGTTTCCCGTTATGTCCGTTATGTGATTCACAGCAATATAGTGTTTGCTACGACCAGAGCATCCAGTTTAATCCCTTAAATTATGTTATCAAAAACTACTTAATTAAATGAAAATATTGAATAATGAGTTATTAATGTATGCATAGTGTTTCAAGCTATAACTAAGTCTAATTACTTTTCTAGCCATAAAAAATATACATGCTGTATATACAGTAAATTTATTATGAAAAAATGCAATTTGTCTGCTTTTTTACATCACTATGATAAGCCCTAAAGGGTTACATTGTATGTATGAACATGAAAAGACAACAAACATCGATCCAGTGAAAAATATCACCAGATGAGCATCAGGGACAGAGTTTAGTCATAGATTAATAATCCAAAGTACAAACAGCTCTTACCAAATTGGGAAAAACATACCTAGCAATATTAACAAACAGAGGGTCAAAGTTTCAATAGAATTTGCTGCTTACATTTTTCTGCAGTGATACAGGACAGTGAACTTTGGATTATTCATGTGTGCTCAGCACAACTATGAAAAACAAAATGTACAATTAATACATTAAAAATATTAACAGAGCAGGACAAGTGGGGGTAGGGGATGGAGAGTCATTGTTATGTTTTTCCCAAAAGATTATTAATACAGAAGACATGTATGACGCACAGTCTTGAAATTATAGTATTGTTTATATTGTTTTTTTTTTTTAGAAAAGTTATAATAGTATATACTATTAGTTTTACATATATGACAAATACATTCACTATTAGAAATTCTGACTTCAGTCTGACTTTCCTCATCTGCGTGGTTGTTCCAGGTCAGTGTTTCAGAAGTTATTAACCAAACAGATTTCTTCACCACTAACCCAAACTGCGTTATATTTCCTGGGCCCCTTTCACACTTGTGCAACTTGCCCTGCGACTTGGGACTGAAAAGTCACACGAGAAGTCATACCCCTTGATTTCCATTGAGTACCATTCATATCTGTATGACTTCAAAGTAGTCCCTGCACTACTTTGGTCCGGCTTTAATGTGACTTGAGGTCCATAGGTCAAGTAACGTCAAAGTCGCGTCAAATTAGCACAGAAAAGTTGCGTCAAAGTCGCATCAAAGTTACACAATTTCAGGTCGTACAACTGTGAAAGGAGACTGATTCTTACCCCAGTTAATGGCTAGCCTAAAGATGGCCAAACACATATTGAATTTTGAATTGACCAAATTTGATCAGTAGGTGGTCCTGCTGGCACCACCTGGCCCAACAAACTTTGATTTGATGATTGAAGGAGCCAGGTGGAATGTTGGCAGCCAAACAGTTACTGTAGCCAGTAAACGGCAGTCTCTGTTTGGCTTTTCTGACAGTCATACTGTATATTCTAGTTGTCAAAAAACAATAGCTGACAGAGGAGATATTTTAATTTGCAATCCTCAACATGGATGGAGAAATCTTCCTCCTCCAGTGCCCCCCACCCCTGCCCCTGTAATCTTCTGTTGCAGTGTAGGTTAATAGAACTATGGGAGCTGTCACAGGCATTCATCAAGAGTGCCCAACTTTACCCGCCCTTTTAGTCTGCCTCCAGTCGTTATTACAGCTTCTATGAGTGAAACATGATTTATAAATGGAGGATAGGCTAAACATTCAAAGGTCCACCCCCTCCATTCATAGATTGGGTTTCATTCATAGAAGGTGTAGTACCAGCTTCAATGAATGGAGGAGCTGAGGGGAAAGGGTGAGCATAGTCTGGCACTCTTGATGAGTGCCTGTCACAGCTCCCCTAGTTCTATTACCCCCACCACTTTGAAAAATTACAACATAGGGGGTGTTCAAGGGCATTGGAGGAGGAATATTTCTGCTAAACAAGGACACAGCAGCACAAGGGCCACATCTTGGTAAAAGGTACGTAATGTCCCTTGTGCTTATTTTTTTTCCAACTAAACCTACCCCTTTAAATGTAAATGCAGCTGCCATTTGTACACACTATCAACTGTGTAGCACCTTACAAGGTAGGTGCTAGGTAAAAACATAATGGGCTTTGCCTCCCTTCAGCTGTACTGTTATGTCTCCCAGGTGTGGCTGCTGAGAGGGGATCTCCCCACTGGCTCCATGAGAGGATTCTCATTGGGCAATGGAGGAAACCCAATCAGTGGCTTATTCAGGCCTGTATCTACCCCAGAAGGCAGATTCTGCCGCAGAGGATTCTGGGAGTGGGTATAAGTTTGAGGGGAACGCATGAAGCAGCATCTTTGGCGGGAAGCAGAGTCCCTGGAGGGAGAGTACGGCTGTCACTCCTCCTGTCAGAAGGATCGGGTGTCTTGGGTGGCTGCCTGAGTATCCAGAAGGGAGAGCTGAGCTGCAGAGAGGATCTGGTGTCCCGAGGACCAGTGGAGAAAGAGGGGTTCAGTTCCAGGAAAGCATTCCAAGGTCGTGAGTACTGTGAACTGCCCCTGGGGTCTGCCAAGTGTAGAGGGGAGTGGTGAAGGTCCCAGGGATCCTGGAGCCTGAGAGTGTCAAGGGGGTTGACTAGTTAAAGGACCCTGAAGTGTCAAGGGGGTTGCCTAGTGAAAGGACCCTGAAGTGTTAAGGGGGTTGCCTAGTGAGAGGACCCTGGAAGTGTAGAGGGGCGCCAGCAGTTGGGCCCTGAAGAGTCAAGTGTGCAGTGTAAAGAGTTGCAGCAGTACAAGCAGTTACAAGGAGCTACCTCAGTCAGTGAAGGGCTGGAGGGAGTCATACACAGGACTTTTGAGCTAGACAGTGTCAAGAGTCAAGGGTCATTACAGTCCTGGATCTTCTGAGTTAACCAAGGAGGTAAAATCGAGGTTTCAGCACTTTCAGCAGAACAGTATTTAAAGTGCCAGGAAGCATTGGTCTGCATTCAGCTGGCGTCAGGACAGCGCTAACCGGCATTTTCTACAAAGTGTCCCAGTTAAACCTAGTTGAGCCAGAGGAGTATCACACTCATTCCCTTCTCCTATCCCCATTATAAAATAAACAACACAAACCAAAGATGCTGGAATGGTCATTGTCTCAGATTTCACAATTGGGTTTTCAACTTAAATGTGTTGGAAGTATTCCGGTAACAATGGCAGACCCACTGCCTGGAAATATTGCTACGTACAAATTGCCTATAATGATGTATGTGTTGCCCATAACAACCAGTCAGAATTCTCATTCCTTTTCTATCCCACACTATAAAAATCTCAGCTTGAATATGTTATTAGCTATTCCAAGCAAATACTATCTGAACTTAAATAATCCTGTGTACAATATGTGCAGTATATCATGTACTTGGGCCCCAGATATTGGAAAGTAAATGTGGTCAACTTGCTCCATAATGCAGCCAAACATAAGAAGATGCTATAAATTTATCTACTAAGCACAGCTGTGTTCTTGCAGGCACCAAACAGGGTGAGTAGCCCAATAAGAAATATTACACAGTAGATTAAGTGCTCACTGGGTGACAAATTTCATGTAAGAGAGTGAAAAGCTAACAACATTACTCAAAGGCAATGGAAAGATTAAAGAGATTGTAAGAAAAAAAGTATTATTTTTTCACTTGGCTTGGTCTACTAAGTAGCAATGATATATCGCCGTGCATTGGAGAAATACACAGAAAAATATTGCACTGGCCAGTAGAAAAAGACCCTGAAGGAACAAATCCATCTAAATAATGCATGTTATCTAAAGGCTAAGTTGAATTGTTGTAAACAGCAATTTCTCCTAGGTTGTCCTGTTAATCTGTCCTTCTCAGTCACACACAAATACATGAAATAACTGTATTGGGTTAGGATTAGTTTGGTTGATAAATGCAAAGAATGATGTGCTCCCAAGTTGTCAAATCAAGGTCAAAAGAAGACAATTTCCATGTACAATCTGGATGTTGTCGATACATAGGGTGCTTTTTCAGCCTAAAAAGGCCTCAATGGTCTACAATATCTGACATGGTATGATGGGAAAGACAGTCTAACCTCCCCCACCACCCTTGAAATTTAAATATTGGGCTGAAAAAAATGTGGTCACACTACAGTGCTTCCTGTGCAAAGATTTCCTCTTCTGATAACTGCTTGCTGGTATTATGACAGGAACATAGTGAGATAAAAAACTTAACAATGGGCAGGGAAATATTTTTAATCTCTCTTCTATCCTTTATATGGAGTGGAATTCCATGGCCCACACATTACCGTGACTATGGTACAATAATAATTACTAAGAGTATGTCCCATCAGTTATGTTTCCCAACCCATTAAAAAAAAATGCTGCACTTTAAAGTGATTCAATGAGGCGCTAATTATGGTAGATGGGAGGGTATAAACAGAGAAAAGGTGTGGCAGTTATTTTGCCTAATTTCTGACTTGGTGTGCACTTTATTTTTATTTTTTTACCTCAATGAAGCCAATGTATTGATGAAACCTGTTGGGATTTGGGTTATGATGTGCACAATATTATTAACTTATGCTTGCAGAGGAATTTGGATTTAAGAGGGCAAATAACATGGATTAACATAAGAGCAAAATCAGCAAATTGACTAGGAATCATGTAGTATGTTTATTGCTGTATATACTTTTTTTTTTTTTAATTCCTTTATTTAGTAAGAGGTTGCAATGCAAACAGAGTGAAGGCACATCAGGTAAAGATGAAACAGTACAATATAACAACAGTGTCATAAACAGCGCTTCACCAAGGTTACCATAGCTGTAAAAAGAATATATTCCACTGGAACAGAAAGGTGGGATCAGTCCCCTCCGGAATGTGCAAGAGAACAGACATGCCAAATGTTACAATGGATGGCAAATTAAATAACAAGGAAACAACCTCAATTTATAACAAACTTATGGGTGTCGGGTACCAGGGTAGTACCAACGGACGGGCTCCTGTACAGAGCAGGAGCAGGAAACGGTGACTCCAAACCATGGACTCAGTCAGGGAATGAACAGGTAGCAGGGATAAAAGCTATAGAAGATTCCAGTCTCGGGGAGAAAGTGCAAGTAGGTACAGATGGCAGAGAGGGAGGAAGGGAGCAGGAAATGTGGGGTGAAGAGGAAAAAAGTAAAAGAGAGAAGAAAGGGAGGAGGAATGGAACAAGAAGGAAGCTGAACGGGCCGGCATTACCCGGGTCCCCAGGCCCATGCCCCCGTGCCCCCCCCCCCCCACGCCCCCAGAGCCCTAGTTGGAGACAGAGAGCTCCCGCAGGTAAGCGTCTCTGTATATGGCTGTATTTACTTTTAACAAAGACTTTCAGTATAAAAGCTGTGGTCAAGCTATAAATTCTCTTTCCTACTGAAAGTGGTTGCCAGAGACGTGTCTTGCATTCCTACATATGTTGGATTATCGATTATTTAGATGAAATTGGTTAAAGCAAAAGATGATTCTTTTATGTGTATGGACAGTTTTACTCTGTATCTAGCCTTATTTTAAATTAGGTTTACTGTACATTCATTATTCACAAGTCTTACATCTGAATGACTGTTGAATGAGTCCTCATTATTTACAGGTATCCTTTTTTTTTTTTTTTTTGGTCAATTCATTCTGTTTCTGCTGCTTTTTATTACAGAAGATCTGGGATGTATGTCAGAAGTTGTCTCATAGATGTACAGTAGGAAATCTCATGTCTCTAATAGCAAGAAAGCAACAAACTGCAGGAGGAGAACCTGAAGAACGCACTTGGCAGGGGAGCTTTCCAGTGCCAGATTATTACAGTGAGGGCATAAACGTGCTTCATATTAATACAACTCCTCAACCGCACTCCTTCTCACTCAGGCAGATAGAAAAATGTACTGTATATAAAATACATTATCTCAAAGTTCAATCCTAATCAAACATATATATATATATATATATATATATATATATATATATTGAATTCAGATCACAGATGCTTTCTTGCATGTTTTATGTGCAAAAACCACTTGCTTTTGCTCTAAGTATTATTCAAAATCATACATTTTTTTAACGCTTGTTACCATAGAAATGTATGCAAAACCCAATTTACAAAAGATTATCACAGAAGGCCCCCTGAGGCTGAGCCTGAGCCTCAGGAGGTCTTTGCTTATGGACAGCAAAAGCAAAGATGTGGCCTTTTGCTGAATGGTTATCATAATTATTAAAAAATTATTTTTTAATGATATGGAAACAGCTATCTCAAATAAAATTGCTTACAAATTGTTACAATATTGTAAGCCAGGTTAAAATCCATGAAACCGATTCCACAGATGGAAATCCTATCCTGGTTAGGTTATATGAAGTATTATGAGAAAAAAAATATTAGATTAATTGGAAATAGATGCTTTCTCTAATTTATTTCCAACACATGCTAAAAAACATATTCATGTCATTCATCTTTATGGTGGGATCTTTATGTTGTGAACTAAACATTTTCAAGAGAAAATTATCCCAAGGTAAAATTATCAATGGATTTAAACAATATGTAAAGTTTTGGAAAAAATATAGAAGGGTTAAGGGTTAGTTCACAAAAAAACCTGCCTATGCAGGTATGGGGTACCTGTGGATAAAATTGCACTGTGTAGCTTTGATTAACCACTTAAGCCCCCAGAAGGTTTAATCCCCTTCATTACCAGGCCATTTTCCGTGATACGGCACTGCGTTATTTACTTTAACTAACAATTGCTGGGACGTGTGACACTGTACCCATATAAAATTTATATCCTTTTTTTCCCCACAAATATAGCTTTCTTTTGGTGGTATTTGACCATCTCTGCAGTTTTTATTTTTTGCACTTTAAACAAAAATAGACCGACAATTTAAAAAAACAAAAAAAAAAACAATATTTTTTACTTTTTGCTATAAAACATATCCAAAAAATAAAATGAAAAATATGTAAATGTATTCTTGAGTTAGGCCAATATGAATTCTGCTACATATTTTTGGTAAAAAAATAAAATCCCCATAAGCGTATATTGATTGGTTTGCGCAAAAGTCATAGCGTCTACAAACTATGGGATATTTTTATGGAATTTTTATTTATGTATTTTTTTTACTAGTAATGGCGGCGATCACTGATTTTTAGTGGGACTGTGACATTGCGTCAGAAAAATTGGACACCTAACCGTCACTTTTGACATATTTTTGGGGACCAGTGACACACTAATACAGTGATCAGTGCTAAAACATATGCACGGTCACTGTATTAAAAACACTGGCAGGGAAGGGGTTAACATCAGGGGTGATCAAAGGGTTAAGTGTGCCCCTAGGGAGTTCTTTCTAACTGTGTGGGCTGGTTTAACTGGATAGAGACAGAGATCCGCGTTCCTGCTTAGTAGAAACACTAGATCTCCATCTTCTTCTCTGACAGAACAGCGGTCTGCCTTGTTTACATAGGCAGACCACCATTCTGCCTCTCCTGTGAATGATCGTTGGGTCCCAGCGGACATCGCGCGCATACCAGACCCTGTGCAAGGAATCATGTACAGGTACGTGATTTCATGCTGGAGGGCCACCCTGCAGCAGTAAATCTGCGTGGGCGGTCAATAAGTGGTTGAAGTTTAATAATGCCCTTGCTATAGGTGAAGGCCAATTAAATACCTTCTGATGCATAATCAAAAAAACTCCCAGAAATGGCAACCCCCCACCCTGCCTTGCTGCTAGGATGTTGACTCTTAGCTGTTACTGCTCACCCCCACTATCACAGGCGTGAGCTCAGCATTTAATAGCTATTTCCTGTGAGGGTGGGAATGAGAATGAATAGCTGGGAGTATCCTAGCAATGTCCTAGCAACTAGGCAGAACGGGGGGGACCCTATCTCTTGGAGTTTTTCAACCAAACTTCAGGAGGTATGTAAATAACGTACATCTTTAGCAAAGACCTTATCCAACTTTAATCCAAGCTGCACAATTTGTTTTTATTTACCGATGCCTGTTACCTGTATGGACAGGTGAACTAACCTATTAAAGCTTTTGTCAGGTTTATATTGCTTTCTGTGACCCCACCGGGGTGATTCCCCTTCACTATAGGTCCAAGTGACCACTTTCACATAACAGTCCGAATACATAAAGTGATGGGAAACATTTTTTAACTGATAAAGAGCAGTAGGTGTGCAGAAATGTTCCAATAGGGAAACCTTTTGTAGTGAGGATAACCCCTTGCTTTGATAATCTATATCTATATAATTTTTAAATAACTTTTTTAAATAACTAAAGTATCTTAGTAAATTGAACCTTCTATGGGTGGTTTGCAGATAAACAATTATTTTGTGGTGTTTTTAAATTGGACCTGGTCTGCAGTTTTGATAAAATAAACAATTGATTTACAATTTGTGGCAATCTTCTACTGTGGGACTACAAGACTAAGTATGCTTTGTCAATAAGTTCTGGAACAAGTTGTAATTTTACCTCTGCTGGAGAACTATGACCTGCCGAACTGTGAAAGCTAAAAAAAGAAAAAAAAAAAAAAAAGAAAAATTATGTGTACTTTGTATGTCATGATTTTTTATTCTCAGCTGCCTGCTTTTCTCAATTTTCAGAATGCATGTACTCAGAAATTGTTTTGAACAGATCGTAGTTAATCATACATACAATATTGTGCAACCATTTACAGTTATTATGCTTTGCTTCTGATTCCTACCTGTTTTGCTTCAGATTAATGAATTACAAGCCCCAAAAAATAGATTTTGCTATTTCATACAGCAGTTAAAGATCAAACAAATCTAGGAATATATTGTCTGACTTTTAGAAAAACCCTAATGACATAATTATATCATAACTAAACTATTAATGGAATCAATAGCATATTCAACAAAAGTCAAACTGTTATAATGCATAGTTGTACTCTTTCTGTTTCTGAGCAGTCAGACTTGTGTTCTTCCAGTACTGTTATAGCATTAAGCTGCTTTAGTTTGACTAGCATAAATTGTGATTTGAATGTATTTTTTGTGTGATTTGGGCTGGTATGTTAGTTTTTAGTGCTTGAGTCTCAATGTTGGAAATATGGGCACTCAATATTAGGTTTAAACATGATCTGAGCTCAAAAAGGTGAAGATTTGCTATTGTCACGGTTCCATGTACATTGATCCGGCATTGGGTTTTACCCCCCTGTCCGAACGGGTTCCTGCCAATCTGCCCTGAACCTAGGTATGATTAAGTGTTTGCACCTGTAGGTTAGTGTTCAAGCAACGTGTCTTCACGCTGAAGCCGGACCTCCCTGTTCCTCTGGCATTTGCTCTTCCTTTAGTACACTTGTATTCTGTGTGTTTGTTGGATCTTCTCACCAGGGCTACTGTTAGAAATCATGGGGCCTCATAGAGCCTTTCTGAAGGAGTCACCCCGCTGAGGTGCAGTAGAACAGCAGCACTGACTTTATCCGCTTTCACCCCGAAAAAAATTCCCTCCTCTGATCCCAACTCCTGGACCCCTCTGTTGATGTGATGGGGCCCCGGGAAATGTAATCTATGTCCTGGCAAGCAAATAGGAGTGGGCGTGTGGTTTAGTAAAATCAATTTATTAATTTAGGCAGAAATTAACACTAAAGCTGCCCTGGGCCCCCCCTTTATAGCTGATGAAGCCTGGGCCCAGTACAACAGGACCAGTTGTACTGCCTTATCAGCGGCCCTGCTTGTCTCTGTGTTTTCCCTCTTGCTGTGCTCTTGTATTTCTTTCGGTTTCTGTCCGCGTATCCCTTCATTTTCTGTTGCTGTGAGTGCTCTGCACAGCATTGTTTCCTGTTGTTTTGGTTGGCCCCTCATTCTTGCATGCTGTGTCCATCTGTCTCTGTGCCATTGCCCAGCTTCCCCCGCCCTCCTGTGATTCACGCTTGTTCCCTGTGTCCTCCCCCTAGGGTCGCTTCTTGCTAACTGTCGTACTCTTTCCTTTGGTCCTTGTATCCTACGTGTACCCTGGTTCCTGTGTGCTATCTGCTGTCACTGTGCCTGCACAGGCGTGGTAGAAAGTTGCAGCACAACATCCACACCTCCGGTGGCTCTGGAAAAGACCAGGCGGCTCCTTCAGATCCTACGACTCTGACCCCCCCTCCTTCCCCGTTTGCGTGCGATCACACTGCTCCTGCACCTTCCATCCATTTAGTCACCCCTACTGCTCTGCTAGACCCAGAGTTTTAAAGTCCCAGGTATTCCAGTTTTCAGATCAAGACAGCTACAATATCACAAACATTAATACAATAATTAATGTTTATTAAGCCTAAGCAGTACCTAGAATAATCTAAATAGGCTATTCACTTTCAACAGCATTTCATCTCATTCCCTAAACTCTGGGGCAAATTTCCTTGCAAAGTGAACAGTCTATTTGCTCTTAGTAAATTAACCCCACTGTGCCTAGCCTCATTGCTGTAAATCTGCAGTGTGGGATCATCTAAGGCAGCCTTTTTCAATTAGGATTCCATGGAACCCTAAGGTTCCTTCAGAGGTTGCTGGGGGTTTCCTTAAGCAATAAGCAATTTCTATATGTAGCACCCTCCTAGGTAGGTGCTAGGTAAAAGATATCTGTGACCCTGTTCTGCCTATTAGGAGGGTCTGATCTACTAGTTTAGCCTTTCACATGTTTCTAAGTGTGATTCACTGGGTCTGAGGGAGTGTCCCCACTGCAGCCAATGAGGGACCTTATTGAACAGTGGAGGAAACCTAGCCAGTGGCACACTCTGTTTTATGTCAGTTCCAGTGGGAGGGCATTCCTGCAATGCATCCTGGGATTGCACAATAATAGGAGGGGAGCATGTGACAGGGTGACTTTGGGCGGGAAGCCAGGTCCCAGGAGGAGGGTGACGGATGTCTCTCCTCCTGTTGCTGAGGAAGCTGGTCCAGGCAGTCGGCCTAGGGACCAGGGGTTGAGCTGTGCTGCATAGGATCCAGTGTGTGCTGACCAGGTGGAGCTCCTGGGCAGGAGTCAAAGGTGAAGTACATTAAGTGGCCTAGCCATTAGGGATGGCCTTGCGGTTCGCCCGGTGGTCGGTTTGCGGTGAACTTTGCTTGTTCGCAGCCCGCCGATTTTGCGAACACATGGCGTTGTTCGTGGCGGCCATATTAGTTTACATTGGGGAGAACTTTGACCCATGACACAGCCATCAGGTGGAACGGGACAGTCAATTGAAACATTGCAGCACATGGACATACCCCCTACCCTATAAATAGACCTGAGCTGGCGGCAATTTCACATTCTGCTTTTTGTCAGTGTAGGGAGAGGTCTGCTGTGTGCACCAGGAACAGATTCGTCAGTGACACAAATCGCTCTGTTAAGGTCCACAAAAGTCATTTTAAGGACTGGTATTTGTTATAGGTGTGCAGTGCACTGTATAGGGGTGTAATCCACTTATAATATACTTTGTAATATAGAAAGCATATTATAGTAGATTTGTATTGTGCACTGTGAAGCATTGTGACTGGTGTGTTGAGCGTTTCTGCAGCAATACTACAAACAGGGACAAAAGCACTGTTAAAGTATTATAACTGGTGTGATAGACCAGTGCCCCCCCCCCCCCCCCAATACCACATATTGAAGTGGGGTGTAATTTGAGTATACTTTTATAAGTGTATTTGTGTCCTGCAACAATATTGCCTCTTTTGCTGTGTTAAGTCTGATACACACAGTGCCAAACTCACTGGCCAATTTTTTGTACAACTCGTGTGATAAACCAGTGGCCCCCCCAATACCACATATTGAAGTGGGGTGTTATCTGAGTATACTTGTATAAGTGTATTTGTGTCCTGCAACAATATTGCCTCTTTTGATGTGTTTACTCTGCTACACACAGTGCCAAACTCACTGGCCAATTTGTTGTACCATTGCTGTGATAGACCAGTGGCCCCCCAATACCACATATTGAAGTGGGGTGTTATCTGAGTATACTTTTATACGTGTATTTGTGTCCTGCAACAATATTGCCTCTTTTGCTGCATTTACTCTGCTACACACAGTGCCAAACTCACTGGCCAATTTGTTGTAAAACTGGTGTGATAGACCAGTGACCCCCCAATACCACATATTGAAGTGGGGTGTTATTTAACAGTATACTTTTCTAAGAGTGTATTTTAGTCCTGCAAAAAAATTGGCCTCTTTTGCTGCATTAACTGTGCTACACACAGTGACAACAGTTACTGGCCAATTATTTGTAGGAACTGGTGTGATAAACCTGTGGCCCCCCAATACCACATATTGAAGTGGGGTGTTATCTGAGTATACTTGTATACGTGTATTTGTGTCCTGCAACAATATTGCCTCTTTTGCTGCATTAACTCTGCTACACACAGTGCCAAACTCACTGGCCAATTTTTTGCACAACTGGTGTGATAAACCAGTGGCCCACCAATACCACATATTGAAGTGGGGTGTTATCTAAATATACTTGTATAAGTGTATTTGTGTCCTGCAAAAATATTACCTCTTTTGCTGCATTTACTCTGCTACACACAGTGCCAAACTCACTGGCCGAATTTTTTTACAACTGGTGTGATAGACCAGTGGCCCCCCCAATACCACATATTGAAGCGGGGTGTTATCTGAGTATACTTGTATAAGTGTATTTGTGTCCTGCAACAATATTACCTCTTTTGATGCATTTACTCTACTACACACAGTGCCAAACTCACTGGCCAATTTTTTGTACAACTGGTGTGATAGACCAGTGGCCCCCCAATACCACATATTGAAGTGGGGTGTTATCTGAGTATACTTTTATAAGTGTATTTGTGTCCTGCAACAATATTGCCGCTTTTGCTGCATTTACTCTGCTAAACACAGTGCCAAACTTACTAGCCAATTTTTTGTATAACTGGTGTGATAGACCAGTGACCCCCCAAAACCACATATTGAAGTGGGGTGTTATTTAACAGTATACTTTTCTAAGAGTGTATTTTAGTCCTGCAAAAATTTGGCCTCTTTTGCTGCGTTAACTGTGCTACACACAGTGACAACAGTTACTGGCCAATTATTTGTAGAACTGGTGTAATAAACCAGTGCCCCCCCCCCCCCCCCCCAATACCACAGATTGAAGCGGGGTGTTATATACCTTGTTCCGCATATACTGCGTTTGTCTAGAGACTTTTGTCACAGGGTAATTTATAAAATGAAAGGCAGAGGAAGAGGCAGGCCCTTACGCAGGGGTGGCAGGGGTAGGGCAGGGGTAGGGCAGGAGCAGTAGGCCGGAGCCAAAGTGTGAAGTTTCAGAAGGTGCGTTCGATTATGTCAAAGGATGCACCAGACTTGGTTGAGTGGCTCACTTACCCTTCCTCTTCTGCACCCTCGTCATCCTCTCTATGTGCACCCTCTTCACTCTCTGCTGTGTGCACCCCCAAAGACACCAACACCACCACCATATACCCTCCGCTTGAGTCACTGGAATTATTTTCCGATCCATCACAAGACAATTGCGATGCGCAGCCATTGTTGGCATCGGATCAGGAAGAGGAGGTAGCAACAGCCGCCACTCAGCAGTCTGACGACAGTACCCAGATCAGCCCAGGGAAGTTGGTCCCCGCTGTTGCTGCTACTCTGAGATCTTGAATGTTAGTGGTGGGGAAGGTGATGTGGATGATGACCTGTCTATGGATGTCACATGGGTGCCCACAAGAGAGGAAGAAGAGGGGAGTTCAGAGGGAGAGACGGACCAGCAGATAGGGAGAAGAATCAGGCAGAACTTGCATTGTACAGGAGGGACAAAGCAAACTACAAATTTATCAGGAGCGAGCCATCAACCATGTACAGTCACATCCGGCGCTCCCAGGACGCCGGCACATGGCCCCGCAGTGTGGGCTTTTTTTAATGTGTCCACTGCTGATAAAATAATGCCATCTGCAGCCTTTGCAGTCAACACATAAATCGCGGTAAGCCCAAAACTCACCTAGGGACGGCCACCTTAAGATGGCACCTGAACGAACTCCCATCACCGAGCCCAGTGGGAACAACGCCCTCAGAGCCCACAAAGCCACACTCCAAGCTCTCACCATCCAGCCTCTATTCCTTCTCCTTCTCCTCTCTCCTCACAATTGTCCTCCACTCCTCCTTCCATCATGCCATCCTAACGTTGTTCTGGAAAAAGGCAGGCTTCCATGGCCCAAATGTTGGAGCGTAAAAAAATGATGACGCCGGATAACCCTCTTGCCCAACGGTTGACTGCTGACTTATCGGAACTGATAGCCCGCCAACTACTGCCATATCAACTGGTGGACTCGGAGGCCTTTCGGAAATTTGTGGCCATTGGAACACCACAATGGAAGGTCCCAGGCAGGAAATATTTTTCTCAGAAGGGCATTCCAGAGCTGTAAGGCCATGTTCAGCGGCAAGTGAATGTATCTCTGGCACACAGTGTCGGTGCCAAGATACATCTGATCACAGACACATGGTCTTGCAAACACGGGCAGGGAAGGTATATCACTTTTACTGCCCACTGGGTGAACCTTCTGACGGCCGTCAAGCATGTAAACCGTGGCACCCGTGTAGATTTGGTTTTATCGCCACGGATTGCATGCAGGCCTGCCTCTCCTTCTCCTCCTCCTACTCCATCCTCCCTCGCCTCCTCTGGTGACTCCTCCTTTTCCGCTGCTACCATCTCTTCCGCTGCGCCGCCCAAGATCCCCAGAACCTATTCCACATGCCAGATGAGACGTTACCTTGCTGTGCTGCGTTTGTTGTGCTTGGAAGCCAAGAGCCACACTGGTCCTGCACTCCTTTCAGCTTTGCATTCACAGACAGATCAGTGGCCGACACTGCTCAATTTGACAGTTGGTAAAGTGGTGTGTGACAACGGTGCCAATCTACTGAGCACGCTGAAACAGGGCAAAATAACACACGTGCCATGCATGGCACACATCCTGAACTTGGTTGTGCAGCAATTCGTTGCCAAATACCCTGGGGTCCAGGACGTCTTTCGGCAGGCCAGGAAAATCTTGGGCCATTTCAGAAGATCTTACACAGCCATGCTCGCCTTGCTGACAATCAGCGGTGACAACCTGCCCGTCAGGCGTCTTATTTGTGACTACCCGACGCGATGGAACTCAACGTTGCATATTCTTGATAGGCTGCTCCAGCAGAAATGTTCAGTTAACGACTACCTGTACAAACTCTGCGGCAGGACAGGTTCTGGGGAACTTGGGTTTTTTTTTTCACCTTGCCAGTGGCTGCTCATGCGGGATGCATGCAGACTTCTGCGGCCATTTGATGAGATCACCAAACTGGTCAGTCACGGCCAGGGTGCCATCAGTGACATCATACCTTACTACCTTACGCCTTCTTTCTGGAGCATGCATTGTGTTGTGCCATTGATCAAGCCATCGAGAAGCAGGAGCAGTAAGATGAGGAAGTCGCAATGCTGGATGAATTCCCAGAGGGTGCTACTCCATCTGAGGCAAGTCAACAACAGGAGTCTGAAGAGGAGTCAGAGGAGGATGGTGCTGTGGCGGATGAGGAGGAGCAAGAAGAGCATGCTTTAAACCTGTCTGAGGACGAGATTATCCTGGATGATGTTCTGGAGCCAGGCCACTACACCACGTCCAGTTTAGTGTGAATGGGGGCCTTCATGCTCCAGTGTTTTAAGGGGGACCCCCATATAAAAAGCATAAAGGGCAAGGACCAGAACTGGGTGGCAATGTACTTAGACCCCCAGTACAAACAAAAAATGGTGGAAATGTTACCACCATCACAGAGGGCGGTCAGAATGCAGCACTTCTAGGCCTGACTGCGAGAAATGCTGCATTCTGCTTTTGCATGTGCTGGCAGAGGAATTTCCAGTCACAGAGAGACAGTTGCTGGTAGCAATCCAACAGCGCCTGCAAGAAGAGGGCGGTTTGAAGATGTGTTGGTCACTTCAGATATGAGATCCTTCTTTCAGCCGACCCATCGACAGCTGTACTCTGGATCCAGCATCAGGGAATGCCTAGACCGACAGGTGTCCGACTACATTGGGTTAACGGCCGACGTGGATGCTCTGAGGAGTGATGAACCCCTGGACTACTGGGTGGGCAGGCTTGACCTCTGGCCAGAGCTTGCACAATTTGCAATGGAACTGTTGGCTTGCCCCCCCCCCCGTCCTGTGTCCTGTCCGTAAAGGACGTTCAGCGCAGCAGGGGGGATCATGACTTGCCTAGCTCATGACAGTGTAGACTACCTCACATTTATAAAAATGAATGAGGCCTGGATCTCAGAGGAATTCAACACATGTGACCAGTAGACCATGTTTCATTTAAATTTCTCATGACAGGCCACAAATATCCACAAGACCGCCATCTACCCACAACAATTCATGGTCCTTGTCTTCGGCAAATACAGCAGCTTAAAAGGCACTTCATCTCCATTGAATGCCTAATTTTTGGGGCCTTTTATGGCTGACACTTACTTCTGTATCCTGTGAATGCCTAATGTACCTTCAGCCACAGAATACAATGTTCTTAGCCATCAGGTAAACCCATGTGGGCTAATTTTTGGGGCCTATACTGGCCGACAGTTACTTCTGTATCCTGTCAATGCCTAATGTACCTTCAGCCACAGGTAAACCCATGTGGGCTAATTTTTGGGGCCTAGGACAAAAATAGTCAATGGGGCCCGCCGCGAACTTGCGGTTTGCAGACATTTGAGAAAGTTTGCGGCTAACGTTCGCGAACCGCCCCGGCCGATGTTCGTCCATCACTACTAGCCATGACTACTCAAACAGCGTTAATCAGCATTTAGCCAGCGTTAATCAGCATTCAACCGGCGTTAATCAGCATTTACCAGATCATCCTGCTCATTGAGCATAGTTTAGTTCTGTTGGAGTATCCCACTCATCCCTTCTCCTATCCAAGTTCCTAATAACACCTAAAAACCAAAGAAACTGGACTGGTCCTTGTCTGAGGTAAAATCACTTGGAAACATGTCTGAATTTGCTGTTGTTGCTAATGGTAATCCAGGGGAACCCATCTTCAGCAGCTCCTTTGGGAGTAGTGTTACATTTATATAAATAAATGTGTAACGCTATCACTTTATGAATAGTGAGTATAATATACATGCAATAGTCAATGCAATACAAACCATTTCAGTGACAAATTCAAAGATAATCTTAATATACCAAAGAAAAACCACTAATGCACCGTCTAATGCTGGGTTCCCACTGGTGCTCAAATCGCATTGCATTCGCATCAAAATGGTGCAGGACTGTTTTTTTGGTCCTCACTGGAATCTCATGGGTGTTCAGGCCCATGTTATCCGATTCCACAGTTTGCACTGCATTCTACAAACT